>NC_056747.1:698562556-698897556 GCF_019279795.1 Protopterus annectens
TTACTTCTTCGGCTCCATTGGCTTCGGTGCCGACAGAAGGCAGTACACCGACTATGTCGACATTGGCTCCCAGCATCCTGGAGCCAGTGACAGAGATTCTAGTTCAGAGCTGGTCTCCAGTTCCTCGACTGGTTTCTCCATCTCATAGGTCTCCCTATGTAGGGAGATCCAGATCTCCGACCTTATCCTCTAGGTCCTCTCGGACCCTCTCTGATAACAATGTTGATAGAGTGGTGCAGAAACTGCTCCAGTCATCGGTGCTGGCTAAATTGTTTTCGGTTCCGGCCCAGTCAGCCCCAGAGCCCTTCCTCCCCTTCTCTTTGGCTGTTCCCCCTCCGAGCCTTTTTTGACTTTCGGAGCCAGAACTGTCTGTTCTGTCGGATGCTGTGAGGTCGGTTCCAGTAGCTCCCTCTGGTCTCTCTGCTCCGACCCCATTGGTGCTGTCCACGTGGTCCAGGATTCTTGGTTCACCGGTCGGACCCAAGAGGTAGCTCTCGGATCGATCATCTTTGGCTCCTAGCCTTCCTCTCGGTGCTTCAGCTCTGGTGAGCTTGAGTCCGACATCTGTTTCGGACCTCATCTCTTCGGCTCTGAGGCCTACTACTGTATCTTCCATGGTCAGTCAACCTTCGGAGCCTGGGGGTTCAGCTTTCGAGGTCATGAGGAGCGTGCTGGCCAGGTCGTCAGCTGCATCTTACGGCACCAGCACTCTGCCCCCTCCAGCACCGGTTATCAGTCTCGAATCACCCTCTATCCATGGACAGCGGAGACCCAAGGCCTCAGAATACCTCCATGAGTGGTCCCCAACTTTCTGAGGGCTCCCCAGAGTTTTTGCTTGAGGAACCCCCAGAAAGAGTGTGTGCAAGAGGAAGCACGTTGACTCCCAAGATGAGTCTCTCACGTCTGACATCGACCTCGAGGAGTCAGAAGGATCCCCTAAGTCATCTTCTGAAGATATCTCTTTCTCAGATGTCTGGAAAATCTTGAGGCAGAGAGGCGACTGGCCCTACAAATCCCCTTCTGAGGATGAGTCTGTGTTCCTGAAGGCCTTCGGGTCTTAACCCTCCACCTCTTGGGTTTCTCCCCCTTTCAACGAGCTACTGGATCTCATTTACTGGAAGGTGTGGGAAACTCCAGACACTGTGGAACCGGTCCCTAGGAGACTCAACAAGTTTTTGTCCACTCCTCCAGACAAGGATTTTCTTACGAAAGGCATTCCAGTAGATGCCATGGTGGTGGCAGCAGCCACCAAGAAAGAACTTTCTGAAACCTCATCTACAGTCCATCCACCTAACAAGGTGTCTAGGGCCATGGACAGGTATGGGAAGCATGTGTTTTCCTCAGCGGCCTTTACACTGCGGTCGCTGAACTTTGTCGCATTTTACACTGCTCCAGAGAGATGATCTAAAAGAGCTGGGAGATTCTCTACAGGATAATGTTTCTGATGCTGTGGTTCAAAAGGTCAATGCTCAAATGTCTACCTTAAATTCCATTACCAACTCCTCCATGAGGCTGATCTCGTATGCAGCCGACGGACCGAGCAGGGCTGCGGGTTCCGGAGTTTCTCTTAGCAGACACTCCTGGATGCGCCTGTGCAACTTCGCCGAGGCTTTCAAGTATACTTTCACCAACGCCCTCTTTGATGGTTCATTCTCATTTGGAACCAAGGTGAGGGGCACACTCACTAGGTGCGAGCAGGAAGGAAAAACCCTGTCTGCCATGGGAGTCCATTTTTCCATGCCTTCTAGACCTTACCCCAAGGGCCAGAAGGGTGGAAAAATGTGGTTCAGAAAGTCGCAGAGGTTTTTTTCACGAAGCACAGAGTGATTCCCCCTCCAGAGGCAGAGGAGGGGGTGGAAATTCAGGTAGATGCTGCCCTAGAGGCAGAGGAGGCCCGTGTAACCAGGGGGACCGCGATTCCTTTCGTGGTTCTCCCTACCAGCGCTCCTAAGGGGAGGCCCAACTGTGCATCTCTGGAGCCAGTCGGGGGTCGCATTTCTCCATATCCAGAAGCCTGGCGAGACATCACCCAAGACTAGTGGGTATTAGGGATAATTTCCAGAGGTTATCATATTCCCCTTCTTTCTTATCCCCCTCCAAACAAAAGAATCCTAGACGTTCCACCCAGTCAAAGGGATCCCGCAACTTTAGAAGTACAAAAGTTGCTGTCAAAGGGAGCCATCCAGCCAGTCCCCTGAGACCAAGTAGGATTAGGGACTTACTCCAGATTCTTTTTGGTGCCGAAAAGAACAGGGGACCTGAGACCCATCTTGGATCTCAGCCTTTTGAACCTTCATGTAGAGAAGTCCAAATTCTGCATGGTCACGTTACAGTCAAGTTCTCCCGTTATTAGGGAAAGAATGTGTGGATGTGCTCCATCGACCTCAAGGATGCTTACTACCATATCAAGATGGACAGGGCATCCAGAAGTCACTTACGCTTCTGGCTGGGAGCCAGTCATTTTCAGTTTTGCTCCCTGCCCTTTGGTCTCACCACAGCCCCCACGGTGTTCACCAACTGCATGGCAGTGGTAACGGCTCACTTGAGACGTCAGGGATTCCAAGTGTTTCCGTACCTGGACGACTGCCTCCTGTCTGCCACCACCAGACATCTACTGCTACAGACCAGGGACGCTGCTGTTGCGCTGTGCAAAAGTCTGGGAATTACTCTGAATTGGGAAAAGTCTTCCTTGTTGGCCTCGCAGCATGTTACCTTTACCGGCGCCGAATTAGACACTGTGCTCATGAGGGCCTTCCTACCAGAAGAGAGAATTCAGGTTTTACAGCAGCAGGTGTATGCTTTGCTACCATTGATGAAGGTCAAGGCAAAAGTGGTCCTGTAGTTATTAGGGACCATGGCTGCCACGATTATGCTAGTTCTCCTTGAGAGACTACACATGAGGCTTCTTCAGTGGCTACTTTTTGCCCAATTGTCTCTACAGCTCTCCTATCTTATTCTGATTACAGACAAGTGCAAGCAGGATCTGCGCTGGTGGCTTCAGACCAGCAATCTCAACGTGGGCATGCCTTTCGTTATTCCTTCTCCAGCCACGGTGACCACAGATGCCTCCCAGATCGGGCGGGGGGGGGCATTATCTTGGCAGGACAGTCCAAGGCCATGGCAAGACCACGAGACCCATTTGCATGTCAGTGTCTTGGCGATGAGAGCGGTGCTATAAGCGTTGCAAGCACTTCAGAGCTTTCTTCCTCATGGGACAATTGCAGTCCAGTCAGACAACATGTCAGTGGTATGATATCTGAACAAACGGGGAGGAACCAGGTCGTATCCCCTTTGCAGAGAGGCACTTCGAGTGTGGCAGTGGGCAGTATCTTCCCGACACTTTCTAGTGGCAACGCACATACCGGGGAAGTCCAACGTGATTGCTGACAGGCTGAGCAGAGCTATTCTGATGCCTCACAAGTGGTCCCTGAATGAACAAGTGGCGGAGTGGATTTTCCGCATATGGGGTCAGCCTTGTTGCGATCTATTTGCCAGCCTCCTCAATGCCAAATGCAGCAGCTACTTCACCCTTATCCCCCGAAGAGGGAGGCACCCAGGGACGCTCTAGTTCACAGTTGGCCCGCCGGTCTTCTCTATGCCTTCCCGCCAGTCCCCCTGATAACAAAGGTTGTTAAGAAAGCACAATCCTTGGGAAGCAAGATGATACTGATTGCACCACACTAGCCTTGTCAGATTTGGTTTCATTTTCTCCGCCCTTATCTAATGGATGATCTGTGGATTCTGGACCCAGAGCCCGATCTGTTGACTCGTATGTCAGGGCAGTTCCATCCCTCCATTCAGACCCTCAAGTTGACAGCATGGCTGCTCCAATTGTGTCCCTAGTCAGGCTTCATGATTCCTGCCCAGAGGTGGTTCATATTCTGTCTTCTTCCCACAAGCCTTCTACTAGGAAGATTTATTCCAGTAAGTGAAATAGATTCTCCATTTGGGCTCATGAAAGGCAGATTGATCCCTATACAGCTCCCATTTCATCAGTTTTAGAATTTCTTTCTTAACTGTTCAGCCAGAGATCAGCTGCGGCAACTGTCAAAGTGCAGTTGGCAGCCACTTCCACTTTTCATGTTGCTAATGAACCCAATCTAATGGCGCACAGACTTTGTAGGGCTTTTCTGAAAGGGACTATGCTACTTCGACCTCCGGTCTTTGATCCTGTAATGTCATGGGACTTCAATTTTGTGTTACAGCTGCTTACCTCACCTCCTTTTGAGCCCACAGCAACTTGTGACATTAAATTTTTTGACTTGGAAGACTATCTTTTTGATAGCCATCACTTTGGCTATGCGGGTCTCTGAACTCCAAGCTTTATCGGTTCGGCCCCCTTACTTGGTATTTCACAAGGAAAGGGTTTCTCTAAGACCTAATCCTTCCTTTATGCCTAAGGTTGCTTCGGTTGTCAACCTCAACCAGTCCATTGAGCTGCCTGTATTTTTCCCTGAATTCAATAACGGGGCAGAATTTAAGTTTCATCAGCTAGATGTTCACAGACAATTGCGTTTCTATTTGCATAGAACTAAAGATATTAGGAAATCAGATCAACTCTGTCTCGTTCTCAGACAATAGACTTGGGGCTCCTGTTTCTAAAGTAACTCTGTCCAGATGGATTTCTAGTTGCATTTCCTTCATTTATACTTCAAATGGCAAGGAATTACCCTTTAAAGTGAAGGCTCAATCTACATGATCGGTGTCTACCTCTACTGCTTTTCAGGCTAGGATGTCTATGGATGATATTTGTGCTGCAGCCACATGGGCATCACCTCACACCTTTATTAGTCACTACAAATTGGATCTGATGTCTAGGGGCAGATCTTCCTTTGGTTCCACAGTGCTCAGGAGTATTTTCCGATGAGCCATCCAAGGTTTAGGTGCTAGGGACGCTGTCTCAAGGGTAAGAATGTAGGTGAGATTGGACTACTTAACATTAAGAAGTTATGTACTCGGCATAACGTTCGATGTATGTAGTCCATCTCGCCTCACATTCTTAGTAATCCACCCACCTACCTCCTCCTGGAGGACCTAGAGGTTTAGTCTCTGGTTTCAGTATCCTTTTTTTGTTGGGTTTGTTCTTCCTTTCACTGTGTTTGTGTGTGTATGTGAGCTTGCAGCAAACAACATCTGGGATGGGTGCGTTGCAGTATGGGATACCTCTGAACCACGAGCCAGTTGAAGACTTTGAGCTAGAGTATGGCCGAGTCAGAGCCGAGGTTCGTCTCTGAACCCAAGGGTAAGAATGTGAGGCGAGATGGACTACATACATCGAACGTTATGGTGAGTACATAACTTCTTGTTTTATGCAACTATTACATAAATATAGGAAATAATGTTGCCCTAATATCTCAGGACATTTGCCATTTTTGCAGTTTTTTTGCAGGACACAACTGCCCAAAGAGGGACTGTCCCTCGCAAAGTGGGACAGGTGGTAACCCTACCTTTATGCCCTTACTTAATATGGCAAACTCCAAGGTTGCAGCATCTTGTGGAAAGGGGAGAACAGATTCATTGGAAATTTAGTGAAATTAATTTTTGACCAATTTAATGACTTCCATATGCATTCTGGGGGTGAGGGGGTGGGCATGTGGGTGTAACTGTGGTGATGACCAGACTTCACAAAAATTGTTAGTCTGAATTCAGTAGAAGGTAAGTGGTCACAAGAAACTATAATTAAGTTGTCATTTTTTCCTTTCCTCTTTTTGTTTAGAATCCTAAGCTTGTTGCCCGTCTGGAGAAGATAAAAGCCAATTTAGCAAATGAAGAGTACAAACATATAACAAGAAATGTCAACTGTCAAGTATGTGACTTTAAATCTTTGTGGAAGTACAGAGCATATATATTTGCATAATGGTTAGCTGATTAATTAAGTCTGAGCTGTTGGTGATGCCAGTGCTAATATGAAAATATGCTATTTTCCTGCTAGAAGCCTGGATTCATTAAGCATACTGTGACCTGCTAGGCAGGGTAGCTAGTTGCCAGGAGTAACCAAAACAGTGGCTTTTGTGTGTAAGCTCAAATTTGATTCCTTGTAAGATGTGACCTTATCTCAGGTATGCTACTGCATTTTTATGTGAATGTTCTACTTTTGTACACTTTGGTGTAATGGGATAAGGTAGACTTAGAGACAGAACAAGGTTGGGTTTCAGTGGAAAGTTGATATTGGTAAAGTAGGAGCAAGTGCAAGATGTCAGATGTCTCAGACAGGAAGGGATGGCATTTGTTGCAGCCTACTTGCCTGCTTCTTGGTGTAGATGAGTGCTGTGGCTGCTTGTATAAAGGCAGCTTTTCTGCATACCTGAACCTTTGGGTTTGGAGGGAAGACCTTTAGTGAAATTAGTTGAACAGTCTCCTTATAGTGACCAAGAGTCAGGGAAGTGCTTTGTTGTGCAAGCTGAAATAGTATTTAAGTGTAGGGTGAGGCAGTGTGCCGTTTGTGCACTGCTTATTGGGCTATCAGGTGGGAGATTTCAAGGGCCAACAAGATCATCTGGCCTTAGTTGTATGCCAGATGAGTTGTTGCACCTTGTTTTTCTTGTGGAGCTGTACGACCATTTCACATGGTATTAGTTTACGGTTGAATCACTGTTAGAACTGATTCTTGTTCAAGGCCCTACTCTTTCCCATTGGATGTAATGGGAATGGACGGCAGTGTTGCATAATTGTGCGTTAAAAGTGGCATGAAAGGTATTCTTTTTGTGATTCAAAAGTGAAAAACAAGATGTCAAAATACGTGTTTATGTGGACTGTGACAAACAAAAAAATATTATCACAAACGATCCATTTTTTTTTCTTAGCAGCTGAATCGTTATGGAATCTTGGGTGATCTGGGAACACAAGGTTAGTGATTAGCTGCTATTATTATTATTTTTTTTTAATGAATTACTTCCTTTTAACTGTCTCACAGTCCATTTATCTAGCTGTGACGACAGAAAAATAAATGCCTGTCTTGTATTCCCTATTTATATAGTTAGTCTTTCTGGTTTCCTTCTGTCTCTTCTGTTAGCCCACCATCTTTCCCAAGCCTTGCTGAAGGATTTCCACATTCCCATTAATCCTTTCTATGAAAAAATAACTTTCTAATGACTATTAACTTTGCACCCTTAATCGGGAATTCTGTCTCCACCCTCATGTTTTTTTCCTCTTGAGATGAATGCCATTGTACTGACTTCTGATTATCTTGTGCACCCATGTTTTGTGTCCTGTATCCTCTGCTGGCAATGGATTTAGCTCCCATAGCTTTTCCTTTTACCTGTTGTACTTCATTCTCTGTTTTACCTTGTTAATGTGCATTTTTGTCTTCCCGGTATGGTAAATTGATGAGTGCATGGGGACCTGATCAGGGATAAGAGTGAGTAATATAACATTTCTGTTTCTCGAAGAGTACATTCCAGCATTTTATTAACCTTGGGTACACATTACTTCATTTGTTCCTAGTGGCTGTTGAGGGCTTGTTACTACCACACTGAGGTCTTTTTTTTTTTTTTTTTTTTTTTTTTTTTTTTTTTAACCGATCTGAACTTTTTAAGATGACTAGACACAGCTGATATTCTAGTTTGGAATTATTTGAGTTCAGGTTAAGTATTTTAGAATGTCTTCATTAAACCTTCAGTGCCATTTCTCAGTCCACTCTGCCAGCTCCTCTTGAAGTCTTGCACCTCCATATTTCATTTTTCAGTCTGTCTTAATGTCACTTGGACTCTTTTTCAGTGCGCCTAGTCATGCCCTTTACAAGTCAAAGGGCACTAATCACAAAACCCGTAGAAATCCACTAACTACTGTTACCTTTGAGAAGGTTCCTAGCAGTATTATTTTTTGCTCCCAGTGACCCTTCTACCTCTTCAGTCAGTTTCTGTCATACTCCCAAGTAATTTCAGTTTTGCTTGTCAGCTCCTTTTTAAATCCACAGCTTAAAAGTCCATTAACAGCATTTCTATTCCTGTTTATGTCCCTGCCCCCCCCCCCCCAAAAAAAAAAAAAAAAAAAGATGCTGTTGATAGATTTTTAAGCTGTGGATTTAAAAGGAGCTTTTAAATGCTGAGTGAGTTGAGTCTGCCATGCTAAATGAAACCATGCAGGATAGAGGAGCTTCTGTTCAGTGTTGGGTGCCCTAGTGCAGCACAGGGAAAGGAACTTCCCTGCTTGGATTTCATTGGTGAATACTAGGCTAACTGCCCTGAAGAGACATTTTAAGCCTAGCCAATAATCCAAGGTTAAAATCAAACCCTGTATCTCGTGTCTGAGTTGAATACCTTAACCATTATGCCAAACCCAACCTACTACCCCTGCTAAACTTACTATGTTCTGGCTGCAGTGTGATTCTCAAACAATCTGGAAATATATCGCTACTTGAGAAGTATATTTCTTGGCATTTTAACCTTTCAGAGTTCTGCATTGTCTTAATTTTGCCTGACTGAATTATTTTATATATTTTCTGGCATTGTTTTCTGTTTCTCATCTGTCCTGAAACTGTCCCCCCTCCCCCCCATTCTTGTGGTGGTGTTATAGTTGGTGGTTTTGCAGTTTCCGGCCCCTACTGTAAATTTGATCTGAGACACCCCTCCCAATCTGGTGTTCACTCTACCTAATAAAGGGAGAACATTTGAGAAGGCCAACCCACTTAGGATGTTCATCGTGCATACAGCTGCAGTAATCACAGATGGGTTCTCTGCCGTCAGGCGGTCCCTCGGTCGGCCGAATTCCAAAGTCTTGGTCCGGCGTCGGTTGTTGTCGCTTTCTCTTCTGACGTCAGTGAGGCCAGAGTATATAAGACACAGCCGACGCCATGTTCTTCAGTCTTTTTTGCTGCGCGGTGCCCGAAGCAGAAGCAGTTCGCAAGTGCCGGTCGGCCAGCTCCTGAATTACGAATATTTTGGAATCCGAAGTCTTCATTAAAGCTAAGTACCCCGTTGGGGAAACTTTTCTTGCCTCAGACCGATGTCAGAAAAAGTTAATTGTATTTCTTGTGGGAAGCAAATACCGCATAAGGATTTCCATTCCCGCTGCATACCTTGTTTGGGCCCAGACTACGACATCTCGGGCTGTCGCTTTTGCGCTACCTTCAAGAAACGCACTATTAAGCGTCGGGCGGAGTTCTCCCAGCACTACTTTGGTAAAGCTTTTGATTATAAAATGTCGTCGGACACTCCGACTACCGTTTTGACCAAAAAAACGCAAGGAAAAGGACCGACACGCGAGGCACGCGGTCCCCGCCAAAACAGGCTACACATGGTCCGGTTCTCAGTGAGACGCCTTTGCAGTCCCTGACTACCGACGACACTTCTTTGGCGGTGTCCTCTGTACCCGAGACCGCTGGGTCCTCGGCCCTTTCCCAGACTACAACCGAAGCCTCTGCTAATGTTGAGCCTACTAATGTGGACAGGTCCACCTCCACCCATGGTGTATTTAGGCCCTCATCTTCTTTTTCAATTAAGGCCTTTACTAAATCCAAAGCAACCAGGCAGCCCATGAGGCCTGTTGTACAGGGCCCATCTCCAGGTCCCATGCCTAAAAAACAGATGCTTAGAATGGCTGAGGATTTAATTACTCTTATCAGAGGTTCTCAACCCTCCAGACAAGAGACCCAGAGTGGAGGAAGATTCTTCCTCTTCTGATCAGGGATCCATTTTATCAGAACATTCTGATGCAGAGGAACACTCTTACTCTCCTTTTGAGGATTCGGATGCAGAACAGTCCATTCCCTCTGTATCCCCTCCTGAGGATTTTTCCTTTGGGGAAACCTTACACACCTTGAGGGAACACTTCCATTGGGAAGGCCAAGACTTTTCAGATTCCAAGAAAAGACTTAGGGAATTTCTTTTGTTACCTCAACACAGACCTCTGGCTATACCCCCTGTTTTGGACATACTGGATGATGTCTATTCGGAGGCTTGTCTTAACCCGGATTCTCTGCCTCCTGCACCAGTCAAACCTGATAGGTATTACAGAGTACCCAGCTCTCACCAATTTCTCTTCAAAAGCCATAATGCTGACCCTGTAACCATTTCACAAGGCCCCAAGGGATTGAAGGCCTCCACTGCCAAAAATTCACTTCCTGCAGAAAGGGAATCAAAATCTTTGGAAAGGTGGGGAAAAAGGTTTATACCTCGGCCACCCTAGCCACGAGGGCTTTAAATTGTCAGTTTCATATGCTTAAATATCAACAGTTCCTGTTATCACAATTGAGGAACAAAATGTCTCAACCTGAACAACAAGATTTAAAGGAGTTACAGGATATGATGCATGGTGCAGAACAAGTGGGTAAACACACCTTACAATGTGGTTATGATGCCCTAGAGGCCTCAAGTAGAGCGGCAGCTACAGGATCAGTCATTCGCAGACATGCCTGGCTTAGGGAACAAAATTTACCTGATCATGTGGAAGCTAAACTTCTAGATGCTCCTTTACAAAAGGATGTGCTGTTTGGTACTAATGCTGAGGAGATACTACGGAAAATGGAAGAAAAAGCCAAATCTATGCAAACTGTCAAAGCTTTCTTACAGGTCCAACCATCACGTTTTAGCAGAAATTGGCCTTCAAAAAACTGGTCCTTTCCAGCCACTGACAAGCCCCAAAGAGGTAGATACAGACGCACAAGGGGCAGAGGGCAATCACAAGGATCATATAGAGGCCGACAATGGCAAACTCCAGCACCAAGAGGTGGCGAAGACAGTGCACAAGAATACAGGAAGCAAACCCAATGACTCCCTCATTTCCAGACCAAGCATGTCTCAGCTGGCAGCACCTTTGGGAGGAAAACTAGCACTATTTGCAAGCAATTGGCATATTGTCACAACAGACAAATGGATCCTAGACATTATAAACAGAGGCTACAAATTTCAATTTCACACTCTTCCAAAAATGAGAGGCATGCCAAACCTGCCACAAAATCAAAGGGCAGAGGCACAACTGCAAATTTCAAAGCTCATAAGCATGAGCTATTCAAGAGGTACCTACTCACCAACAAGGTCAAGGTTTTTATTCAAGACTTTTCCTGGTACCAAGGAAAGGAACCGACTGGAGACCCATTTTGGACTTATCCACCCTAAACACATTTCTAATCGTACCAAAATTCAAGATGCTCACATTGCAGCAGCTTCTTCCCATGCTGGGCAAGGAGTTCTGGCTGGTAACATTGGACCTCAAGGAGGCATACCTGCATGTCCCAATCAGACAAAGCCGCAGAAGATACCTCAGATTTCTTGCAGGTTCAATCCACTATCAATTCTCTGCATTGCCCTTTGGCTTATCTACTGCGCCCAGAGTATTCACAAAGTGCCTGGCATCAGTGATTGCCTACTGCAGACTTCAAGGGATACAAATTTACCCTTATATGGACGACTGCCTGATCCAAGCCGACAGCAAGAACATACTTCTGGAACATCTGGCATATGTGACACGGTTACTGCTTTCTCTGGGATATACAATCAACAAAGAGAAATCAAGGCTAACACCATCCCAGAAAATAACTTTCATGGGTGCCAACTTGGACACACACACCCAGATGGCCTACCTTACACCAGAAAAACAAGGGCAACTATCTCAGTACTTCAAAATACTAGCAAAAAGTACCAGGCTTACTGCAAGGAAAATCCTGCAGGCTCTGGGATTCATGGCATCTTGCATTCTATTAACCCCATTTGCAAAGCTGCATATGAGGAAACTTCAGTGGTACCTAAAAAACCTATGGTCTCAACACAGTCACAGCTTGGAAACAATAATACCAATAATTCCATGTTTGCAAAAGGAATTTCTGTGGTGGGCCCAAGCATGTCAAGCAAACAAAGGCCTCCCATTCTGCAAGCCTCAAGCAAAACAAGTCATAACCACAGACGCCTCAGACTACGCCTGGGGGGCACATGACGAACAGGTGCATTCAGGGCAAATGGTCCCAAAAAGAAAAGCACCTTCACATCAATCAGAAAGAAATGCTAGCAGTAATAAATGCAATTACAGCTTTCAAGGACTTCCTGCATCCAGGACAATTACTGATAAGAACAGACAACACCACGGTAATGTGGTACATAAACAAACAAGGAGGAACACATTCATACCCCTTGTGCAGACTAGCCATGACTCTTTGGAACTTGGCTCTGGAAAGACAAATCGAACTTCAAGCACAGTACTTGCCAGGATTGGAAAACACACTGGCAGACAATCTAAGCAGAAAAATGACAGATCCACACGAATGGAAATTACATCCTCAGGTGTTTGCAGAAATAATCCAAGCATGGGGGAGGCCAGACATAGATCTTTTTGCCTTCCACAGGAATCATCAATTGGAAAAGTTTTGTTCAAAGACCTTTCACCCAAAGGCCTGGAGAGTGGACGCCCTTTCATTCAGTTGGACAGCATGGACAGTTTACGCATTCCCACCTCTGCCCCCTTCTGCCCAAGGTGCTTTTGAAAGCAAGAACAGACAAACCGAAGATGATACTGATTGCTCCAGATTGGCCAAGACAACACTGGTACCCATTCCTGAGGAGCCTAACACATACTCCTCCCTGGTCCCTGCCTCTAATGCCTCTTCTGCTGACTCAGCACAGCTACAAAACTCTTCACAGTCAGCTGAAAACACTCAATCTCGCTGCATGGAAAATTCCTTAACACCACAACACTACCTACTCTCTAAGGAGGTACAGGATGTCATTTTGGAGGCCAGAAGGCCAGCTACTAGAAAAGCTTACTCCGCAAAATGGAAGCGGTTTTGCTCTTGGAATGAGAAAAAAGGTCAGGACCATAGAAAACTGAACTTGCCTCAGGTATTACAGTACCTAGCGGAGCTATTGAACAGTGGACTTTTTTTTTCTTCCATAAAAATCCATGCCTCAGCCATCTCTGCAGAATTCAACACGGATCCTCCTTTATTTTCTCACCCACTCTTACGACAGTTCCTCAGGGGGGCTAAGAATATAAGACCACCTAGGAAACGACCAATACCAGCTTGGGATCTTAATTGCATACTAGAAAAATTAACATTGCCTCCTTTTGAACCAGCTGCCTCAACAGATTTGCAATATTTGTCCTGGAAGACAGCCTTCCTCCTGGCCATCACTTCAGCTCGTAGGGTTTCTGAACTTCAGGCCCTCATGGCGGTGCAGCCCTTTCTCATTTTCCATCAGGACAGGGTTTCCCTTCATACCAACCCATCATTTATGCCTAAAGTGGTATCCAGGGTAGCTTTAAATCAAGCCATACACCTACCCACCTTTTACCCCAATCCTCAAAACAAAGGGGAAAGGCTGCTACACTCCTTAGACATCCATAGGCAGCTTCGTTATTATTTGGACAGAACAAAGTCCTTCAGGAAATCAGAACAACTCTGTGTCCTATGCTGTAGGGGCTCAAGGGAAGCCAGTTACAAAACAGACTATTTCAAAGTGGATAGGCCACTGCATACGGTTTTGTTACTCCTATCATGGGAAATCTGTTCCTGCAGGTATCAGATCACACTCCACCAGGGCCACAGCTACCTCTGCAGCCTTCCTCAGAGGAGTTCCTACCAAAGATATTTTGGAGGCAGCCACTTGGAGTTCTGTACATACCTTCACAAAACACTACCATCTGCCTTTATATTCCAGAACAAGAGCAGGCTTTGCCACTGCTGTTTTGCAGGGCATTCTGGCTCAACTCAGTTCCTCCTAGTACCTACCACCCAGTGCATAGCTTTGGGATTCTACCCATCTGTGATTACTGCAGCTGTATGCACGATGAACATAGTACAGTTTTGTACCTACCATAAATGTAGATGTTCGAGTGCTAATACAGCTGCAGTACAGGTTTCCCTCCCTCCTTCCCCACTTGGTAAAGACATGAGGCCTAGCAACCTCTTCATACTGCCTGACTGGGTTATCCGGCTATGTTTTATTTGCTTGCTACCACTGATTTTGGATTATATTGCATTGCTTGTATATGTATATAAGCACTATTTAGGTATTGCCTTCCTTCTGGGGGCACCTGATATCTGGGGCAAGAAAGACTGAAGAACATGGCGTCGGCTGTGTCTTACATACTCTGGCCTCACTGACGTCAGAAGAGAAAGCGACAACAACCGACGCCGGACCAAGACTTTGGAATTCGGCCGACCGAGGGGCCGCCTGACTGCAGAGAAACCCATCTGTGATTACTGCAGCTGTATTAGCACTCGAACATCTACATTTATGGTAGGTACAAAACTGTACTTTCTTAACCTTGAATTTTTCTTCTGCTCGTTCTTCCTCTCTCCTTGCACTATACTAACAAAAAATTGCACTTTATTTTGCTTTTGCTTCTTCTTAAAAGTGCTCAATTGTATTTATTCTCTTCCATTTATTACTGCTTGGTAGTAGCCTGATTAAATTGTAACTGTTACTCTAAGCCTTTTGGTTTAAGCACTTGGGCTCCAGACCAGTTGTTTTACATTAAGAAGGTTTGTGGTCTGCACTGTTGTGTCATGACAGGTAGCTTACATCCTTCTAAGTTGGAAATTGCTGATTGAAGGCTCAGTGTCTGTTATTCTAAAAGTGTATTAGTTCTGGTTAAAACACTTGGGCTTCTGGCCAGTTATTTTTCAGCAAGAAGGTTTGTGGTCTGCACTCTTGTGGGACGAGAGGCTAAATTCTGCCCTTCTGAGCTGGGAATTTCTGGTTAAAGGCTTATTGTGCCTGCTTATTTGAACTGTTTCTTTCTGAAATTGGTGCACCTTGGTTGCTGTAGCATAGACTAGATTCAGGCATCCTGAATCTAGTTTTCTTTGTATAACTTGAGCACTAATCCAGGCCATCTCTTTTGGAGAAGGTTCCCCTGCACCCTAGTGGCAGGAGTGTGCAATTAGAACTTGTCTGATTGAATACTGCCGGAATAGGGCTCAGTTTTGAGCTTTTTTACTGGTTAATTGGGTAATTTGTTTAAATCAGTTTGCTCATTTTCTATTGTTATATAAAAAAATTGCACTTTGTTCACCTGCTTTTACTGTATTTGTGTTTCTTCCTACTTTATTACTTTATTTTGCTTTTGCTGCTTGTTCTTAAAAGTACTTAATTGCATTTATTCTGCTGCATTTATTACTGCTTGTTAGCAGCCTGATTAAATTGCAACTGTTATTCTAAGCCTTTGGTTGAAGCACTTGGGCTTCAGACCAGTTGTTTTACATTAAGAAGGTTTGTGGTCTGCACTGTTGTGGCAGGACAGGTAGCTTACATCCTTCTAAGTTGGGGGTTGCTGATTGAAGGTTTAGTGTCGGTTATTCTAAAAGTGTATTAGTTCTGGTTCAAGCACTTGGGCTTTGGGCCAGTTATTTTACATTAAGAAGGTGTGGTCTGATGCTTGTGGAAGGAAAGGGTAGATTCTGCCCTTCTGAGCTGGAAGTTTCTGGTTAAAGGCTTATTGTGCCAGCTTATTTGAACTGTTTCTTTCTGAAATTGGTACGCCTTGTTTGCTGTAGCATAGACTAAATTCAGACCTGCTGAATTTAGCTTTTTTTGTACAACTTGAGCAATAATCCAGACCATCTTTTTTTGGAGAAGGTTCCCCTGCATCCTAGTGGCAGGAGTGTGCAGTTAGAACTTGTCTGATCGAAGACTGCTGGAACGGGGCTCAGTTTTTAGCTTTTTATTGGTTAATTTGTTTAAATCAGTTTGCTCATTTGCTACTGTTATATTAAAAAATATATATGTTATATTTATATTATATATATATATACACATACATATATGTGTATGTTGATATATATATATATATATATATATATATATATATATATATATATATATATATATATATATACACACACTTTATGCATCACCGCCTAGCTAGGGTTTAACTGTTCCCGGCGCCATAAAGTCTGCTCTTCAAATTTTCCCTTAGAACGAGCCAGTTTTTTAGTTTTAGCACTAAAATCTGTTTCTTTGAGCTCAGCGCTTGTTCAAAACTCATTGTAAGCACTAAATAAGCTATAACCTGCTACAGCACTCAACTTTCCTCACTTGTCTAGAGGTAAACAGTTTTTACTACTAAATAAATAAGCACCTATCCAGGCATGTCTGAGGGTCAGCTCCCGGTGTTTTCTCCTGTCTACCTGATGAATCTGGGCATCTTGGGGCAATGCAGCAATTGCCTCATGTACACAGACAACCCTGTCCTCCTACCACCCAACAGTACAACCTGTGAGAGATGCACTTGTATAGCCAAACTGGAAGCAAAGCTCTCTTCACCCAAGACTGGACTAGACAGTCAAGAGGAGAAGGTAAACACTTGCACTGCACCACACTCATCACATAGTCTCTCAAAACCTACACCACCAAAACACACACATAGAAACACAAAACACACACCTGCATTCGCGGGGGCTCTCAATAAAAATCTGCTCAAGCAACAGAGACCTCCAAAGCATAAACGCAAGCAATCTCCACCCCCCCCAACACAACCCAAATGACACACGGTCTACAAACTCAGTGTGCCACTCAACCACAGTTCATAAGGCATAACAATGTACCCAACAGTCTAGTCATAGGTGACTCTATAGTCAGGCACACTGATGTTCCACTCACCAGGCTAAACAAGGAGAAAGTTACTGTCAGCTGCCTGTCGGGTGCCAGGATCTGCCACATAACGCACGCACTCAGGTCACTCCACAACAACTACAAATATGACCCAGTTATTGTCCATATTGGTGGGAATGACCTGAGACGTACCTCCCTGGACTACATTAAAAGAGACATAGAGGGAGCTCTCCGATCTTGTAGCCTAGGCAGGTATGACCCTAGCCCTGAGTAGCATTCCGCCATCACCCAGAATGATACCACAGTACACAGACAAAATGATTGACATCAACAATTGGCTAAGCTTCTGGTGTCATTCAAAGAGGATCCAGTATCTGTCTGCCTGGGATGACCTGATCGGCAGACCACGATGCTTTGCCAGAGATGGCCTGCACATGTCGCCCTTGGGATTCCGGATATTGGCTAAGGCTCTTGCCACCCCTGTAGTGCCTTTTTTAGGCAAGGTTCAAATGACAAATTCACCACCTTAACGGGTACAAGCAAGCAGAATCTTAGATAATGCTACTCAATCCTAGATGTCTTAACCGCAAAATGCATTCACACGAGGCACTCCTTAAAATGGAGAACATCGACATCTGTGCAGTGAGAGAGACCTGGTTCAAGGCTCCAGAGAGCACCCCTGCATTAACAGGCTATAATTCATACCACACCTTTCAGCCACCTAACCTGGACCTAAACACTAAAGGCAGAGTCATGTCCATATTCATTAAGGATATCTACACCTCCAGGCTAGTTGCTCAGCATAATGCATCAGAGATTGTCCAAGTGCAACTAACTCTGGGCAAGACTGCAATCCAAATTGTAACTTGCTACAGATCCCCCGCTGTGCCCCAGGATTCCCACTCATTTCTTGATACACTGGAAAATATTAGGGTACAACCCAACACCCAAATAATGTGTGATTTCAACTACCCCACCATTAACTGGGAAAGCTACTCATGTACCAACTCTTTTGCTCATCGTTTTCTGGAATTCATAAATTCCAACACCTTGGATCAACTTATCCACACCCCCACTAGGGGCAGCAATATCCTAGACCTGGTCATTATCAACATTGATGACCGGTGTTCCACACCAGAGGTCAGATGTCCTTCGTGTTTCACTGTTACAGTCATCACATTTAGGTTATCTGCTTGCAGTAGCCCTCAGTCGGCCTAATTAACAAAGTCTTGGGTCCTGCATCAGTTACTGTTTCCTTCAGTGACGTCAGGTTGTCAGGGGTATAAAACATGCAGCCGACGTCATTACGTCAGTCTTTCTTGTCGTGCGGCGCCCAAAGCAGAAGCAGTTCACAATTGCCGGTTGGCCGATTCCTGAAATTTTCATTTTCGAGTTTCAGACCCGAAGTCTTCAACTAAAAGCTAAGTACCCCGTTGGGGAAACTTTTTCTTGCTCTAAACCGATGTCAGTAAAAGTAAATAATTGCATTTCTTGTGGAAAGCAAATACCTCGTAAAGATTTTCATTCGTACTGTAGTCCTTGCCTAGGCCCTGACCACGACGTACCTCGCTGTTGGTTTTGTGCCTTATTTAAACCACAAACTATCCGTCGTCTGTATAGTTTGTCTTCTAAATATTTTGGTGCTTGGTTCAATTATCCTGATATGTCTTCGGTAAGCCAGCCGACTACCAACATTCCGAAAAAACGCAAAGATAAAGACAGAGACAGTCCGCCTAGGTCCAAAGCTGCCGACAACACTTCTTCTAAACCAGTCGCCAGTTCGCTGCTACTCAGTGAGGCGCTTCCGCAGCCCCTGATACCCGCTACTTCAGATTTGCAGGCCTCTACTGAGACCCATTTGGAGTCCGGTATGCTGCGAGATGCTTCAACTGTGGAACCTGTGGATGTCTCTACCTTGGATAGGTCCAGAGCCGCTGTGCAGGCAGCGGCTTCTGAGGGTGTATTCAGGCCTACTGACTTGCATATTAAACTGATGCCATTTTTTTCTTCAAGGCCTAAAACTCGAACCTTGCCTAGAAAAAAGACGCCCAGACCGCATGGTCAGGCCTCTATGCCTAAAAAACAAATGATAAGAATGGCTGAAGACCTTATTACTTTAATCGGGGGAAAACAACCTTCCCCCTCTAAGAGACCTAAGATTGAGTTTGCTTCTGATACTTCTGACCAGGATTCGAAATTTCTGTTTCCTCTGATGATCAGGATTTACCCTTATCTACCTATGAGGATTCTGATGCTGAGGACACTATTCCCTCTGCTTCCCCTCCAGAGGATTTCTCTTTTGGTGAAACCTTGCATACTCTCAGGGAGCATTTTCATTGCGAAAGTCAAGATTTCTCTGATTCTAAAAAGAGGCTTAGGGATTTCTTACTCCGGCCCCAGCACAGGCCTTTAGCTATACCTCTTGTACTGGACATTGTTGATGATGCCTTTTCAGAATCTAGCTTGGCCCCTGACTCTTTACCTCCTGCTCCCAGAAAACCTGATAGATATTACAGGGTTCCTGACTCTCACAAGTTCCTTTTCAAAAATCCTACTGCGGATCCTGAAACCATTTCACTGGGACCCAAGGGAATTAAAGCTACTTCTGCCAAAAATCCTACCTCCTCTGATAGAGACTCTGGGGCGCTGGATAGATGGGGTAAGAAGGTATACACTTCTGTAACTTTGTCCATTAGGGCCTTGAATTGCCAGTTTCATATGTTAAAGTATCAGCAGCATATTATTGGATTGCTTAAACAGAAAATGATGTTGATTCCTGATTATGCTGAAAATAAGGATTTACAGGATTTAATGCATTCTTATGAACAAGTTGGAAAACATACTTTGCAATCTGGTTTTTGTTCACTAGAGGCATCTTGCAGGGCTGCTGTAACTGGGTCTGTGCTTAGAAGGCATGCTTGCCTTAAGGAGCAATCCTTTGCCAGATCATGTTAAAGCAAAATTACTGGATGCTCCCTTAAATCAGGACCGCCTGTTTGGCAACAAGGCAGAAGACGTTCTTAAAAAGATGGGGGGGGGGGAAGCTAAATCTATTTTTACAAGTACAACCTCCAAGATTTAGTAGGCACTGGCCTTCTAAGAATTGGTCCTTTCCTGCCTCTTCCAGACCTTCTCGGTCCAAACCCAGATCCAGCAGAGCACCCAGGCTTCAGTCCCAGGGGACGCACAGGACTAAGCAGTGGGGGGCCTCCACTTCCAAATCTGGGGGTAACAAAACTCCCCCCTGTGGTAAACTGTCTCAATGACTTCTTTTTAAAACTTCCAAGCACTTCACAACTGACTTCCCCTTTGGGGGGAAAGATTGCACTTCATGCAAAGAACTGGGAACTCATTACCCAGGACAAATGGGTTTTAAATATAGTGTCCCAAGGATACAGATTTCACTTCCACACGTTACCAACTCCAAGCGGTTGGCCGGATCTGTCTCCAAATCAGTGGGCAGAGGCCCAAAAGCAAGTACTCTCTGTCTTAAGCATAGGGGTTATTCAGTTGGCACCAGAAGAGGAAAAGGGACAAGGTTTCTACTCGAGATTTTTCCTGGTACCCAGAAAAGACAATTCATGACATCCTATCCTGGACCTGTCTACTCTAAACACCTTTTTGGTGATTCCAAAATTCAAGATGCTGCCTCTTCACCAGCTGCTTCCTCTGCTAGGTAAAGATGCCTGGTTGGCAACACTAGATTTAAAGGAAGCATACCTGCACATCCCCATCAGGGAATCTTGCAGAAGATGCCTACGCTTCAAAGCAGGCTACACACACTATCAGTTCTCTGCACTGCCCTTTGGCTTATCTACTGCGCCCAGGGTATTCACAAAGTGCCTAGCTCCAGTCATTGCATTTTGCAGGCAAAGAAATATTCAAATATACCCATACCTGGACGATTGTCTATTTCAGGCAGAAAGCCAGGACATACTTTTGAATCATCTGGCTTTTGTACAGAGGGTGCTAACTTGTCTGGGGTACACCATAAACGAAAAGAAATCACACCTGGTACCATGTCAGCAAATTATATTCCTGGGAGCAAGCTTGAGTATAACTTTCCAGATGGCTTTCCTCACGGCAGAGAAACTAATTTGTTTGACAACCTACTTCAAACAAGTGGCCACAAAAACTCTGCTACCTACTTCAAACAAGTGGTCACAAAAACTCTGCTATCTGCAAGGCAAATACTACAAGCCTTGGGGTTCATGACCTCCTGCATTCTTCCAATTCCATATGCAACACTGCATATGAGGAAACTACAATGGCATCTAAAAAGCCTATGGTGTCAACATTCTCAGGATCTAGAAGCAGTGATTCCTGTCATACCTTGCCTACACCTAGAGTTCCTTAGGTGGGCAGAGGCCTGCCACCAAAACAAGGAACTACCATTCACACTACCCCCTGCCGCTCAAACCCTAACAACAGACGCATCAGACTATTCATGGTGGCACACCTGGCAGGGCAGTGCATTCAGGGCAACTGGAACCCAAGTCAAATGCACCTGCATATCGATCAAAAATAAATGTTAGCTGTACAGAATGCACTGACAGCCTTCAAGGACCACATTCTTCCAGGACAATTATTTGTAAAGACAGACAACACCACTGTTATGTGGTACATAGACAAGCAGGGGGGGGGTACACATTCTTACCCCCTTTGCAGGCTAGCCATAGCATTGTGGAACACAGCCTTGGGCTACCAAGTGCATCTACAAGCTCAATTCCTGCCAGGAAAACTAAATACACGGGCAGACGGACTAAGTAGAAAACCTCATGGACCCACACGAGTGGAAACTGGAACCAAGGATTTTCAGCATGTTGACAAGCAAATGGGGGAGCCCAGATATAGACTTGTTTGCCTCCCCCCAGAACTATCAATTGGAAAAATTTGCATGACGACTGCCCACAGATAAGCTTGGAAAGTGGATGCTCTGTCCTTCTTCAGCTGGAAAAACCTTTCAGTTTATGCCTTTCCTTTTCTGCCTCTGCTCTCCAAAGTAGTACTAAAGATCAAACAAGATAAACCAAGGACGATTTTGATTGCACCAGACTGACTACGCCAACACTGGTGTACCCCCTCTTGCGCAGTGTGTCACGGTTGGCCCCATGGCACCTGCCTCGGACTCCTACCCTGCTGTCTCAGCAGGAGAACCAGATTCTGCACCCACCGCTTCAAACACTGAACCTAGCAGCCTGTCTAATTACCTAATCTCTCCTTTACCATCCCTCAGTAAACCAGTGATGGATATCATTTTAGAGGCAAGGAGACCTAGTACTAGAAAATCTTATGCTGAAAAATGGAAAAGATTCTGTGCCTGGAAACCAGTCTCTAGGAATGAGCACAACAGTGCCCAATTTACCTCAGAATTTACAATACTTAACTGAGATGCTTCACAAGGGCCTGTCTTTTTCCTCAGTAAAAATTCATGCCTCAGCCATTTCAGCTCATTAGAACCTCCCCTCTTCTCTCATCCACTGCTCAAGCAGCTCCTCAGAGGGGCCAAAAATTTAAGACCACCCAGGAGAGCTCCAACTCCAGCCTAGGACCTTAACTTTGTATGGAGAAGCTCACCCTTCCTCCTTTCGAGCCAGCTGCTACTGCAGATTTAAAATTCCTTTCTTGGAAAACAGCTTTCCTTTTAACAATCACTTCAGCAAGAAGATTTATCTGAATTACAGGCCCTTATGGCAGTGGAGCCTTTCATCATCTTTCATGCGGACAAGGTGTCCCTCAGGACCAATCCCTCTTTCATGCCAAAGGTGGTATCCAGTGTGGCCCTTAATCAGTCCATTCATTTGCCAACCTTCTTTCCTACTCCACAGAACAAAGGGGAATGGATGCTGCACTCCTTAGATGTGCACAGACAACTTAGATTATACTTTGATGGGACTAAACCTCAAAGGAAATCTGAACAACTGCTGGTGGCATTTGCTGCAGGGACAGAGGGGAAGGCTATTTCAAAGCAAACCATTTCCAAATGGATAGGCCATTGCATTCATTTCTGCTATAAGCACTTATCCCACAGGGGATCAGACCCCACTCAACCAGGGCTGCATCTACCTCTACAGCCTTTCTCAGAGGCATACCTTCCAGGGACATCCTGGAAGCTGCTACCTCGAGTTCTGTACATACTTTTACCAAGCATTACCATTTGCCATTTTTCTCTAAATCCAGAGCTGGCTTTGCCACTGCAGTCTTGCAGGGCCTTATAGCTGGTCCTAACAATACAACTATCCAACCTGACACCCACACAAAACTCCTTGGGGTCATTATCGATGACGAACTAAAGTTCAACCTACACATACTCCAATGTATAAAAAAAAAAAAAACAGAAACTAGGTCTGCTATATCGGAACAAAAAATTCCTAACCCCTGAATCTAGACTTACCCTGGGCTAGGCACTCCTTCTCCCCTCCCTCTTATACGCCGCCCCAGTTCTTACCAGTATCCAGGCCTCCACTCTAAACAAACTCCACCAGACTTATCATAAAATAGCCAGATTCATTACTAACTCCCCATACAACTCACACCACTGCATTTCTTTAAACTCTCTTCAATGGCTTGAACTTCCCCAATTTCTGCTATCTTATCAATTTCATATGTTACACTCTATTCTTTATAAACCCTCCTCCTGTCCATCTCTGTCTTCCTTAGTCTCCATCTACATCCCATCCTGGACCCTCCGTACCTCTAATCAACAATTACTGGATGTCTACCACCCAAAAATGTCAGTAGGCAAACTACTCTACAAACACTCCCTTGCCATGCTCGGAACAAACTTCCTCTTGACTTGCGTTCAATCTCCCAAACCTCACACTTTAAAAATGAACTAAAAGCTTATTTTCTCAATTCCAGAACCTGCCTTTGCTATGACCCCACCTAGTCTTCCTTCCCTTTACGTATCCTCAAAAGGACCATACTTAGTACCTCATTACACCTCTCTCTCCAATGTGTCTACTATGCATTTGCATAATTTTATACAAACAAAAAAAAATTATTGTTGACCTATTGAACTAAATCAATGTGAAATTGTTACTTAGCTTCTTTTTAATGCAACTTTAACTTAATGCATGTAACCCAATATATGTGAATCTTTTTGCTATAACTGCTATTATATCAATATTGTTTAAAATTATACTTTTTAAAATGTACTACTGGAGCTTTTCTCCTCGGGTCTCCACTGAAAATGGGCCACAAGCCCAGTTGGACAAACCCAGTTAACAAATGTCAATAGATAAATAAATATAAGTAATGCTATCTAAATTCCTCCTCCCATCCTTAGCTTTGGGAATATACCCAAATGTGATGACTGCAAAGGTGAAACACAAAGAACATAGTACAGTTGTGTACACTTACCATAAATGTAGATGTTAGAGTGTATTCACTGTTGCAGTCCTGGTTACCCTCCCTCCAGCCCCTGACTTCTTTTGGCTATACCTCTTCTCTCCTTTACTATGCTTAAAAGCTTTTTGGTGTATTTGCTTTTTTGTTGCAGGTATAACCTTGTATATTTATAGATTTAATTGCTTCCCATTAGGGAAACACCTGACATCTGGGGAAAGAAAAACTGATGTAATGACGTCAGCTGCATGTTTTATACCCCTGACGATGTGACGTCATGGAAGAAGAGACAGCAACTGTCGCAGGACCCAAGACTTTGTTAATCAGGTCGACTGAGGGTTACTGCAAGTAGATAACCCAAATGTGATGACTGCAAGAGTGAATACACTCTAACATCTACATTTATGGTAAGTGTACATAACTGTACTTTCCTCGTTGATCAGATCCGACCACAAGCTAATCACCCTAGACATCCACATCCTGCCCCCCCCCCAATTAGGGAAACCACCGTAAAAAATTTCTCCAAAGTCAACTTCATGCTTCTTAAGACAGAAGTGGCAAACTTCATGACACCCATGCAGATGGACAATATAGTTATGACTGCTGAATCCTTCACAATTGCACTTTATAAGCACTTTCACGAGTGCATGGATCGTGCTATCCCAAACAGAACCAAGATGCTATCCTCCAAAAAAAGGAAGCCAATCTGGTGGTCCCCTGCCATAAACAAACTGTACAACAGAAGGAAGAAACTGTTGCAAAAGAGAGTAAAATCCCATGAATGGAGGAGCTCCCTGGTCAGCCTCAGTAACAAGCTGCGATCCCTGATAAAATCCTCCAAAGCTAGTTATGAAAACAAAATCACCACTGATTCTAAAGACAACCACAAAGCATTCTATAGCTATGTCAAGAATCTCAATGGCAGTACTCGGATCTGCTCTGAATTACAGCACAATGGCACTAAATATACAGACCCAACTGATATTGCCAACATCCTGGCAGATTGGTACAGTGCTAACTTTACCTCCCCCTCACTCCCTAAAGAGCCCATCTCTATACCGGAAGAATGCAAAGTTCCTGTAATCACGGCTGCACAGGTAAAAACCTCACTCTCCAAAGCCAAGAACACAGCATCCATGGTACCAGACAACATCCCAGGCTGTGTTCTACACGAACTGGCACCCCCACGTAAGTGCCATGTTCAGTCATAGCCTCACCTCAGGCTTTGTGCCCGCAGAATGGTGCACAATGATGGTTATTCCACTCCACAAGGGGGGAGCCACCATGAACCCCGGGAACTACCGCCCCATTAGCCTGATCTGCAAAGCCATGGAACGTATCATCATGGAACTTATAAACAAAGACATTGGTAATCTCCAAACTCTGGACCCCACCCAGTTTAGGTTTGTAAAAGGCAGATCATGTCTCGTAAACCTGATAGACTTCTTTGAAGCAGTCACCAAAGCTGTAGACGAGGGTAAGGTTGTTCACACAGCCTATCTAGATCTTGTCAAGGCTGTCGACACCATCCCCCACTCTGGAATTATAGATACTCACTAAACTAGGTATAAATCCCTATGTCACAAGATGGGTTGCCAACTGGCTCACTGACAGAACCCGCACTGTGAAAGTAGCAGGTTCCAAATCCGACTTCAGACCAGTGATAAGTGGAGTACCACAGGGTTCAGTCCTGGGTCCTCTCCTGTTTGCTATCTACTTCTCTGAAGTACAGGCTAACACAGAAGGTTTGTGGCTAACAAAGTTCACAGATGACTGCAAACTAGGAGCCATAATCGAAACTCCTAATGATGTGGACATCCTACAAAAGGGCCTCACTGAGAAAGATACCTGGTGTCAAAGCCATGGGCTCAAGCTCAATGCCAAAAAGTGCATTGTCATCCCCTTTGGTAAAAACTCTGTACCCATGAACTACAACATAGGCGGTAGTATACTTAACACCAAAAGTGTGATGAGACCTTGGGACACAGTAGTCTCTCCTTTGATAATCACATCGCCACAGTAGTCAGGAAATCCTTCTACATGGTACACCTCATCACAAAAGGTTTCTCATCCAGAAAAAAGAGGTCATTGTTCCCCTCTACTCATCACTCATTAGACCCATTATAGAGTACAGTGCCCCCTTTGGTATGTACCTCACAAGACATCTACAACAACTGGAAAGGCCACAGAAATAACTCACAAAGAGGATTACCGGCCTCAAACAGATGCTCTACGCAGACCGTCTCAAAAAACTCCAGCTTTACTCCGTTGCATATCACCTACTCAGAGGTGATCTCTGCCTAACATACAAAGCTATGTTAAACCCAGAGCTGTTGGACATGCTCCACTTAAAGAAGTCCCAATCTCTCCGAGCTACACGCTCTAGGGACCTAAACCTTCTCACCACAATAAACAGAATATGCCAGAGGGTACATTCCTGTCCCAGAGACTTCCCATACTCTGGAATTAACTACCTATCTATATCAAACAAAGCTCCTCATTAGTACTCTTCAAGAAAAATCTTGATGATTGGATGGGAAATAGGAAATTCACCCCAGGGATCACTTCTGTGGCTCTGCTCGACAGTGGCACAGGAAAATAATTTTCTTGGGTGGCAAAAGCCAGGGTACCTTTTTGGCTGGGCTTGTATAGGCCCTAGGGCCGATAGCCCAGTACCTACCTATGAAAACCTCACATTGGAAACTAGATATAATGTGGAATAAAAAGTATGCCAGTCTATTTAATTTTATGCGGTACACATTTCCCTATGTGAGAAAAAAGGGAAAAAATGCACATTTGTGTGAAATTAATGTTAAGTACATTTGCTGGAAGGCTACTGTGAAATTATAATAAAGCAACACACAGTCAAAACATAAATTGTATGTTCATTGTGTTCAAAGAATTTCATTGATACTGGCACCCTCAGTCTGTTACAGACTGAGGCCTGTTCTGATAGGGTACACCTACGGAGTGTAAAGCAGTGTCACAAAGTGACCATAAACAAAAGCCGTAATGATTGCTTATTCATACACCTCCAACAACTCACTCTCTCTCTCTCTCTCTCTCTCTCTCTCTCTCTCTCACACACACACACACACACACACACACACACACACACACACACACCCACAATCTCTGCCATTCTAATTCAGTGTCCTTTTAACTGTGATCAGAAGGCAGCAGAGGTCAGCATAGTCATACACAGATTACCCATGTCCAGCTACTTTAGCCACGTTGATTATATACACTGTGTCTGACTAAGAAAGCCAAAGGCTACCATCTGTTACTACTCATGTAATATCTAGCCAAAGAGTATTACATTTAGAACACATTATACAGGTTCATAGGCAAGTACTAGGCTAGTTGCCCGTACGGGCCATTTTAAGCCTAGCCAGTTTCCCTTTTTGTGCACTAATTAACCTATTCTGTTTGGTTATATGTTGGCCTTACCCATCCCATTGTCAATAAGTGCATATTACCTGAAAGTAACTGGAATCATACCATAAATAATTTGAGGAGACCCACGCATGGGATAAAGCATTTAGGAGCAGGAGCTGCATCTGTCCATTCATAGCACAGGGGGCAGTCCTAGGGTAAGTTTTCTGTTTTCCAGCCATAGATCTGGGATAAACTTTGATCTGAAGTAGGAATGTTCATTTGTCAGCAACCTGTGGGTTACGGATCCGATATCGGATCCGAGCCGGCAACTTGTTTCAAGCTAATGGATCCAAGCTCCTAGCCCCTCCCTTCACCCATAATCCCCTGCTAACCCTCCATGACCTCAGATCTAGTTTGCCGCGCTTGTGATGGCTGGATCCTCTTCAGAGCTCCACAGATAAGTGAAAAAAAGTTACCTTTTTTTCTACATTTTTCGTCAGAATTTAAATATTTATTTTACTTTAATACTTTTAAAGTGTGTATGAGTTAGGTTCCCTATATTTTGTTTAATTAATACCCTCCCTTCGCTGGTCGCTAGTGTGTGAGTGTGTGTTGAGTGTTTTTTGGGGCCTGTGTGTGTGTAGTTTTATTCCTTTTAGTTAAAAAAAAAAAAAAAAAAAAAAGGGAATGGCTGAGGCCCCAAAAGCCATATTTTCTAAATGTACCGAGTGTGGCCATAAGCTCTCCCCGGCTGATGGCCACACTCGGTGCGTTCGGTGCCTTGGGGTTGAACACCTCACCTCGGGCCGTACTATCTGTGCAGCGTTCAACCCCAGGGCACTGAAAGAACGGAGGTCGAAGCTGGTCCTGGCGGGACTTCTACCCCCGGATTCAGCTTCGGCCTCCGCTACCTCTGCTACTCCTGTGGCTCCATCACAGCCTGTGATGGTTGCCACTCCTGCCCCCCTGCCTCCGACTGGGACTCAAACTCCCGCTAAAGTGTCGGAGGACAGGGAGGCCAGGAGGGAGAAACGGAGGGAGAAGCACCACAAGTGGCGGGCTGAGACCTCCGTTTCGGCCCCGCCAGCTAAGCGGGCTTCTCCCTCCATTGCTTCTAGGTCTCCTCCTCCTCGGCTCCGATCCCCTTCTTTCTCCCCGGGGCCCGAGGAGGAGGAGACCCGATCTCCGTCGAGGTCATCGAGGTGGCATTCCAGGCCTGCCTCGGTGGCCTCTTCGAGATCCACCTTCAGCTTATCTGATGCAGACTTGGACCGGATGATGCGAAGGTTCATCCAGGCCCAGCTGCAGATGGGAGTGCTCTTGCCTCCCCCCCCCCCTCAGGGGGGGAGCTCGACACCTTTTTTCCACCCAATTGCTCCTTCTCCGACCCGCTACCCGGGTTCGGAGCGCTCGGAGCCGAGCAGCCTTGGAGCCGGGGGTGGGTCGGCGCAGACAGTACTTGGTACTTCGGATCCGACCCTACCCTCGAGTTTGTCGGATACGACCTCTCGGAGCCGTGGTCTGAGCTTCGGATCTGGGGGATTCAGTGTGCCTTCGGCTCCATCCAGGTCGGAGCACACTGGTCCCTCAGATCCGACGGTCTAGGCGCCGGCTCCGATCCCTTTATCGGATCCGAGTGGGAGCCGACTTTCGGATCCATTGGAGAGTGACTCTCCCTCGGCATTCAATGTTGTGGAGAGGGCTCTGTTGAGAGCATCCGGACCCCCGGCCCTTGCATCGACTCCTCCCTGCACTCCGTCTCTGCTGGGCCAGGCTTCCATCACCCGGCCAAAGGGACAGCCTGCTTCGATGTCACAGATAGTTCCATTGGAACAAGATGTTGCTGGCGAGGCCTCCTCGGACAGTCCCCCCGAGGAAGCTCCCCGCAAGCATAAGTGCAAAGGAGGCACGTGGACTCCCTGAGTCCTTAACCGAGGACAGGGACTTGGGGAAGGGAAGGCTCCCCAAGATCACCTCTGAGGATGTCTCCTTTGGAGACATCATGGAGATGCTGAGAATCAGAGGTGGGTGGTCTGCCCCCAAGTCTTCCTCTGACGAGTCCGTGTTTCTGGAGGCATTCGAGGCAGGCCCGTCTACCTCCTGGGTGTCCCCTCCAGCCGATCCCCTGGTGGACCTTATTACCACCAGGGCATGGAGGGATCCGGACACCGTGGAGCCAATACCTGCGACGGATAGGATTCTTAGCCCCCCTCTCAGACTGGTCACATTGGAGTAAGGGCCCCCCTGTAGATGCCATGTTGACGGCGGCAGCCACAAAGAGGGAATTGGCTCAGGAGAGTCCCTCAGTCCATCCACCGAGCAAAGAGTCCTGTTTGATGGATCGCTTAGGGAAGCGAGTCTTTAGTTCAGCGACCTTCTCAATAAGGTCTCTGAACTATATGGCACATGTCATCAGGATGCAGCGAGATCTTATCAAAGAATACGCTGCACCCCCCCCCCCCCCCCGAGTCCATGTCGGAGGAAGACAAACAATTGTACTCCACCCGAATGGCCACTCTGAGATCTATTTCAAACACCTCTATGCGGCTATTGTCCCACGCCACAGAGGGAGCCGCTAGGGCCAGCGGAGCAGGCCTAGTCATGAGACGTCAGTCCTGGCTCTGTCATTGTGACTTTACGGAGCCCTTTAAAGCGTCCTTTGCGAACGCCCCCTTTGATGGTTATGCCCTTTTTGGCAAAACAGTTCGCGAAACGCTTGTCCAGAGCGAGAAGGACGGGAAGACGTTGTCTGCTGTCAGAGTCCGCTTCTCTGCTCCGCAGTGGTCCTTTTCAAGGAACCAAAAGGGTCAGAAGAAGATGTGGTTCCGAAAATCACAACATTCCCAACCAGCTCCGGACAACCAGTCCTACCGTGGCAGAGGTGGACGGAGGACGTCGCCCTAGGGGCAGAGGGGCTCCGAGAAATTTCGGGTCCAGAGAACCTTTCTCTGAACGGCCCGCGCAGCAGCCCTGAGGGGTTGCCCGGCTGCTCCACTCTGGAGGCAGTCGGGGGGCGTTTTTCGAAGCAAATAGCGGCATGGGACTCCATCACAACAGACCGCTGGGTGCTTCGCATCATATCCAGAGGGTACAAAATACCAATTCTCCATGTCCCCCAATCCAAGAACCTCCCCGATGTACCACCCAATCACAGGGAGGCCGCAGCCGCAGAAATACAGCAGCTGCTAAGAAAAAGAGCCATTCAGCCCGTCCCCCAAGACCTGCTCGGATTAGGGATCTACTCCAGGTTCTTTTTGGTGCCAAAAAAGACGGGGGATCTGAGACCAATCTTAGACCTTTCCCGCTTGAACCTGTCAGTAACCAAGGAAAAATTCCGAATGGTCACTCTTCAGTCTATCCTCCCCCTTCTGAGGGAGAACGATTGGATGTGCTCTATAGACCTCAAGGATGCGTATTACCACATCTTAATGGACAAACGATCCAGGAGGTTCCTTCGCTTCCGGCTGGGAGCAAGTCACTACCAGTTCAGGGTCCTTCCCTTTGGCCTCACCACAGCCCCCCGGGTGTTCACCAAAGTGTTAGCAGTGATTGCGGCCCACCTGAGACTCCAGGGAATTCATATCTTCCCGTACCTGGACGACTGGCTCCTGACCGCACCAACAAGGCATCTACTTTGCTCAGCCAGAGACGACTTTCTCCATCTAGCCCCACAACTAGGCATTACTATCAATGTCGGCAAATCCCTACTGGCTCCAACACAGATCATAGAATTTATAGGTGCCAGAATAAACACCAGAGATTTGCGAGCCTTCTTAACTGCCGAGAGAATCAGAAATCTTCAACTTCATGTGCGGGCTATCCTTCATTCAGAGGCTTCACCAGCGGAATTGATCCTGAGGGCACTAGGCTCCATGGCAGCAGCGATTACACTCCTTCCATGCGCCCGTTTGAACATGCGAGTCCTACAATGGACTCTATTAGTGCAATGGTCCTTCCTATCCCTTCCTCTCCACCATCCCATTGCTATCAGCAAGGCTTGCAGAAGGGTGCTACTATGGTGGCTCCAAGCATTAAACTTCCATACGGGCCGTCCCTTCTGCACCTCTCCCCCTATCGCCACGGTGACCACGGGCGCTTCCCGCCTCGGGTGGGGGGGGCATTACTCAGGCAGTACAGTCCAAGGCACGTGGAACGATACAGAGACCTCCCTGCATATCAACATTCTGGAGATGAGAGCGGTGCTGTTGGCGTTGCAAGCAGTTCAGAGCTTCCTCCCCGCAGGAACGATTGCAATTCACTCGGACAACATGTCAGTGGTCTGGTATATCAACAAACAGGAGGGAACCAGATCTTATCCTCTTTGCCGCGAAGCTATGAGAGTGTGGGAATGGGCGATCTCCACCAACCGCTTTCTGATTGCAACGCACATTCCGGGGAGGACCAACATCCTAGCGGACAAGCTCAGCCACACCCTTCTTACCCCCTACGAGTGGTCTCTCAATCCTCTAGTAGTGAAGCAGATATTCGCAACATGGGGGCAACCCTGCTGCGATCTTTTTGCATCTCCATCAAACGCCAAATGCGACAATTTCTTCGCTGTAATCCCCCCACCAGGGGAATCTCCAAGAGACGCTCTGGTGCATGCTTGGCCACCCAGTCTACTCTATGCCTATCCTCCTCTTCCAATGATGATACAACTCTTACAGAAAGCCTCGCGGTTGGGGAGCAAGATGATTCTCATTGCCCCATTCTGGCCTCGACAAATTTGGTTCCCTTACCTGTGGTCTCACCTTGTGAATCACCCTTGGATTCTAGGTCCCATTCCGGATCTCATCTCCCATCCATTGGACTTGCCAACTCCAAACCTGGACAATCTGAAACTGACAGCTTGGTTGCTCCAGTTCCACTCCTAGTTAGGACTCCCGGTATCTCTTCACCAGTCAAAGCCATCCTCGTGGCAGCACATAAGCCCTCCACCAGGAAGGTATGTCACAGCAAATGGAAACGTTTTTCCATCTGGGCGGAGCGCCGTGATCTAGATCCCTTTACGGCTCCTCTTCCATCCATTTTAGATTTCCTAACTGAACTCTTTCAAGAAGGTGCTAGTTGTTCAACTGTCAAAGTGCAATTGGCAGCCATTTCTCATTATGTGGGACATGATACAGGGCCCTTGATGTCAGCCAAATTGTGTAAAACCTTTCTCAAGGGTACCTTTTTACTTAGACCTCCTGTAAAAGAAGCCGTACCCCCATGGGATCTTACTTTAGTTCTTCAAGCCTTGACTGCTCCACCCTTTGAACCCGCTGCTTCAGTGGATCTCAGATTCTTGTCATGGAAAACAGCATTCCTTGTAGCCATTACCTCAGCGAAAAGAGTGTCGGAACTTCAGGCTCTTTCTGTAAAGCCTCCATACCTGATTTTTCACCCTGATAGAGTGTACCTCAGGATCAATCCCTCCTTTCTTCCCAAGATAGCATCAGAAACCAACATAAACCAATCCATATATTTACCAGTTTTCTTCCCTAAATATCAAAATAAGGGTGAATACAAGCTGCACTCATTGGATGTTCATAGGCAGCTTCGTTTTTATACCCATAGGACGGCTGGCCATAGACAATCCAACCAGCTGTTCGTTTCCTTTGCCAAATTTAACTTGGGGAAAGCTGTCCTCGGGTAGACCCGCACCAGAAGGAGTTCATGCTCATTCCACTCGCTCCATTTCTACTTCTGCGGCTTTCAAGTCTAGAGTTCCTTTGGATGATATTTGTTCTGCAGCCACTTGGGCTTCATCTCATACCTTTATCAACCACTACAAGCTAGACCTGTTTTCTAGAGGGAGAGCATCCTTTGGCTCTGCAGTGCTTCGTAATATCCTTCCATGATGGCCACCCAGGGTGCAGGTAGCTGGGGACTCTGTCCCACAGGTTGCTGACAAATGAACATTCCTACTTCAGATTTAGAAGTTATGTACTCACCATAACGTTCCATCTGAGTAGGTAGTTCATTTGTCTGCAACCATCCCCCCTCCTTCCCCCTGACCTTCTTGGATCTATTAGTTTTTAGGTATCCTTTCTTGGATATATATGGAGAGGCAAACTCGATCTGAGGTCATGGAGGGTTAGCAGGGGATTATGGGTGAAGGGAGGGGCTAGGAGCTCGGATCCATTAGCTTGAAACAAGTTGCCAGCTCGGATCCGATATCGGATCCGTAACCCACAGGTTGCAGACAAATGAACTACCTACTCAGATGGAACGTTATGGTGAGTGCATAACTTCTAATTTTATGTGGATGGGACGTCTGTTCCATGTATGTAAAGAGTTATTCTTATCGCCTAAACATTCCACGTGTGCAGCCAGTAAGGTTTATCTGTGTTGGCCTGAATGCATCGAAATAGACTTGCAAGATGTAAAAAGTCATTGGGCATTTAGAAGCTGGAAACATGCATGTCCTGAAGAGATCATTTGTATGTCACTGGACTTTTTTTAAGGTATTACATGGTAGACATAGATTGCTGCTTTTCTGCATTTGGGGTTTTTCTGTGTGACATTTGCCCTGTTCTGGCTTTTATTTCATTTTAGTTGATTGTTTTTGAGTATATTTTTTTTAATGGAGGATGATATGAGTTGAAGGTTAGATCATTTTGAGATATATTGTAACCATTGCTGGGGATTTCCCACAGCAGTAGTTGATTCAAAGGACACTACCTGTGGCAATTATTGGTCCATGAAGTCTCCAGACTAGGCAGATATTTCTGCCCTTTGTATGGGCTTCAAATACTAAAATATCAAGAAAATGGGGAAAAGTAGAGTCGAGTCATGTATTGGGGGAGTAAGTTTGACTTTAATGATGGAAAAAATCAATTTACGAAACAGAAAAAAATCTTTGATCTGTTTTCTTTATAAAAATGACATTAAAGTAGAATTTTGAAAAACTCAAGCCTAAAAAACATATTTTGGTATTTATGGTAGAAATTTATTAAAATACAACACTGTAAAGAAGCTGCAAAAGTGTACCAAAACACTACATTTGCAGTTAAAAATCCTGCATTCTGTTTCACTAAATCTACATTTTTTTTGGGGTGAGGGTGTCATAGTGGTTTTGTTTCCCCAGCGTTCTGACAACATTGCTTAGTAGATTCGGTAATAAGATTTAAATAAATTGTAGCTTTCAGATCCAGGTTTGAGTCCCACAGTTTTAACTTTTTAAATGTGTCATTCTGAGCAACTTCATAAGCCAAAGTTTTAGGGTTAGCCCTGACAAAAGTTAGGCTCCATGATAGCCATTTTCATTTATTCTTTTCATTTTTGTCAGCACTTGGTTGTGCCTTATCCTTAAAGCCATCTGAATAGCCTAGGAGAAAGATTGAATGCTCTTCCTAGATGCATGCATAGGCAGTTCTTTTTAAGGATCATAGGTAATTTTCCATTATTCATTACTAATGCTTCTAGTTAACATGAAAATGCATTTCCTTTGAATGGAAAAAGTATTCACTTGCCCAGGCTGAAAATGCCAAGAAGTTTACAATAAACCATTGGTGCAAGTATTGTAAACTGAAGCTGTGCTATGTCTTGTTTTCCCTTGAAATGTCCATCAGGTGTATACTCAATTTGAAAGAGTTGGCGGTAAATAAATGGAGTCATAAGATGCTTCTAGACCTGGTTATGTGTGGTGACCGCAGGATTCCAGGTGAGTACTCAAAGGAAGAAGTGAAGTCTGGCTTAGACTATTGAATTATGAACCCAGTCTTTTCATTAACTGAGAACAGGAGAGAAGTTATTAAAAAGGTGACCCAAACATGAGTTCTGAAAGATTTTAGAAAGTCTGGAAAGATTTGTCATTTTGAAGATGAAATGATTTTTGTTAGAGCTGTCTCAGCAACACATCTAGAGGGCTACACTTCCTTGGCAACACTTGAAGAGGAGGTACAACCTTTGCAAGTAACCTGTTGATATAACCATTTGTTCAAAATGATAAAAACGGTTGATTCAACAGAAATCTGCTTTTTGATATAAAGTATCATTATCTAAATGGTTTCTCTGCTTCATCTGATTGCAATAAACTGCCTCATAGCTTACCCCCCCCCCAAAAAAAATGTAGTTAAAAAAATGCAATTAAAATAATTTCATTTCAGTTTTAACCTTGTTGAGCAATAATGTGTGTTGATAGAAAAATGCGTATTTGTTTTTCGCTGGTTATGGTAGAATAATTGTATTTTTCAAATTGTTGTAAATATTTCTACAGCGTGGTCAATGTAGTAGTTTTTATTATTTCATATTTAATGGTCTTTTTCAGTGAGATCTGCAAAAGCAGTTGTCGTGACCATCTTCAACTTTTTCATCACAGTGGCTGCAGCATTCGTTTGTGCATACCTTGGCAGTCAGTTCATCTTTACAGAAATGGCTGCAGTAAGTATTTCCGTGGCTCGAGAGTGTCATCATCTTTTGTTTAGTTGTACATTTGCTGAAGTAAGGGTCTAGTTTATGTCTTCTGGTTTTGATGAGAAAAACTCCAGCTAATCTAGTCTGTGTTCATATTTATTCTTTCCTCTGAATCATGTACACCACTCTGAAGGCTTCCCTATTGACCCCTATTAACAGGTTATTTTTTTTCCCAGTATGGCATATGTGGAGTGACAAGAACCTGATAGAAGAGTGTTCTGAAGACACACTCCAACACTTTGTTTGATGGTGCCACTACCCTGTTCCCTATACTTTTGATTATTGTAGTCCAGGTATGCTGTACTTGCCCAGATCCTTTCTTGATTTGCTGCCATCAGTTTTACCCCTCCAGCTGATACTGCTCATTAGGGTCGTTCTGGTCAAGTGTAGTAGTTTGAAGTCTCATATGGAGAGAGCCATCTTGACTATCCTCCAAAACATAGTAACAGGTCTTAAAACTACTCAGCAGGAAAAGCTTTTCTAGGCTGGTGAAATGCCTTCTACCTTCCGAAGTTGTACAGAACAGTCATCTGTCCAGTTTTTTATTGCTGCATAAAAGTATATGACTGAAAGGAAATGACTGCAAGCTGCTTGGATATTTCTTCCGACTTTTCAGAATGATTGAATGAAAGTAGTACCCACTTTTTTCATTTTTTTTCTTTCCTCCATCACTACAATTTCCAAATTAGTTTGAAGAAAACAGGTTTGTCTTTTTCTTAGTGCTGGTCCTTGGCTTACCATTTTACTTGCACAAACCTTCTGGCTGGCATGTCAAGTGCCTTTGCTGTTTGGACATATAATATCACAGGTGTAGCTGTTGTTTTTTTTAATTTTAATGATGCCAGAAGGTAGTAATTTAAGGAATGACTTTGAGTGACGTTCTTCGTGTTTTACTGTTACAGTCATCACATTTGGGTTATCTGCTTGCAGTAGCCCTCAGTCGGCCTGATTAACAAAGTCTTGGGTCCTGCGTCGGTTGCTGTCTCATCTTCCATAATGTCATGTAGTCAGGGGTATAAAGCATGCAGCCAACGCTATTACATCAGTCTTTGACATGCGGTGCCTGAAGCAGAAGCAGTTTGCAAGTGCCGGTCGGCCGTCTCCTGAAATTTTCGTTTTCGAGTTTCAGAACCGAAGTCTTCAACTAAGCTAAGTACCCAGTTTAGAAAACTGTGTCTTGCTCTAAACCGATGTCAGTAAAAGTTAATTGTATTGCTTGTGGAAAGCAAATACCTCATAAAGATTTTCATTCATACTGCATTCCTTGTGTAGGCCCTGACCACGACGTGCCTCGCTGTCGGTTTTGTGCCGTATTTAAACAATGAACTATTCGTCGTCTGTTTATTTACGCTTCTAAATATTTTGGTACTCTGTTCAGTTATCCAGATATGGCTTCGGTAAGCCACCCGACTACTGATATTCCGACAAAATGCAAAGATAAAGACAGAGGCAGACTGCATAGGTCCAAAGCTGCCGACAACGCTTCTCCTAAGCTAGTCGCCAGTTCGCCGGTACTCAGGCGCTTTCGCAGCCCCTGATACCCGCTACTTCAGATTCGCAGGTCTGTACTGAGACCCATTTGGAGTCCAGTATTCAGCAAGATGCTTCAACTGTGGAACCTGCGGATGTCTCTACCTTGGATGGGTCTGGAGCCGCTGTGCAGACACCGGCTTCTGAGGGTGTATTCAGGCCTACTGATGTGCATATTAAACAGACGCCATCTTCTTCTTCTTCTTCTTCTAGTTCCTAAAACTCTATCCATACCTAGAAAACCGGTGCCCAGACCGCATGGTCAGGCCTCTATGCCTAAAAACAAATGATAAGAATGGCTGAAGACCTTATTACTTTAATCAGGGGAAGCCACCCTTCCCCCTCTAAGAAACCTAGGGCTGAGTTTGCTTATGATTCTTCTGATCAGGACTCTGAAATTTCTGTTTTTTCTGATCACCAGGATTTACCCTTATCTACCTATGAGGATTCTGATGCAGAGGACTCTATTCCCTCTGCTTCCCCTCCAGAGGATTTCTCTTTTGGTGAAACCTTGCATACTCTTAGGGAGCATTTTCGCTGGGAAAGCCAGGATTACTCTGACTCTAAAAAGAGGCCTAGGGATTTCTTACTCCTGCCTCAACACAGGCCTTTAGCTATCCTCCCTGTACTGGACATTATTGATGATGCCTTTTCGGAATCTAGCTTGGCCCCTGAATCTCTACCTCCTGCTCCCAGAAAACCTGACTGATATTACAGGGTTCCTGACTCTCACAAGTTCCTCTTTTAAAATCCTACTGCGGATCCTGAGACCATTTCACAGGGACACAAGGGCATTAAGGCTACTACTGCCAAAAATCCTCCCCCCTCTGATAGAGATTCCAGGGCACTGGATAGATGGCTAAGAAGGTATACACTTCTGCAACCTTGGCCATTAGGGACTTAAACTGCCAGTTTCATATGTTAAAGTATCAGCAGCATATTATTGGATTGCTTAAACAGAAAATGACATTGATTCCTGACTGTGCTGAAAATAAAGATTTACAGGATTTAATGCATTCTGCTGAACATGTTGGAAAAGATACTTTGCAATGTGGTTTTGATTCACTAGAGGCATCTTGCAGGGCTGCTGTCACTTGGTCTGTACTTAGAAGGCATGCTTGGCTTAAGGAGCAATCTTTGCCAGATCATGTTAAAGCTAAATTGCTGGATGCTCCCTTAAATCAAGACCGCCTGTTTGACAACAAAGCAGAAGAAGTACTTAAGATGGAGGAAAAAGTTAAATCTATGCAAACTGTTAAAGATTTCCTGCAAGTACAGCCTTCCAGATTTAGTAGGCATTGGCCCTCTAAAAATTGGTCCTTTCCTGCCTCTTTCAGGCCTTCTCAGTCCAAACCCAGAACCAGCAGAACCCCCAGGCTTCAGTCCCAAGGTACTCACAGGACTAAGCAATGGGGGGCTCCCACTTCCAAAGCAGGGAGTGGTAAGACTCCTCCCTAAGGTAAACTGTCTCAGTGACTTAACTTTAAATCTTCCAAGCCCTGTACAACTGACTGTTCCTTTAGGGGGAAGATTGCCCGGCAGGCAAAACAATTGGGAATTCATTACCCAGGACAAATGGGTTTTAAATATAATTTCCCAAGGATACAGATTCCACTTTCACTCCTTACCAACCCCAAACGGTTGGCCAGATCTACCCCCAAATCAGTGGGCAGAGGCTCAAAAGCAAATTCTCTCTCTCTCAAGCATCAAGGCTATTCAACCTGTTCCAGAAGAGGAAAGGGGACAAGGTTTCTACTCAAGACTTTTCCTAGTGCCCAGAAAAGACGACAGCTGGCGTCCTATCCTGGACCTCTCTATCCTAAACACATTTTTGGTGATCCCAAAATTCAAGATGCTAACTCTTCATCACCTACTTCCTATGCTAGGCAAGGATGCCTGGTTGGCAACACTGGATTTAAAGGAAGCCTACCTGCATATCCCAATAAGGGAATCTTGCAGAAGATACCTACGCTTCTATGCACTGTCAGTTCTCTGCACTGCCCTTTGGCTTATCTACTGCACCCAGGGTATTTACAGAGTGCCTAGCTCCAGTCATTGCATTTTGCAGGCAAAGAAATATCCAAATATATCCATACCTGGACGATTGTCTAATTCAGGCAGAAAGCCAGGACATACTATTGAATTATCTGGCTTTTGTACAGAAATTGATAACTTCTCTGGGGTACACCATAAACATAAAGAAATCACATCTTGTACCGTGCCAACAAATTGTATTCCTGGGAGCAAGCTTAAACGCAACTTCCCAGGTGGCCTTTCTCATGCCAGAAAGACAAGTTCATTTGACAGTTTACTTCAAACTACTGGCCACAAAGACCCAGCTATCTGCAAGGAAAATACTGCAAGCCCTGGGGGTTCATGGCCTCCTGCATTCTCCTAATTCCATACGCAAGATGCATATGAGGCAACTGCAGTGGTATCTAAAAAAACGATGGTGTCAACATTCTGAGGATCTAGAAGCAGTGATTCGTATCATACCTTGTCTACAGATAGAGTTCCTTTGGTGGGCAGAGGCCTGTCACGAAAACAAGGGACTGCCTTTACTCTACCCCTTGCCGCCCAAACCCTAATAGCAGATGTATCAGACTATGCATGGGGGGCTCACTTGGCAGGGAAGTGCATTCAGGGCAAATGGAACCCAAGTCAAATGCACCTGCATATCAATCAAAAAGAAATGTTAGCTGTGCAGAATGCTCTGACAGCCTTCAAGGACCACATTCTTCCAGGGCAATTATTGGTAAAGATGGACAACACCACTATTATGTGGTACACAAACAAGCAGGGGGGAACTCACTCATACCTTCTCTGCAGACTAGTCATGGCTCTGTGGAACACAGCCTTGAGCTACCAAGTACACCTACAGGCTCAATTCCTACCAGGAAAGCTAAATATACTGACAGACGAACTAAGCAGAAATCTCATGGACCCACATGAGTGGAAACTGGAACTGAAGATACTCAACATGTTGAGAAACAAATGGGGGAGCCCAGATATAGACCGGTTTACCTCCCCCAGAACTACCAATTGGAAAAATTCTGCACAAGGACTCCCCACAAACAAGCTTGGAAAGTGGATGCCCTGTCCTTCACCTGGACAAACCTATCAGTTTATGCCTTTCCCCCTCTGCCTCTCTTCTCCAAGGTACTACTAAAGATCAAACAGGACAAACCAAGGACGATACTGATTGCACCAGACTGGCCACGCCAACACTGGTACCCCCTTTTGCGGAGTGTCACTGCTGGCTCCATGGCACCTGCCTCAGACACCTGCCCTTCTGTCCCAGCAGGAGGGCTAGATTCTGCACCCACAGCTTCAAACCCTGAACCTGGCAACCTGACTAATTACCTGATCTCTGTTACCATCCCTCAGTAAGCAAGTGTTTGGATGTCATTCAGGAGGCAAGGAGGCCTAGTACTAGAAAATCCTATGCTGGAAAATGGAAAAGATTCTGTTTCTGGTACCAAACTCGGGATGGGCACAGCAGCACCCAATTTACCTCAGATTCTTCAATACTTAACTGAGATGCTGCACAAGGGCCTTTCCTTTTCCTCCATCAAAATTCATGCCTCAGCCATTTCAGCTCATTACAACACAGGACCACCCATCTTCTCTAATCCACTGCTGAAGCAGTTCCTCAGAGGGGCCAAAAACTTAAGACCACCCAGGAGAGCCCCTACTCCAGCCTGGGACTTTAACTTGGTATTGGAAAAACTCACCCTACCTAGTTTTGAGCCAGCTGCAAATGCAGAGTTGAAATTCCTTTCTTGGAAAACAGCCTTCGTTTTAGCCATCACTTCAGCGAGAAGGGTGTCTGAATTACAGAATCTCATGGCAGTGGAGCCTTTCATCATTTTTCATGCGGATAGGGTGTCTCTCAGGACCAATCCCTCCTTCATGCCCAAGGTGGTATCCAGTGTGGCCCTTAATCAAGCCATTCATTTGCCAACCTTCTTTTCTAATCCACAGAACAAAGGGGAATGAATACTGCACTCCTTAGATGTGCACAGACAACATAGGTTTTATTTGGACAGGACTAAACCTCTCAGGAAATCCAAACAACTGCTGGTTGCATTTGCTGCAGGGGCAGAGGGGGAAGGCCATTTCAAAGCAAGCAAACCATTTCTAAATGGATAGGCCATTGCATTCATTTCTGCTACAAGCACCATGGAAAACCTACCCCACGGGGGATTAGACCACATTCAACCAGGGCTGCATCTTACCTCTACAGCCTTTCTCAGAGGTGTCCCTACCAGGGACATCCTAGAAGCTGCTACCTGGAGTTCTCTACATACCTTCTCCAAGCATTACCATTTGCCAATTTTTTTCTAAATCCAGAGCTGGCTTTGCCACTACAGTCTTGCAGGGCCTTATAGCTAGTCCTAATGCTGTCTGATTTCCTCCTCCCATCCTTGGCTTTGGGAATCTACCCAAATGTGATGACTGCAACAGTGAAACACGAAGAACATAGTACAGTTGTGTACACCTACCATAAATGTAGATGTTTGAGTGTATTCACTGTTGCAGTCCTAGTTACCTTCCCTCCAGCCCCCTGACTTCTATTGACTATACCTCTTTTCTTGCTTTCTATGCTTAAAGCTTTTTGGTGTATTTGCTTTTTTGTTGGCGGTGTAACCTTGTATATATAATTGCTTCCCATTATGGGGGCACCTGACATCTGGGGCAAGAAAAACTGATGTAATGGCATCGGCTGCATGCTTTATACCCCTGACTACATGATGTCATGGAAGATGGAAGTTGGTGTATATATAGTTGAGGGGTGGGAGGCGCACAGCATCATCAGACACATTTGTGATGTTGACTGACTATGGCCATTCGATGATTTTAATTTTTGAAAATAAATGTCTTGGTAATATTAATGGTCGGGGTTTAATGTTAAGAGTATTAGCCATTTGCAGTTTGTTTTATTTGATGAACAAGCATAGACCCTTCAGTCTAGTCATTCTCCTGATGGTTCTATGTCATATCAAGCTGAGCAGCTTTGTTCTGTTGAAAAGAAGTTTAAATAGTCTGAGTTTATTCCCTAGAAATCTAAAGAGACATACAAATTAACTGGATAGGTTTCTCCTGCCATTATGTCTTTAACGATAAAGCAGCTTTCTTTTCATCAGCAGTCTTATGTCATGCTAGAGGTGAAAGATGAACTTAGTCTGTTAGATGAGTCTGTCAAACTCCCTATTATTATGGTAACAGAGTTGACTGTCTCAGTTTCTCCTGGGCTTCAAGACCTTTACTCCCTCTGGCCGGTTGCTCACCTTCCCACAACAGTCTACTAATTATGATTTGTTTGTTGCTACCCTCAGGGAAATGGATACATCACTTTAGGGTTCTGACCCCTGTCTATGTGGTTTCATGGCAGTGGGGTCCCCAGGCTCTCTCTAACAGTGATGTTTTTCTCTGGCACATTGAGTCTTTAGTTGAAGTGACCATTTTTGTGGCACTGTCTTTGCCTGATATGTCCGGTCTTGTGATGGTATGTGTTTCCATTGCGTGTTTGTGATGCCAGTGCTGCCAACATTTTTTCTAGGTGCTGTATTAGCTTCAGCCTTTTTGATGTCTGGTTTCCCAATGTAGAAGCAGATGTTGACTTTTTACAATTCTAGCTTCTTTGGCACTCTGATTCCTTGCACTGATGGTTGTTGGCTCAGGATTTGTTACATTTCAGTGCCTTTTACCCCATAAGTAACAGTTTTTTTGCCCCCTCTGGGGCTAGCATTTTGGATGCTTATATTTCCTACTGTTTCTGGGCCTTCCTGGTATTCCCACTGTTCAGCTCCTTTGTCTGCTATGAAGTATTCCTTAGCCTCTATTCCAAGGAGGCTTTTTGAATTCTGTAACTCTGAATCCCTTACAAAGAGGCATAGATGATGGGCTTGCAAATCTAACCACTTAGAATCAGAATTTGATCTTCTAAGAGATTCTCTTGATGATAGCAAAGGATCCAGTTACCCTCCTCCTCCCCATTTTGATATTGATAAAATGGGTCTATTTTCTCTCCTTCACTCCAGGATTATCTTTAATTTCTGGAGTTTCTGCTGTTAATGCAACAGAGCAGGAGCCAACCTACTAAACTGATATCTCCCCACCCAGAAGGTATGATGTCTTTCACCGTAGTGTTCTTGGGAGGTTCCTCCTTTTTTGAACATCTTGTAGGGTACTGTAAAAATAGTATGGCATAATCTGTATGTAGTGGTATCTCTGCCATAGGTGGCAGTTTAGATGTTTTTTTTGACCTAGTCAGACACTTCACATTGATGTTAACCTATCAGTGTCAGCGCTTCTGACACCTCCCCCCCACACACACACACATTCACGCACGCACACATGGAGTATTAGGCTATGGACAGATTTAAGAAGCACATGAACATTTTTTTATGTTTCTTGCAGGTGTCTTGCAGCCTTGCTATTGAAAAATTGCCTGTGGGCTTCTCGAAAAAGTTCAAAGCACACGCCACTTCTTCCACTCGTAAATAATCTTATGATCCACATGGCCTATAATACTGTGGCAAGGGCTGATTCTAATGTCTGCACCTGATGTCACTAGTCTCATAGGTTAGTACTAGGCTATCGGCCCTAGGGCCTGTACAGGCCTAGCCATAACAATTCCCTGGATATTTCTTCACACAATATTTACTTCCACTTCTGGATGAATTTCACCAAGTTTGCTAAGGCTATCAAGGTGCCTTTTCCATATTCTCTGTTTAGATACCAGTACCTACAGTTTGGTTCCGAAATTAATGAATATTTAAAAGAAATGAGTGGGCAGACCCTGGTAACTGTTAATTTGCACCCTTCACTGTGCTCTGTTGTTTCATTGTGGCCCACTCATCTTGGGCCCCCTCCCCCAGCAAGGTCATGGACCCAAAGTCTGGGGTCCCTGGTCAGCCATAGGGAGTTTTTGCACAATGGTCCCTAATCCTTGTTGGATTTGCTCAGGAGACAGTCGGGGGGGGGGGGGGAGCTTCCATTATCTGATATGAAGAGAGGTCTACAGGTAATCATTGGTCAAGCGGCATTTGATTTCCTTTTTCAGTGCTTTTCAGATCCCACTTTAACCTTGTTTGATGTCCCACCCTGTCAAAGACTTGGCAAGGAAGAACGTACTAATGCTTTTCAACAAAAAAGCTGTGCAGGAGGTCCCACCATAGCAGGTAGTAGTAGGATATCATTGTGTATTCTTGTTGCCTAAGAGAATAGATTATACCCCGTCCATTCTAAACCACAGCACACTAGACAACTTCATCTCCAGAGTGCCCCCTTGCATGGAAGTGTTGCAATCCATCCTTCCATTTCTCCCCAAAGGAGATTGGTTGTGATCTTTAGACATCCAAGATGTGCTTTTCCACATGAATTTTGCCGTAGTGTTGAGATTTCTACACTAGAGTTACCACCTGTCCCACTTTGAGAGGGACAGTCCCTCTTTGGGCAGTTGTGTCCTGACAAAAAATATTAAAAAGGGCAAATGTCCTGAGATTGTAGGATATAATTATATTTTATGTAATAGTTGCATAAAAGTTATTTCTGTATCTCCCTATTACAGGAACCCCACTTGGCATTCCTGAGAACACTGGAGAATATGAAGGTCTCTCCAAACACTATGTTACTGGGTGACTTCAACTACCCAAACATTGATTGGGAAAACTACTCAAGCCCAAACACCCTCGCCCAAAGGTTCCTTGAATTTATAGACTCTAACGCGATGGAACAACTGGTCACCACTCCCACAAGAGGAAACAACATATTGGACCTGGTAATCACCAACATGGGGACTCTATGTTCCACACCAGAGGTAAACCCCTCATTGGTAAGATCAGACCATAAACAAATTTCCCTGGACATCCATATCCCATCCCCACCCCCAGCCAAGGAAATCATGGTAAAGAATTTCTCAAAAGCCAACTTTGCACTTCTCAAGACTGAGGTGGAATCCTTCAAAGACCCCGGGCCAGAGGATAATACAGCCCAATCCGCAGAATCCTTTACAAATGCATTCTATGAGCACCTGCAGGAATGCATGGATTGTGCTATCCCAAATAAAACCAAGACTCACTCCTCCAAAAACAGGAGACCTGTCTGGTGGACCCCCGCCATAAATAAGCTATACAACAGAAGGAGGAAGCTACTACATGACAGAGCAAAATCCCAGAAAGGGAAGGCATCTCTGATCAGTATTAGCAAGAAACTTCGATCCCTCATAAAATCATCAAAGGCCAGTTTCGAAAGAAAAATTGCCCTAGACACTAATCACAAGGCCTTCTTTAGTTATGTCAGGAATATGGGTGGAAACTCCCAGATATGCTCTGAATTGTTGCATAACGGTACAAAATATACCGAACCTGCAGACATAGCCAACATCCTGGCAGACAGATTCAGCGCAAACTTCTCCCCCCCCTTCCCCCCCAAAGGAGCAAATGGCTATCCCAACTGAATGTAACCTCCCTGACATCACAGATGCACAGGTGAAAGCTGCCCTCTCCAAGGCAAAAAACGCAGCATCTATGGGACCGGACAGTGTCCCAGGCTGTGTCTTACACGAGCTCCAAGAAGAACTGAACCCTCACATTAAGTCACTGTTCAAACTTAGCCTTACTACAGGATATGTACCCAAAGAATGGCGTACAGCTACAGTGGTCCCACTCCACAAAGGTGGTGCCACAACAAACCCCGGGAACTATCGCCCCATAAGCCTGACTAGTCTGGTCTGTAAAGCTATGGAGCATATTATCGTGGAACTCATAAACAAAGACATTGGGAGCTTCCAGACACTGGACCCTACCCAATTCGGCTTTGTTAAGGGCAGATCTTGCCTCTTAAACCTAGTTGATTTCTTTGAAACAGTTACCAAAGCCATAGATGAGGGCAAGGTAGTCTACACAGCCTACCTGGACCTCGCAAAAGCCTTCGACACAATACCCCACTCGGGCATCATAAATAAGCTTACCAGCTTAAATATCAACCCCTATATCACAAGATGGGTTGCAAACTGACTCAGGGATAGAACCCACATGGTCAGAATCGCAGGTGCCATGTCCGAATCTAAACCAGTTACAAGTGGCATCCCACAGGGCTCAGTTCTGCGACCTCTCTTGTTCGGTATATACTTCTCTGAGGTTCAGGCTAACACAGGGGGATTATGGCTGAAAAAGTTTGCAGATGACTGCAAACTGGGGGCCGTAATTGAATCTCCAGCTGACACAAGCATCCTCCAAAAGGGTCTCAGAGATGGATGCTTGGTGCCCGAGCCACGGCCTCAAGCTAAATGCTAAAAAGTGCATAGTCATCCCCTTTGGGAAAAACAAGGTGCCCACAAATTACCACATAGGTGGTAATCCATTAAGTACGGAAGAAGTAATTAGAGATTTGGGGACCAACGTAGATAGTAATCTCTCCTTTGATAATCATGTTGCCAAAGTGGTTAGAAAGACCTTCTATATAGCCCAACTTATCACGAAAGGGTTCGTATCTAGATCAAGAGAGGTCATTGTGCCCCTCTACTCGTCACTCATCAGGCCCATAATTGAATACAATGCCCCTTTTGGGATGTACCTTACCCAACACCTGCAGCAACTGGAGAGATCCCAAAAGTACCTCACCAAGAGGACCATGGGCTACAAACAGATGTCCGAAGCAGCTCGACTAAAGAAACTCCAGCTCTACTCAGTTGCTTACCGCCTATTCAGAGGCGATCTATGCCTGACGTACAAAGCCATGTCAAACCCAGAATTAATGGACTTGCTCCACCTCAAAAAATCCAAGTCCCTTAGAGCTACACACTCCAGGGACTTAGACCTCAGCACAAAAATAAATAGGACATGCTGGAGGGACAGATTCATTTCCCAGAGGCTCCCCTCACTCTGGAATAGAATCCTAATTCATGTTAGACATAGCCCCTCGCTGACCCTCTTCAAGCAAAATCTGGACGCGTGGATGGGAAATCGCAAATTCACCCCTGGGATCTCTTCTGTGTCCCTGCTAGACAGAGGCACAGTAAACTAATCTTAAAGGGTACCTTCTGTGATCTACTTTACAGAGACACAGTAGGCTAATCTAATAGGGAGGCAGAAGCCAAATACACTGTGGCTAGGCTTATAAATGCCCTAGGGCAGATAGCCTAGTATCTACCTATGAACCTATAAAATACCTAAATGTTACAAGAAACATAATAAGCAATTAAACTGCTACAAGAATAAGCTTTTATTTAGGAAAAAAGTTAAGTTCTATCCTGTGTACTGACCGTGGGTATGTGTTGGCCTGTAAAATCTGATGTGTGTCCCGAAAATGTCCCACTTTGGCCATTTGAAAAGGTGGCAACCCTATTCTACACTTGTGGTTGGGAGCCAGTCTCTGCCTGTTTCAGTCCTTTCCAGTTGCCTTCTCACTTCTTCCTCAGTGGCCATAGTAGCAACTCATTTCAAACTGCAAAGATGCTGTATTTTTCTGTGCCTGTGCAACCGATGACTTGCCATTCAAACACTGGAACATCTTGTTCAGTGGATACATTCTGTAATGTTCACTGTTACCTGGATGGAAGGAAGCAGTTTTGAGTGCAAAGTCCTGTGTTTTAACTTTTTTACTGTTCCATCAAAACAAGGCTTTATTTCACCTTTTTTGCCTCAGGATGGGCAGCAGTTTGTTAGCCAAACAGTGTCTGTGTCTTATCCTGCTATTTAAAACAATGTTGTTGGATTCCTTTATCAGGACTTTAGGTCTAATGGCAACATCCATTTTCATATTTATTATACCAGATTTCACATGGGAGTCCTTCAGGGGCCTCCAAGTTCAGTGATTCAACATTCTAATGACTTTATTCCATTAAAATCTCCAGAAATTATACCTCTCACCAGAGGTAGTGGACAGTGTTGGCAGACTTGGAGATGTGCAGTCCCTTCCATCTACAAACTCCTTACGTGGCTGTGACCACTGACTTGTCTCTCCAAGAGTGGGAGGCTTTACAGTGGGCAGACAGGTCAAAGAAGATGGATGACTCATTTCTGTGTAAGTGCTTTGGAAATGAAAGCTCTTCTTCCTATCCATTTTAGCCTTCCAGGACACACACTTCAAAGAAGGTCTCCATTCAGTCAAACAAGTCTGTAGTCTGGTGCATCCGCAGTCTTACTATTTTGTCAAGAAGCTATGCAGTCATTGTAGTAGGTAATCCTGTCACTTGCTTCACAGTTCATAGTGTAAGAGAGACACGTTTCCTAGAGAGAGGTTGATCTGTTGTGTCTTGAGTGATTTTGCGGTTGTTCTTTGGCCAAATAAATCTTTAGTCATTGGTGCTTTCCCATTTTCAACCCGTTTGCCTTTTTAGACAGCATTAGGTACCCCAAATTCTTCTTTATGATTCAATACCCAGCAGGACATACAAAAAAATTACTTGGGTCACCCCTGATCAAATGGCCTCTTTCATGTTTTACTGCTGGTTTCTTAGTTAACATAGTTCATGCAGAAGCCCAGAATACGCAAGGTCATACTCATTCTTATCGCCCTTTTTGGAGATGTGTTGAATGTTTTACTATTCTTAGATGAAATGGGAAGAGACTTTTTTCAATAGACTCCCATGCTTCATTGAATACTGTTCCAGTAAGATCTGGGGATTTTGGCTGTAAGGTTTTCCTTACTCTCATGGTTGTGTGATCTTGGAGTTGGCATATGTAGAAATGTGGGAGCTTACGGTGGAGTTGCACCTTTACAAGATGACTGTGATTTCAGTTATTTCTCCAAGGTCTGTTTGTCAGCTGTCTCCTTTTTTTCCTTACATTTTCTATCCCAGTTGTGCTGTATAAGGTCACTTTCAGGTTTGCCACATCCCCTTAGCAGAACCCACAGAAAGCTAGAGTCTGCTCTGCATTCATTTTTCAAAGTGAAACCTTCTAACTGATCTTTTTAAACTTCAGTGTAGAATGCAGAAAAATCCCTATGTACTAGGTCACCCCTGCCGCACCATCAGGAACCAGGAATCTGATTAGTATTCATTTTTTTCTGCTTGACTACATGTAGTCACTGTGATAAAACATATTGTCTTCTTCTAAATGGAAATTACAAAAAATAAAATAAAAAATCAAACATCTTTACATGAGTGTTTTCCTTGTTTGTATGTGCATAAACATGATAACAGAGGGTCATAGGTTAAGTCCCTTAGTTAGTCCTGCTCAGCTGAATACAGTGCTAGTTACCATTCAGCCCCCCATTCCTGTTTTGTCCACAGGCAAAATAAGCTGCAGTTAAACTGCTTATCCTGTTTTTTTTTTAAATCACTTTTTTCATTGTTCTGTTTTGTTTGTTTTTACTTTGCCTTCAGTTCTTCAGTGTTTGTATGTCCCAGGTGTAACTGAATATACTCTGTTGTATAGTTGTAACACTTGAGAGTACAGTTTACTTGAGAGATTGCAGGATATCTCATACTGTAAACCCCTCTTAATGCTTGCATGGCCTGTAGTCTTTTTATAAATTCTTGCTTTTTTATATCCTTGTAAAGTAATATGAAGTTCTCCACCTGGTTTGCAAGTCATTTTGTGTAGGTCCTGCTTTCCTTGCATCCTGCAGGATACATATGTGTGCACTGATCATTCCATGCCCCACCTAGGGACTTGGTCTGTGCTATGGACAGAGGGTGGGAATCCTAAACTGTATCCACAGCCCATTCTTTGGTACCCTTACATTCATGGGTTTAAAGCCACTCAGCTTCACTTTTGCATGTACATTTTTGCTCCATTTCAGAAGCGAATACGAAACAATAGTATGAGACTTCAGATTAAACAGCGATTTAACTGGAGTAGCAAAATTCTGACAGTTGCTGCTGTACTTTTCATGTGGTTTACAGCGGTGCTTCACTTTCCTGCTCCTTAAGTATGCTAATTGTAATGTTGTACCACCCAGTTAGAGGAATACTCAAAGGTAACATATTCTCAGAATGAAGCATGTATTCACTGTTTGCATTTATTTTTTCACAATTGCAGAGAATGCATTTAATGCCATTGAACTGTAGTTTTAACTTTTTCCTACCTACCACTATATCACGTAAACATTACATATTACCAAAAGCCTTTAAAGTTATTGTGTAGTTTCATAATACTTAAAATGAGTACAAATTAAATATATTTTTTAAAATATTTTTGAGAATTTCTTCCCATCTAATTTAGATTTTCAACAGAGTTCAAGCACATGTCAAACAGAAATGACTTGTACTAATTTCTGCTCTGTATGTCAGTATTTTACTTATAGACTACACTGCCCATATTTATTTCATTCATTGTCTTCCTTTCAGTAGTTCCCAACACAAATGTTTCTGTTGCCACAAAAGGAAACTGTTCAGTTACTGGCTTTTTGTTACTCTTGCTGCCCTTGTGTGATATTAAGGTCACCCCAAGCTTAAACAAAACACCCCACAATTTTCTCTCATCAGTCACACAAACCTAGAGTGTACCTATTTGTAACCACTTTTTAATGTTTTTTTTTTTTTTTTTTAACACTTTTATTGAATCATCACTTGTGACATTTGCATTTATACAAAAGTAATCAAAATGTATTAAATTAACATTAACAGACATATTTCACATATATTGGTATATGTCATACAGCCTAAACAACATTACATAAATTATTCAATTTCTGCCCCGCTTTTTTTTTTTAAAAGAAAAATTTTTATTAAACCATCACTTACGACATAAGCAGTCATACATATTTATATAAATAAAAACAAACCACACCGACACAATCCTTTTTATTTATTTAATGACCTCCTTATTAATAGTACTTGCACTCTTAACATCACTTCTGCAACTCAGCCCTATATTAATAACCCGCAACAATACATACTCTTCCCACTACCTAATACAGCATCACAGCTTCCATAACATCTTTCCTCAACTATTTCTATATAAGCTACCCTATTACTTAGTCCCCAAACTCTTGGATTCTGCACATAGCCCACCCCATCTCATACCTCTCATTTCCATCCCCTGCAAAAAACTAAACATTATATATTCCTTTCTGATGTCACCACATTGTGGTAATAGAGATATCTGCCCTAACCCTGGCCCTACAACTAATCATCCCTACAGTAAACCCAATAAAAAAGTTAAACTTAATGACTCTCAACATCAGAAGCCTATGCAACAAAATATCTACCCTTTATGCCTGGATAGACCAGTACAAACCTGACATACTAGCCTTTACTGAAACCTGGCTAAAACCCAACACACATGACGCCGAAATCCTACCTCCCAACTATAGCATAATCAGGTCTAAAAGAAACCGTATGAAAGGTGAAGATGTGGCACTACTCCATCCTGACAATTTAAGTATCACACCATGCATAAAAGATACCCTTACTTTTTCCTCAGCAGAATTGCTTGCATCACATAGGTAGATACTAGGCTATTAGCCCTAGGGCCTATATAAGCCTAGCCAAAAAGGTACCCTGGCTTTCGCCACCCAAGAAAGTATTTTCCTGTGCCCCTGTCGAGCAGAGCCACAGAAGTGATCCCTGGGGTGAATTTCTTATTTCCCATCCAATCATCAAGATTTTTCTTGAAGAGTGCTAATGAGGAGCTCTGTTCGACATAGGCAGTCTGTTCCAGAGTATGGGAAGTCTCTGGGACATGAGTCTGTCCCTCCAGCATGTTCTGTTTATTGTGGTGACAAGGTTTAAGTCCCTAGAGCATGTAGCTCGGAGGGATTGGGATTTCTTTAAGTGGAGTATGTCCAGCAGCTCTGGGTTTGACATAGCTTTGTATGTTAGGCAGAGATCGCCTCTGAGTAGGCAATATGCGATGGAGTAAAGCTGGAGTTTTTTGAGACTGTCTGCATAGGGCATCTGTTTGAGGCCTTAATCCTCTTTGTGAGGTATTTCTGTGGGCTTTCCAGTTGTTGTAGATGTCTTGTGAGGTACATACCAAAAGGGGCGTTTTACTCTCTAATGGGTCTAATGAGTGATGAATAGAGGGGAACAATTACCTCTTTTTTCTGGATGAGAAACCTTTTGTGATGAGGTGAGCCACATAGAAGGATTTCCTGACCACTGTGGCGATGTGATTATCAAAGGAGAGACTACTGTCCACCTGTGTCCCAAGGTCTCTTATCACACTTTTGGTGTTAAGTAGACTACCACTTGTGAGGTAGTTCATGGGTACAGAGTTTTTATCAAAGGGGAGGACAGTACACTTTTTGGCATTGAGCTTCAGGCCATAGCTTTGACACCAGGCATCTGTCTCAGTGAGGCCCTTTTGTAGTATGTCCACATCAGTAGGAGTTTTGATTATGGCTCCTAGTTTGCAGTCATCTGCATACTTTGTTAGCCAAAGACCTTCTGTGTTAACCTGTACTTCAGAGAAGTAGATACCAAACAGGAGAGGACCCAGGACTGAATCCTGTGGTACTCCACTTGTCACTGGTCTGAAGTCGGATTTGGAGTCTGCTACTTTCACAGTGTGGGTTCTGTCCATGAGTCAGTTGGCAACCCATCTTGTGACACAGGGATTTATACCTAGTTTAGTGAGCTTATTTATAATCCCAGAGTGGGGGATGGTGTCGAAAGCCTTGGCGAGATCTAGATAAGCTGTGTGAACCACTTTACCCTCATCTATGGCTTTGGTGACTGCTTCAAAGAAGTCAGTCAGGTTTAGGAGACATGATCTGCCTTTTACAAACCCGAACTGAGTAGGGTCCAGAGTTTGGAGATTACCAATGTCTTTGTTTATGAGTTCCATGATGATATGTTCCTTGTCCATGCAGACCAGGCTCATCAGGCTAATGAGGCGGTAGTTCCCAGGGTCCGTCATGGCTCCCCCTTTGTGGAGTGGGATAACTGTAGCAGTGCGCCTTTCAGTGGGCACAAAGCCTGAGGTGAGGCTATGATTGAACATGGTACTTGGGTAGAGTGCCAGTTCATTCTGTAGTTCGTGCAGAACGCAGCTTGGGATATTGTCAGGTCCCATGGATGCTGTGTGCTTGGCTTTTGAGAGTGTTGTTTTTTTACCTGTGCAGCAATGATTACAGGAACTTTGCATTCTTCTGGTATAGAGATGGGCCCTCTAGGGGGTGAGAGGGGGGTAAAGTTAACACTGAACCTATCTGCCAGGATGTTGGCAATATCAGTTGGTTCTATATATTTAGTGCCATTGTGCTGTAACTCAGAGCAGATCTGAGTGTTGCCATTGAGATTCTTGACATAGCTATAGAATGCTTTGTGGTTGTCTTAGAGTCAATGGCAGTTTTGTTTTCGTAATTAGCTTTGGAGGATATTATGAGGGATCTCAGCTTCTTACTGAGGTTGACCGGGGAGTTCCTCCAGTCATGGGATTTTACTCTTTTTTTTGCAACAGTTTCTTTCTTCTGTTGTAGAGTTTGTTTATGGCAGAGGACCACAAGATTGGCTTCCTTTTTCTGAAGGTTAGCATCTTGGTTCTATTGGGGATAGCATGATCCATGCACTTGTGTAAGTGCTTATAAAGTGCATTTGTGTAGGATTCAGCAGTCGTACCTCTATTGTCCATCTGCATGGGTGTCATGAAGTTTGCCACTTCTGTCTTAAGAAGTGTGAAGTTGGCTTTGGAAAAGTTTTTTTACTGTGGTTTCCCTAATTGGGGGTGGGGGGCGGGATGTAGATGTCTAGGGTGATTAGCTTGTGGTCGGATCTGACCAACGAGGAGTTGACCTCTGGTGTGGAACACCAGTTGCCCATGTTGGTAATGACCAGGTCTAGGATATCGCTGCCCCTGGTGGCGGTGTGAATAAGTTGATCCAAGGCGTTGGAATTTATGAATTCCAGAAAACGTTGAGCAAAAGAGTTGGTACATGAGTAGTTTAATCAGTTAATGGTGGGGTAGTTGAAATCGCCCATTATTAGAGTGTTGGGTTGTACCCTAATACTTTTAGGTGTATCAAGAAATGAGCAGTGGGAATCCTGGGGCATGGTGGGGGGTCTGTAGCAAGCTACAATTTGGATTGCGGTCTTGCCCAGAGTTAGTTGCACTTGGACAATCTTCGATGCATTATGCTGTGCAACTAGCCTGGAGGTGTGAATATCCTTAATGAATACGGACATGCCTCCGGGTTAGGTGGCCGAAAGGTGTAGTATGAATTATAGCCTGGTAACACAGGGGTGCTCTCTGGAGCTTTGAACCAGGTCTCTGTCACTGCACAGCTGTCTATGTTCTCCATTTTTAAGAAGTGCCTCAAGTGAGTGCATTTTGAGGTTTAGACTTCTAGCATTGAGTAGCATTACCCTTAGATTTTGCTTGCTTGTAGTTATGGTGGTGAATTTGTCATTTGAACCTTGCCTAAAAAAGGCACTAATAGGGGTGGCAAGAGCCTTAGCCAGTATCCAGAATCGCAAGGGCGACAGGTGCAGGCCATCTCTGGGAAAGCATCTCGTGGTCTGTCGATCATGTCATCCCAGACAGACAAATACTGGATCCCCTTAGAATGACACCAGAAGCTTAGCCAATTGTTGAAGTCAGTCATTTTGTCCTTGTACTGTGGTATCATTCTGGGTGATGGCAGGATGTTACTCAGGGTTAGGGTCGTACCTGCCTGGGCTACAAGATCAGAGAGCTCTTCCATGTCTCTCTTCATTTAGTCCAGGGAGGTACGTCTCAGGTCATTCACACCAACATGGACAATGACAGTGTCATATTTGTACTTGTGGAGTGACCTGAGTGCATGCATTATGTGGTGGATCCTGGCACCTGACAGACACCTGACAGTAACTTTCTCCTTGTTTAGCCTGGTGAGTGGAACATCAGTGTGCCTGACTATAGAGTCACCTATAACTAGAGTGTTGGGTATGTTGTTATGCCTTATGGGCTGTGATTGAGTGGCACACTGAGTTTGTGGGCTATGTGTCGTTTGGGTTGTGTTGGGAGGGTGGAGTTTGCTTGTGTTTCTACTTTGGAGGTCCCTGATGCTTGGGCAGGTTTTTGAGAGCCTCCACAAATGTAGGTGTGTGTTTTGTGTTTCTATGTGTGTGTTTTGGTGGTGTAGGTTTTGAGGGACTATGTGATGAGTGTGATGTGGTGCAACTGTTTACCTTCTCCTCTTGACTGTCTAGTCCAGTCTTGGGTGAAGAGTATCCTTCTTAAACATTAATAATACAAAGAGAATCTGCATAATCATCTACATCCACCCAGGTCTTAACACTCCTGTTCTTGAAGACTTACTCTCCTGGACCATTCAAACATTTTAACATAAAACTATCATATTATGAGTCATGAACTTAGACTGGCAAACTTCCACATCCCAATATTCCACTAACAACATCAACCTTTATCATTTTACTCAACTAATCTCCTGCCCTACTAGATACAACAAACAGTATATTGAACAGTCTACCTTAGATTGGATCCTGGTATCACACCCTTCCAGCTTTACTAGTGTTGGTACATATACTAACTTCCTTAGTCACCACCTATCTGCTTTCACCATTCTGGTAAACACACACCCTCCAAAACCCCACACACTATAAATTTGTTCGTAATCTCACTAACTTCTCAGAAGACAAGTTTAATGACCTACTTCACAAAACAAACTAGTCACCACCAATAGTACTGCCACTAGAAGAGGCAGTACACTACTTTAGTAACTGCTTTCTGAAACTACTAGATGCCTTGGCTCCAGTTCTCTCCAAAAGAATCAAAAACAATCCCATGCCCTGGCTAACTAAGGAAAGTAAAAACCTAATGAAAAAAGGGAGCAGCCTGGGCTGTTTGGAAACAAAGCAATAAAGAACAAGATCTCATTACTTTCAAACAGCTGCGTAACCCAACCAAAAAAATTTCCAAGGATTAACAGCTATAATATAGTCTTCTACAGCACAAATACAAAACCAATCCAAAAAAATTCTCGTCCACTATCACAACTCTACTCCACCTCGGAACCAAGAAGAAAATCAAGATTTCACTCAATGCCCTGGCCTGCCAAATTGTTGAAGGTTTTAATATTCACTTTGTAAATTCTATAACCGATCTTATTTCTAAAACAAGTCTAATGCCTTTCTACCCTTTAGCTACCCCTAATACAACCCTTTCACCCGACCAAGACCCCCCCCATCCTGAATGCACAGAAGCCACTCCTGAGAACTATCCCTCTTTTTGTCTTCAGCCATTCCATACAAGTCTTATAAAAAGATCACTGCTTAAACTCAAACCCTGTTCTGCCTCTACTGATAACCTCCCTTCTACTTACCTAAAATTAGCAGCTGACTCTATAGCATACCATGTCAGCATCCTGATTAATCGATCTATATCTGAATCCGAAGTACCTAACAGCTGAAAAGTGTCCCATATCCCCATTCACAAAAATGTATCCATAGTCAACTCTTGAAATACTTACAGTATAACAATCTGCTTACAAACCCACAACATGGCTTCCATCCATGTTGTACCAGATCTACAGCCCTCCTAGCCTTCACCGATCATGTAAACAGAGGTAGAGACTCGGGCTGTTGTGTATCTATTCTATTTCTTGACCTCTCAAAGGCATTTGATGCTGTCACACTCTTTACTCTTGAACAAGTTATCTAACCTAGGAGTTACCCCAAACACACTAAATCGGTTCTATAGCTACTTATATAATCGAAAGCAGGCTGTAAAATGGTCAAATGCTATCTCCCCCTTTCTAGCAAACCCCACCCAGAGTACATCAGGGATCCATTCTAGGACACCTTTTTAATATTTTTAGTCATGACTTACACTCTGCATCCACTAGTGGAACACTCATTCATTGTGTGGATGACTCCACAATAATCTGTACCTCTTGCACATCATCTCTCCATCACTCAGCTAATGGATTCCGCTTTTGAATCCTGGCTCATTAATTAACAGCTGTTCCTCAATCCAAAACAGTGTAAGGTGCTTCTCTTTCTGCTAAAGAACTGTACTACTTATCTAAACTCCTTCATAATTTTCTCTTCTGATAACACCACCATTGACATTGTCCATCACACCAAGCTACTTGTCGTAATCATAGGCGATCACCTAAAGTTTGATCTCCACATACAACATATAAAGAAAACCCACCAGAAATGTGGCACATTATATAGAAACACACACCCTCACCTCTTCTTTCAAAGCCACCCTTGCCAAAACTTTCCTTCTCAGACCACACTGAATGTCTGTCTCTCTCTTTCTCTCTCTGTCCGTACTTCATCAAACTGTATCTTTTACGTTATCTATTGAAATATAATTACTAGTTACCAGGTACCTTGCAGCTATGTGCCAATCTTGGAACTCTTGCAATTACCACGTTTCTGTATCATTTTTATGTTATTTGTAATTATGTGCTACTTGGAACTCATGTAATTACCATGTTTCTGTATATTTTTGTTTGCACAAAGTTTGCATGTCTCTATAACTGAAGCTTTTCTCACCAGACCGTCACTGAAAATGGGTTCTGTCTGACCCTGTTGGACCATCCTGGTAAACAAATGTCAAATAAATAAAATAAATGTATTGTTCCTACAATTCCTGTTTTTTCCTATGTAGTTTGCTTCTGCCCTTTTCTAAAGCCCTCCGTTCCAGTTGTTGTATTTCTGTTACTATATTTACTACTCATAATGTAGTTGGTTTAAGTTTTGATTTCCATTTTCTAGTAATTGCTTTTTTTTGGCATCCACCATAATTAGACAGCAAGGCTTTACCATGTCTAGGCAATTCTGATTTTTTATCATAGCTCAGAAAAATCATCTCCCTCATCACACCAGTCAGCATCTCCAACAGTGCATCCTGCAGGGAATTCTTAAAGTCCACCAACCCACCACACTCCCAGAAAACATGTTCACAAGTACCTCTTTCTTCCCCGTCAAACCTCCAACATTTGATGTCTACCTGATGAAAAATTCTCTGGAGTCTACTTGAGATATAAAAATATCTAAACATTTCCAAGCAAAAATCCTAAATCTTCTAGATTTTGTTGCATATTTGGGAGACCTAATGTATATCCTCCTATTAACCACTTTTTAATGTTACTGTTAAGTAAACCAAACTCATCCAGCGATATAGTACTGCTGGGATGTGACAGCTTTATGTGAAACTGGGCTGTAACCTGACTCTTACCTTAGTAATATCAGGTTCCGCTCCCGTAGATTTAAAACACTCCTTAAGGATCACCAAGGCAAAAGGAAGGTTGCTTTTTCCTCCTCAGAAATCATTGTACCACTGTTGCCACTTCTCGTACAGAGTTTTCACCAGTTGTTTGATTGTTCATGTAAGTGTAAACCATTTGTCTAAAACTAGTCTGCCTCGTATAGTACCTCACTGCCTCCACCTTTTCATTGGTCTTCTCCAAATTCTTAATAGCATTATTCTACTCCACTTCTCCAAACATGACATTAGCAGTCACCTGACTAACCTGGGATTTAGTGAAGTATTTTGTGAAACTTTAAATCAACTTATGCAACTAGTAGTCACCCTGTCGTTGATCTTGTTACTAATAGATTTAACAAAATCATTGACTATAGCATTTTATCACTTAAACAAAAACAACCACTGACCAGTTACTGTCACCTGCTGTAGCAAAGTAATGGCAAATGTTTATCCACTAAAACATCTGCTGAAAACATTTACACACTAATCAATATTGTGTCCTCCAAGTGGTTACACTTTTTTCAGACTAGCTCCACTGATTTAGCCTAATGCAGTAAAAAAAAAGTTAACTCCCAAAATAAATATTTTCCCATTATCTGTCACTATAAAAAGGTAACTTACCTTAACCACCCTGAAGCTACTTTAAATTGAGTGACAATACGGAGCTTTGGGGAAAATAACCAGATCCAGTGGTACCTACCAGCAATACCTACAAATTAGAAAAAATAAAGCAGCTTACTGTCTTGACGAACAATTCAAAAATCTGTTAACTCAGAGAAATTGTGGACAGAAGTACACAAAAGTATAGGTCACAATAAAAGTACTTGTAGCATGTCATCAGTCTCTCCCTATCAAAAGCATTTTCTTACTATTATACATTGACAACTACCTCCAACAACACAGCTGTACCTCACCCTTCTGAACCCTATTTCCATCTGTTCTAGTTAAGCAAATTGTTATAATCCAAGCAGTAAACTGATTATTTTCCAAGCCATGATAGCCCTGTCTGTTACAGAAAGCATCCTTTGGCTTAAAAGTGTACAAGGAACCATATTCCCTACTGCGTCTGTCACCTCTTCAACCTGTCACTTAACAGTCCTATCCCACACTATTAAATCAAATAACTGTTGTTCCTATCCTTGAATGTCCCTTATCTGCTAAACCCATATGACTACAGGCCGGCCTCTCCTTGCTACTGCAGGGCAGCTTTAGGGGTTGCTGGACTCCTTGAGTGTGTACCATCTTTTGGATGAGATGTTAAATTGAGGACCCATCTGCTTGGGTGCCATGGGATCCTTTACCATCAACACATCAAAAACTGTTTCCTAGTTCACTGGCCACCTTTTTCCCTAGTAGTGTAAATGCTACCTTGGGTTCCCCCCTGAAAAGAGGCCTCTAGCCTAGTGGGTCTAACCTGGTCAACAAAAGATTAAGAAATACTATACTTTGTAAGTAGACTGCCTTTTCAAGACGTTTTCCAAACCACTGATCACCTTTTTAATTTGTCTTTGTTTACCAAGAAAGTCTGACTAGGCAAACCTCTTTTTCAAAAGAACTTGAGGAGAATAGCTGTAGCAGATGCATTTTATGATACTCATGTTGAAACAAATGTTTATAAAGCTGCATTACATGGTTAGTTCTTAAGACATCTAGGTCAAACAAGCAATTGGCTTACAGTGGCACTCTCCAAGGATAATCTGTGGTGACATTATACATATTAAATACCAAGCGTAAAACATTTAGTATGTGAACAGTTCATTTGCAGTATATGTGACTAGCAGAAATTAGGTTTGACCTGTAAGACGTGTGGAAGTAGGGTCGCAGTACAGATGTTAGAAGTAAATAAAATTAAGGTACAGAGTGTGAAACAGTCAGTAGGTAGTTAAAGCAAAAAGATGGAGTAGTTGAAGAGTCAAGTATAGTGGGGATAACAATACAGTTATACTTATTGAAATAAAACCTGGTTATAAAAAGTGTGGAGAGTGTCTGAAGGAACTGGATAAAGTGGGAAGGTCAGAAAGAAATTAAAATGTCAAGTGGGGATAAAGAGATGAAGGAATCTGAGGAGTGGTAGTAAGGTGTATTGTATACAAGGGGATAGATTTTATAAAGGGATAAATGGATATGAACTGACAAAATGGAGTTACTAGGCGAGGAGAGTTCACATGACCACTTATGGTTTAGTTGTTGCTTTAGTAAGGACTTGAAAGTAGAAAGTTTCATGGTCTGTTTTAGATATGTTGGGATTGTATTCCAAAATTTAGTTATGTAATGGGAGTATAGTGAGTTGCCTTCTGAATTACTAAAATGAGTAGTGATTACTAAGAACTTATTGACTGAGTGGAAGGTCTCTACCTGGAGAGTAGTGCTGCAGGATATGTTATAGTGCTGGACTTTTTCTGCTACATATGTAAGACTATGTACCAGTTGTGAGTAAAAGTTGAATATGTTAAGCAGTTTGGTAACTCATGCCAGTTTAGCTGTTTCAGAGCTCTGCAGTGATGAGTCTGATAGTTAAGGTTCGCAGCAAATTTGGCTACTTTATTATAACATGGAGTGTTTAATATTTGTTTGTAAAAATATGTGATACATATAGTAGAGATGGAAGAAGATAGGTAGGTGCTAGTGTTTGTTTTGTATCCTCTGTCAAGTAGTGTTTGGCTGTATAGAGGGAGCTGATTTTTTATGGCTTGCAATATGTGTTGCTCATATTTGAGGTTGCCAATTAGGACATCCAGAAGTTTTGTTAGAGTTGGTTTCAATTTTTTTTGTTGTTAGATGAGGTTATTTTGAAAAAACAAAGTTTCATTTTTGTGTTTAGGAATAAAGAGCAGATTTTTTTTAAGATTTAAAAGTAGATTTGCATCTTCTAGCCAAGTTTTGATAGCAGTGAAATAATTTTGGGTGATATTCTGAAGTGTTCAATAGGGATAGATCTGCACATTAAAGGGTTGAATTGTCAGCGTGTTGAGCTATGCTAGCAAGGTGATTGGCAGTATGTAGTGTGTTTATAAAAATGTTGAACAAGAGGGGGCCTGGTATTGATTAGAGATGATTAGCTGTGTAAAGAAGTACAAGATACTTTATTCTGAGGGAGTGTTTTTTGTTGACCATTAGTATAGTAGCTTCTTGTTGAATATGATGAGATATCCAATAGAGAATATCTTCTACTGCTTAAATGCTGTTACATTTACATTATAAATGGCTGAAGTACATCAAGACTTTTCATTGCCAGTTTTGAGGAATGATATGAGGAGTTATACATTGTTAAATTTTGGGGTCTATATGGATAGTGGGGTTATTTCTAACCATTTTTTCTAGATAATGGCAACACCACCAACAACATATTTGTTTTTTCTTGAAAAGCTTAAGTATATTAAATCCAGAGGGGGTGACTTCATTGTCTAATATATCTTTCTTTAACCAGATTTCAGTAGTAGCTAGTATATAAGGGTTCTGAGTAGCTAGATATGCATGAGTGCCTTTGATTTGTTACATATGCTTCTAACATTCATGTTTATAAGCTGGAGTTTGGATTTGGAGGCATATTGAGAAATAGATCCAAAAGCATTTGTAGTTATGTTGGATGGGTTGTTGGGTTGCTTTTTAGTGGAGCCGGGTTAGGCTGAATGTCACTGCTGATTTTCTGGGTGGAATTATTGTGAAAAGTGCAGAGCCATTTACATTTTAGCGTAGGTTTTACTGTAATATTTTATTGTTAAGGTCTTTGACTTATCTGTAGTAGAAGACAAAGTAGAGTAGTAGAGGTAAGGTGATATTTTTGGGAGATCTGAGGTAAGTGATGTGTAGTAAATGTGGGTTTTTAGGGCTAATTTGGCTAGTGATGTGGGTTAGAGAACATAAAAGCAGCATATTGGTTAGAAGCATTGTCGGTTGTGATAAATGGTTTAAAATTAGTCAGTGTTCTATGAGAGGAGATCAATGAGGTCAGTGAAGGAGGACTATTGCTAAAGATTTGCTTAGAGGTGCTGTCATGGAAAGAACTCAGAAGGGCTGAATAAAGTTCAGATCAGTATGGGAGGGAGAACTCAGAAGGGCTGAATAAAGTTCAGATCAGTATGGGAGGGAGAAAAGGTGTTTTGAGTGATGAATATTAGATGGAAGTTTGGAATTGGTGACTAGCAAGAAGAATAATTCTGTGATGGTAGTAAAGTAGCTTTGGGAGGTTTAGGGAGATGGGTAGTACAGTGCTGGAGTAAGGTGGGGTTGAGAGGGAATTAGAGGTAAAGCAAAGCTGAGCATAGTGGGGCTTACCCAACCTGGTTGGCCTTTTTGTTGCTGAATCATTAGCATGGAAACGCAAAGTAAATTTTTTAGTTAGTAAAAGCAAAGAACAAGGAACTGGGGATAGTATGTAACTGGTTTAGACAGTGTAATCCAGTAGTTATACGAAAGGACACGTGACTAGTTAGGTTAGTGATCTTTAAAATGTAAGAACTAGTCCATTGGAGGATGTCAAGGGAAATACCTGACCATTTTATGTTAATATATAGCAAGGCCATTCATGTTAAACTTGCTTATATTGCGCAATAGCAAATTATCCCAGTAGGCAGTTGCTTACAGATGCAGCTTTTGCACAGGGCCATTTCTCAGTGGACTGACATCGGGCAGAGCTTGTGCTGTTTGAGTGGCAGGACACAATTTGATGTTCACAGGATTGTACAGTAACTAACCAATAAGTCCTAGCAAGCTGCTGCTCATAGGTACAGCTTTTGAATAGAACCAGTTCTCAGTGGAGTGATGTGTCTAAGCTTTTACTGTTTATGTGACAGGGGAGACAGTTTAATGTCTGTGTGCTTTTGCACAATAGCAAATAATCTCAGGAGGCTGATGCTCACAGATACAGCTCTTGCATAGGGCCAGTTCTCAGTCAAGTGATGTATGGTAACGCTCCTGCTGTTTTGAGTGACTGGAGATGCACCTTAATGTCCACTGGCTCTGCCCTGTGGTGGAAGGTGGTGACTGAGTGGGTTTTCTGTGGTGCCAAGTTTGCCATCGGCATCAGTGGTGCTGGCTGCTGTTGTGCCTTTGACGTTGGGGCTCAGCATTTGAGCATCAAGCCCAGTGTAAGCACCTGTCCGTTTTGATCAACTCCGCATGGCAATGACTTCAGCTTTTGATATTTTACTGCCGACGGTCCATAAGTTGGCATCACTTGATTGGTCAGTGGCATTGGGGTCTGTGGACTGCTTGGTGGCAGTGGGGTTGTCTGTATTGATTAGTGCCTTCCTGCTTCTCCTGACATTGAAGCTGCTGATACTGACAGGAGTTTTAGCCATATCACTGACTGCAACTTTGCACGAGTTTGATCAAAAGCTCTCAGTACAGTAGTCTACAGGCTGAGGTCTCACCAAAGACTTGCCTTATGTCTGATACTGTGGTTCCTTCAAGAAATAGGACAACCTGAATATACCTGGTGAAATAGACACTATCACTCTGGATCTCCTTATAGTACTTATTCCTCCTTTTGATGAATCCTCCCAAGGAGTTGGAGGAAATCTTGATTGCTGAGGGAGCATCTGTAGTCCCCTTTGGAATTCCATGTTCTGAACAGTGGGGGATAATGTTGATTCCCCCACTTTCCATATTGCCCTTGTGAAACCAAATGCTGGAAGGTCTTGGAGTCAGTTAGGAAGATGGGGAATGGTCCTCCAAAACCTTATTTTTTAAACGGATTTTTAAGTAGGTATTCCATTCTCCCATGTGAAATTCTTCAGTAGTGCTGCTTGCAGATAGGATGGCTGCTCCGACTGATTGGGACATCTGAAGGACCTGGATGTGATGGCTGTCATTCCAAGAAGACTGGCTTGGATTCTCCAGCCCCAAAAATGACTGTGAAAAATTGGAAACTCCTGCGAATGATCCCATTGTGCCAACTGCATCACTCTATGGAGAACTTACTTCTAGGAATCCAGTTATTTGCCCTTCCATCAAAGAATTTCAGGCTGTGGATTGCTTTGGCAAATTTGTTCATGCTCTGCCAAGCTTGCCGTCAAGGCACTGAACTTTATTGTTCACATGTTGCCATTCCAGTGGGCCGTAGCAGATGAACTGGCTAAACATGGAGTTGCTGCAAGACCAACAGGAAATTAAAACAAAGCTAGAGAGGGAGCTTTGAGCAGCCTATCTGTCCCTGGAGGAGTGGTTTCAGCCTAGAAGTTTGTAGTTTATTGGCCATTTTGGGCTAATCTTTCATTTCCGTGCTATAAAACCCGCATTTGCGAGGTTTTTGCGCTACTGTACAGCTCAGCAAGCTCTGCCTGGTGACCTGCAGAGTTCTACAGTAGCAGAGAGAGACAAAAGAGACTTTGGAGTGATTAAGTATTATTTTTCTGCATTTTCCTGCTGCCTTTAGCTAATTACGGCTAAAACGCTAATTTTCTAGACTTTCTGTGATTTAAAAAGCTTGTTTCAGCTACATATTGTACTTATTTTACAGCAGTTTGATCAAAAGCTCTCAGTACAGTAGTCTACAGGCTGAGGTCTCACCAAAGACTTGCCTTATGTCTGATACTGTGGTTCCTTCAAGAAATAGGACAACCTGAATATACCTGGTGAAATAGACACTATCAGTCTGGATCTCCTTATAGTACTTATTCCTCCTTTTGATGAATCCTCCCAAGGAGTTGGAGGAAATCTTGATTTGCTGATGGAGCATCTGTAGTCCCCTTTGGAATTCCATGTTCTGAACAGTGGGGGATAATGTTGATTCCCCCACTTTCCATATTGCCCTTGTGAAACCAAATGCTGGAAGGTCTTGGAGCCAGTTAGGAAGATGGGGAATGGTCCTCCAATACCTTATTTTTTTAAACGGATTTTTAAGTAGGTATTCCATTCTCCCATGTGAAATTCTTCAGTAGTGCTGCTTGCAGATAGGATGGCTGCTCCGACTGATTGGGACATCTGAAGGACCTGGATGTGATGGCTGTCATTCCAAGAAGACTGGCTTGGATTCTCCAGCCCCAAAAATGACTGTAAAAATTGGAAACTCCTGCGAATGATCCCATTGTGCCAACTGCATCACTCTATGGAGAGCTTACTTCTAGGAATCCAGTTATTTGCCCTTCCATCAAAGAATTTCAGGCTGTGGATTGCTTTGGCAAATTTGTTCATGCTCTGCCAAGCTTGCCGTCAAGGCACTGAACTTTATTGTTCACATGTTGTCATTCCAGTGGGCCGTAGCAGATGAACTGGCTAAACATGGAGTTGCTGCAAGACCAACAGGAAATTAAAACAAAGCTAGAGAGGGAGCTTTGAGCAGCCTATCTGTCCCTGGAGGAGTGGTTTCAGCCTAGAAATTTGTAATTTATTGGCCATTTTGGGCTAATCTTTCATTTCCCTGCTATAAAACCCGCATTTGCGAGGTTTTTGCGCTACTGTACAGCTCAGCAAGCTCTGCCTGGTGACCTGCAGAGTTCTACAGTAGCAGAGAGAGACAAAAGAGACTTTGGAGTGATTAAGTATTATTTTTCTGCATTTTCCTGCTGCCTTTAGCTAATTACGGCTAAAACGCTAATTTTCTAGACTTTCTGTGATTTAAAAAGCTTGTTTCAGCTACATATTGTACTTATTTTACAGCCTGCACTTTAACAGTCATTTTTGTGTTTAAATTACCTGTTTAACTGTTGTAGGCTACACACTCAAGTGTGATAGCCATTTCTGTGCATTTAAAGTGTTTTTTTGATTGTATCTGCTTTATTTTCTGAAACAAAAACAAAAAAAAAATACTTGTTTTCCCGCCTTTCTAAGCTAGTATAGTCCAGTTTTCAGGTTTGATTGTATCTGCTTTATTTTCTGAAACAAAAACAAAAAAAAATAATTGTTTTCCCGCCTTTCTAAGCTAGTATAGTCCAGTTTTCAGGTTAGTGCTGAATTCAGGGCTGTGTTACAAGTTTCTGTGTTTGCCCATACCTTACTTGGATAGAAGGAAGTTTCTCTGTTCACTGTGAGAGAGGGAGCTTTGAGCAGCCTATCTGTCCCTGGAGGAGTGGTTTCAGCCCAGAAATTAGTAGTTTACTGGCCATTTTGGGCTAATTTCTATCTTTCATTTCCCTGCTATAAAACCCACATTTGTGCGGTTTTGCACGCCGGGCAGTGCCGGTTAGCTAGAGTATAACTATTCTCGGCTCCACAAAGTCTACTGTTCAACTTTTGCTTTGGAACTAGACAAACTTTCAACTTAAGCACTCAAACCATTCACTTCTCATCCCGGCACTTGCTCAAAACTCATAGCAATCACTAATAAATCTTAGCACTAGACCCCACTATACTGTAGAGAAGGACAAGGCTCTCTATTCGACCTTACCAGCCAATCAGTAAAACAGTTCACTGTACTTATCCATGCATGTCCAAAGGGCAGTTTCAGGTGTACTCTCTGGTCCAGCTGGTGAATCTGGGCATTTTGAGGAAATGTTACAGTTGCCTCATGTACACAGACAACCCTCTCTTCCTTCCACCAAACACTAATACATGCGAGAGATGCAGATGTTCATCGTGTTTCACTGTTGCAGTCATTACAATTGGGTTATCCTGCTGGCAGGCTACCCGCCATCGGCCTGAGTTCCAAAGTCTAGGTCCGGCGTCGGTTGCTGTCGCCTCCTCCCTGACGTCAGTGCGCCAAGGGTATAAAAAATGCAGCCAACGCCATTTTCTTCAGTCTTTCTTGCCGCACGGTGCCTGAAGCAAAAGCAGTTCGCAAGTGCCGGTCGGCCGACTCCTGAGATTTTCAAATTCGAATTTCAGATCCGAAGTCTTCATTAAAGCTAAGTACCCCGTTGGGGAAACTTTTTTCTTGCTCTAGACAGATGTCAGAAAAAGTTAATAATTGTATTTCTTGTAGGAAGCAAATACCTCATAAGGATTTTCATTCTTACTGTATTCCTTGCCTAGGCCCTGACCACGACGTTGCTAGTTGTCGGTTTTGTGCTAGATTTAACCAACGCACTATTAAGTGTTGGTACAATTTTGCATTTCATTATTTTGGCAGAAGATTTAACTACATAATGCCGTCGGAGCAACCGACTACCGGAGTTTATAAAAAGCGCAAAGAAAAGGACAGGCACCCGAGGTCCGAAACCGCCGAGGCTTCTGCTAGGCCTGTCGCCGGTTTGCCAGTTCTCAGTGAGGCGCTTTCGCAGCCCCTGATGCCTGCTACCTCAGAGCCACAGGCCGCTTCCGACTCCCACATGGAGCCGACTAGGCCGCTGGAAACACAAGGTATTGGACACTCGGAAACTATTCCCTCAGATGGGTCCGGAGCCGCTGAGCAGGCATCGGCTTCTGAGGGTGTTTTCAGGCCTACACAGTTATATGTAAAGCCAACTTCAGCTTCAAAGGCAAAGACTAAAGCAGCTCTAAAGACCAAGAAACAAGTACAGCATTCTCCTGGACAGGCCTTCGGCCATTTTAAGCATCTGTTTTTTAGGCATGAAGACCTAATTACTTTGATCAGGGGTTCCCATCCCCCTCCTGACAAGAGGCCTAGGCAAGAGATAGAATATGCATCTTCAGATCAGGTTTCCATTTCCTCTGATTCCATTCCTCTGATTCCTCTTCTGACCAGGAATATTCTCTTCCTCCCTATGAGGATTCTGATGCTGAAGAATCTATCCCTTCAGCCTCTCCTCCTGAGGATTATTCTTTTGGGGAAACCCTGCATACTATGAGGGAGCATTTCCACTGGGAGAGCCAAGATTACTCAGAATCCAAGAAAAGGCTCAGAGACTTCCTTTTATTACCTCAGCACAGTCCCCTTGCTATCCCTCCTGTTTTAGACATTGTAGATGATGTATTTACAGAGTCCGGACTGTCTCCTGACTCTTTGCCTCCAGCTCCTGTTAAGCCAGACAGATACTACAGGGTTCCTGATTCACATAAATTTCTTTATAAAAACCTTGCTGCAGACCCAGAAACTATCTCTCGGGGTCCCAAAGGGATCAAGGTGTCCACTGCAAAAAACCCTATACCCTCTGATAGGGATTCAAGGGCCCTGGACAGATGGGGGAAAAAATTTATACTTCTGCTACCATGGCTGTAAGAGCTTTAAATTGTCAATTTCATATGCTTAAATATCAGCAATATCTAATGTCACTGCTTAAACAAAAAATGTTGACAAATTCAGAATGTGCAGAAAACAAAGAAATGCAGGATTTATTGCACGCTGCTGAACAAGTAGGAAAGCATACTTTGCAATGTGGTTTTGATTCTTTAGAGGCCTTTTGCAGGGCCACTGTTACAGGTTCTGTCATTAGGAGACATGCATGGTTAAAAGAACAGAATCTGCCTGATCATGTTAAAGCAAAATTATTAGATGCTCCAGTACAACATGATACCTTGTTTGGTATTAAAGCGGAAGAGATTTTGAAGAAAATGGAGGACAAAGCTAAATCTTTGCAAACAGTCAAGGATTTCTTACCAGGTACAGCCTCCCAGATTTAGCAGGAACTGGCCCTCAAAGAATTGGTCCTTTTCCAGTGTCAGACAGGCCACAAAGAGGTAGATACAGACGCCCCAGAGGCAAATCACAGCCCCAAGGCTCATACAGGCCTAAACAGTAGGGTGCTTCAACCTCCAAAAGCGGAGAAGAAAAATCACAGCCATACAGGAAACAGTCTCAGTGATTTACCCTGCCAGCACCAAGCACTTATCTTCTGGCAGCTCCTTTGGAGGGAAAAACTAGCACTTTTTGCTCAAAATTGGCACATGATCACTCAGGACAAATGGGTCTTAAATATCATATCCCAGGGCTACAGGTTCCACTTTCTCACCCTGCCAAGGCCAAACGACATGCCAGACCTGCCACGCAATCAATGGGCAGAGGCACAAAAACAAGTTTCATCCCTCATGGACATGAGAGCCATTCAGCAAGTACCACAGCAAGAGCAGGGACGGGAATTTTACTCCAGGCTATTCTTGGTGCCCAGAAAGGACAAAACCTGGAGACCAATACTGGACCTGTCTATCCTGAACACATTCCTGGACATTCCAAAATTCAAAATGTTAACTCTGCAGCAGCTTCTGCCCATGCTGGACAAGAAGGCTTGGCTTGTGACTTTAGACCCAAAAGAGGCATACCTGCATGTCCCAATCAGACAGTCATGCAGAAGATACCTCAGATTTATAGCTGGCTCAATGCATTACCAATTCTCTGCACTGCCCTTTGGCTTATCTACTGCGCCCAGGGTTTTCACAAAGTGCCTGGCACCAGTAATTGCTTTTTGCAGACAAAGAGGAATTCAAATATATCCTTACTTGGACGACTGCCTTATTCAAGCAGAGAACAAGGACACTCTACTACAGCATCTGGCATTTGTAAAAACATTACTAGCAGGCCTAGGGTACACAGTAAACGAAAAGAAATCAAAATTCGTACCCTCTCAAGAGATAATATTCCTGGGTGCAAGCTTAAATACAACTGCCCAGATGGCTTATCTCACGCCAGACAAACACAGACAACGGACTACTTATTTCAAAATGTTGGCAACAAAGACCCAGTTATCTGCAAGAAAAATTCTGCAGGCTTTGGGCTTCATGGCATCCTGCATTCTGCTAATTCCATATGTAAGACTGCATATGAGGAAACTTCAGTGGTATCTAAAAAGTGTTTGGACTCAGCATTGCCACAGCCTGGAAACAATAAATCTGAAGTAGGAATGTTCATTTGTCAGCAACCTGTGGGTTACAGATCCGATATCGGATCCGAGCCGGCAACTTGTTTCAAGCTAATGGATCCGAGCTCCTAGCCCCTCCCTTCACCCATAATCCCCTGCTAACCCTCCATGACCTCAGATCTAGTTTGCCGCGCTTGTGATGGCTGGATCCTCTTCAGAGCTCCGCAGATAAGTGAAAAAAAGTTACCTTTTTTTCTACATTTTTCGTCAGAATTTAAATATTTATTTTACTTTAATACTTTTAAAGTGTGTATGAGTTAGGTTCCCTATATTTTGTTTAATTAATACCCTCCCTTCGCTGGTCGCTAGTGTATGAGTGTGTGTTGAGTGTTTTTTGGGGCCTGTGTGTGTGTGTAAGGGAATGGCTGAGGCCCCAAAAGCCATATTTTCTAAATGTACCGAGTGTGGCCATAAGCTCTCCCCGGCTGATGGCCACACTCGGTGCGTTCGGTGCCTTGGGGTTGAACACCTCACCTCGGGCTGTACTATCTGTGCAGCGTTCAACCCCAGGACACTGAAAGAACGGAGGTCGAAGCTGGTCCTGGCGGGACTTCTACCCCCGGATTCAGCTTCGGCCTCCGCTACCTCTGCTACTCCTGTGGCTCCATCACAGCCTGTGATGGTTGCCACTCCTGCCTCCGACTGGGACTCAAACTCCCGCTAAAGTGTCGGAGGACAGGGAGGCCAGGAGGGAGAAACGGAGGGAGAAGCACCACAAGCGGCGGGCCGAGACCTCCGTTTTAGCCCCGCCAGCTAAGCGGGCTTCTCCCTCCATTGCTTCTAGGTCTCCTCCTCCTCTGCTCCGATCCCCTTCTTTCTCCCCGGGGCCCGAGGAGGAGGAGACCCGATCTCCGTCGAGGTCATCGAGGCGGCATTCCAGGCCTGCCTCGGTGGCCTCTTCGAGATCCACCTTCAGCTTATCTGATGCAGACTTGGACCGGATGATGCGAAGGTTCATCCAGGCCCAGCTGCAGATGGGAGTGCTCTTGCCTCCCCCCCCTCAGGGGGGGAGCTCGACACCTTTTTTCCACCCAATTGCTCCTTCTCCGACCCGCTACCCGGGTTCGGAGCGCTCGGAGCCAAGCAGCCTTGGAGCCGGGGGTGGGTCGGCGCCGACAGTACTTGGTACTTCGGATCCGACCCTACCCTCGAGTCTTCGGATCCGACCTCTCGGAGCCGTGGTCTGAGCTTAGGATCCGGGGGATTCAGTGTGCCTTCGGCTCCGTCCAGGTCGGAGCACACTGGTCCCTCGGATCCGACTGTCTCGGCGCCGGCTCCGATCCCTTCATCGGATCCGAGTGGGAGCCGACTTTCGGATCCATTGGAGAGTGGCTCTCCCTCGGCATTTGATGTTGTGGAGAGGGCTCTGTTGAGAGCATCCGGACCCCGGTCCTTGCATCGACTCCTCCCTGCACTCCCTCTCTGCTGGGCCAGGCTTCCATCACCCGGCCAAAGGGACAGCCTGCTTCGATGTCACAGATAGTTCTATTGGAACAAGATGCTGCTGGCGAGGCCTCCTCGGACAGTCCCCCCCGAGGAAGCTCCCCGCAAGCATAAGTGCAAAAGGAGGCACGTGGACTCCCCTGAGTCCTTAACCGAGGACACGGACTTGGAGGAAGGGGAAGGCTCCCCAAGATCACCCCCTGAGGATGTCTCCTTTGGAGACATCATGGAGATGCTGAGAATCAGAGGTGGGTGGTCTGCCCCCAAGTCTTCCTCTGACGAGTCCGTGTTTCTGGAGGCATTCGAGGCAGGCCCGTCTACCTCCTGGGTGTCCCCTCCAGCCGATCCCCTGGTGGACCTTATTACCACCAGGGCATGGAAGGATCCGGACACCGTGGAGCCAATACCCAAGCGACGGATAGGATTCTTAGCCCCCTCAGACCGGGTCACATTGGAGTAAGGGCCCCCCTGTAGATGCCATGTTGACGGCGGCAGCCACAAAGAGGGAATTGGCTCAGGAGAGTCCCTCAGTCCATCCACCGAGCAAAGAGTCCCGTTTGATGGATCGCTTAGGGAAGCGAGTCTTTAGTTCAGCGACCTTCTCAGTAAGGTCTCTGAACTATATGGCACATGTCATCAGGATGCAGCGAGATCTTATCAAAGAATACGCTGCATCCCCCCCTGAGTCCATGTTGGAGGAGGACAAACAATTGTACTCCACCCGAATGGCCACTCTGAGATCTATTTCAAACACCTCTATGCGGCTATTGTCCCACGCCACAGAGGGAGCCGCTAGGGCCAGCGGAGCAGGCCTAGTCATGAGACGTCAGGCCTGGCTCCGTCATTGCGACTTTACGGAGCCCTTTAAAGCATCCTTCGTGAACACCCCCTTTGATGGTTCTGCCCTTTTTGGCAAAACAGTTCGCGAAACGCTTGTCCAGAGCGAGGAGGACGGGAAGACGTTGTCTGCCGTCGGAGTCCGCTTCTCTGCTCCTCAGTGGTCCTTTTCAAGGAACCAAAAGGGTCAGAAGAAGATGTGGTTCCGAAAATCACAACATTCCCAACCAGCTCCGGACAACCAGTCCTACCGTGGCAGAGGTGGACAGGGTGGACGTCGCCCTAGGGGCAGAGGGGCTCCGAGAAATTTCGGATCCAGAGAACCTTTCTCTGAATGGCCCGCGCAGCAGCCCTGAGGGGTTGCCCGCCTGCTCCACACTGGAGGCAGTCAGGGGGCGTTTTTCGAAGCATCTAGCGGCATGGGAGTCCATCACAACAGACCGCTGGGTGCTTCGCATCATATCCAGAGGGTACAAAATACCAATTCTCCATGTCCCCCAATCCAAGAAACTCCCCGATGTACCACCCGATCACAGGGAGGCCGCAGCCGCAGAAATACAGCAGCTGCTAAGAAAAAGAGCCATCCAGCCCGTCCCCCAAGACCAGCTCGGATTAGGGTTCTACTCCAGGTTCTTTTGGTGCCAAAAAGACGGGGATCTGAGACCCATCCTAGACCTTTCCGCTTGAACCTGTCAGTAACCAAGGAAAAATTCGAATGGTCACTCTTCAATCTATCCTCCCCCTTCTGAGGGAGAACGATTGGATGTGCTCTATAGACCTCAAGGATGCGTATTACCACATCTTAATGGACAAACGATCCAGGAGGTTCCTTCGCTTCCGGCTGGGAGCCAGTCACTACCAGTTCAGGGTCCTTCCCTTTGGCCTCACCACAGCCCCCCGGGTGTTCACCAAAGTGTTAGCAATGATTGCGGCCCACCTGAGACTCCAGGGAATTCAGGTCTTCCCGTACCTGGACGACTGGCTCCTGACCGCACCAACAAGGCAACTACTTTGCTCAGCCAGAGACTTCTTTCTCCATCTAGCCCCACAACTAGGCATTACTATCAATGTCGGCAAATCCCTACTGGCTCCAACACAGATCATAGAATTTATAGGTGCCAGAATAAACACCAGAGATTTGCGAGCCTTCCTAACTGCCGAGAGAATCAGAAATCTTCAACTTCATGTGCGGGCTATCCTTCATTCAGAGCCTTCACCAGCGGAATTGATCCTGAGGGCACTAGGCTCCATGGCAGCAACGATTACACTCCTTCCATGCGCCCGTTTGAACATGCGAGTCCTACAATGGACTCTATTAGTGCAATGGTCCTTCCTATCGCTTCCTCTCCACCATCCCATTGCTATCAGCAAGGCTTGCAGAAGGGTGCTACTATGGTGGCTCCAAGCATTAAACTTCCATATGGGCCGTCCCTTCTGCACCTCTCCCCCTATCGCCACGGTGACCACGGACGCTTCCCGCCTCGGGTGGGGGGGCATTACTCAGGCAGGACAGTCCAAGGCACGTGGAACGATACAGAGACCTCCCTGCATATCAACGTTCTGGAGATGAGAGCGGTGCTGTTGGCGTTGCAAGCACTTCAGAGCTTCCTCCCCGCAGGAACGATTGCAATTCACTCGGACAACATGTCAGTGGTCTGGTATATCAACAAACTGGGGGGAACCAGATCTTATCCTCTTTGCCGCGAAGCTATGAGAGTGTGGGAATGGGCGATCTCCACCAACCGCTTTCTGATTGCAACGCACATTCCAGGGAGGACCAACATCCTAGCGGACAAGCTCAGCCGCACCCTTCTTACCCCCTACGAGTGGTCTCTCAATTCTCTAGTAGCGAAGCAGATATTCGCAACATGGGGGCAACCCTGCTGCAATCTTTTTGCATCTCCATCAAACGCCAAATGCGACAATTTCTTCGCTCTAATCCCCCCACCAGGGGAATCTCCAAGAGACGCTCTGGTGCATGCTTGGCCACCCGGTCTACTCTATGCCTATCCTCCTCTTCCAATGATGATACAACTCTTACAGAAAGCCTCGCGGATGGGGAGCAAGATGATTCTCATTGCCCCATTCTGGCCTCGACAAATTTGGTTCCCTTACCTGTGGTCTCACCTTGTGAATCACCCTTGGATTCTAGATCCCATTCCGGATCTCATCTCCCATCCATTGGACTTGCCAACTCCAAACCTGGACAATCTGAAACTGACAGCTTGGTTGCTCCAGTTCCACTCCTAGTTATGACTCCCGGTATCTCTTCACCAGTCAAATCCATCCTCGTGGCAGCACATAAGCCCTCCACCAGGAAGGTATATCACAGCAAATGGAAACGTTTTTCCATCTGGGCGGAGCGCCGCGATCTAGATCCCTTTACGGCTCCTCTTCCATCCATTTTAGATTTCCTAACTGAACTCTTTCAAGAAGGTGCTAGTTGTTCAACTGTCAAAGTGCAATTGGCAGCCATTTCTCATTATCATGTGGGACATGATACAGGGCCCTTGATGTCAGCCAAATTGTGTAAAACCTTTCTCAAGGGTACCTTTTTACTTAGACCTCCTGTAAAAGAAGCCGTACCCCCATGGGATCTTACTTTAGTTCTTCAAGCCTTGACTGCTCCACCCTTTGAACCCGCTGCTTCAGTGGATCTCAAATTCTTGTCATGGAAAACAGCATTCCTTGTAGCCATTACTTCAGCGAAAAGAGTGTCGGAACTTCAGGCTCTTTCTGTAAAGCCTCCATACCTGATTTTTCACCCTGATAGAGTGTACCTCAGGATCAATCCCTCCTTTCTTTCCAAGATAGCATCAGAAACCAACATAATCCAATCCATAAATTTACCGGTTTTCTTCCCTAAATATCAAAATAAGGGTGAATATAAGCTGCACTCATTGAATGTTCATAGGCAGCTTCGTTTTTATACCCATAGGACGGCTGGCCATAGACAATCCGACCAGCTGTTCGTTTCCTTTGCCAAATTTAACTTGGGGAAAGCTATCTCTAAAGTATCTTTATCTCGCTGGATTTCCCAATGTATCCTGCTAGCTTATCAAGCCTCGGGTAGACCCGCACCAGAAGGAGTTCGTGCTCATTCCACTCGCTCCATTTCTACTTCTGCGGCTTTCAAGTCTAGAGTTCCTTTGGATGATATTTGTTCTGCAGCCACTTGGGCTTCATCTCATACCTTTATCAACCACTACAAGCTAGACCTGCTTTCTAGAGGGAGAGCATCCTTTGGCTCTGCGGTGCTTCGTAATATCCTTCCATGATGGCCACCCAGGGTGCAGGTAGCTGGGGACTCTGTCCCACAGGTTGCTGACAAATGAACATTCCTACTTCAGATTTAGAAGTTATGTACTCACCATAACGTTCCATCTGAGTAGGTAGTTCATTTGTCTGCAACCATCCCCCCCTCCTTCCCCCTGACCTTCTTGGATCTATTAGTTTTTAGGTATCCTTTCTTGGATATATATGGAGAGGCAAACTCTATCTGAGGTCATGGAGGGTTAGCAGGGGATTAATGAGTGAAGGGAGTGGCTAGGAGCTCGGATCCATTAGCTTGAAACAAGTTGCCGGCTCGGATCCGATATCGGATCCGTAACCCACAGGTTGCAGACAAATGAACTACCTACTCAGATGGAACGTTATGGTGAGTACATAACTTCTAATTACCCTCATTCCCTGCCTGCTACAGGAGTTTCGATGGTGTGCAAAAGCCTGTCACCACAACACAGGACAGCCATTCACCTTACCCACAGCCAGGCAGACATTGACAACAGATGCATCAGATTATGCCTGGGGGGCACATATGGCAGGAAGATATATTCAGGGCACATGGTCCGCAAGTCAAATGCATCTACATATCAATCAAAAAGAGATGCTAACAGTTCAAAATGCCCTGACAGCCTTCAAGGATCTACTTCATTCAGGACAACTACTGGTAAAGACGGAAAATACCACAGTCATGTGGTACATAAGCAAGGGGGCACACATTCCTACCCCCTCTGCAGACTAGCCATGAACTTGTGGGACACAGCATTGACTTACCAAGTACATCTGCAAGCACAATTCCTGCCAGGAAGGATAAATACTCTGGCAGACGAACTAAGCAGAAATCTAATGGATCCCCACAAGTGGAAATTGGACACACAAGTCTTCAACATGATAACAAGGAACTGGGGATGCCCGGACATAGACCTATTTGCCTCTCCTCACAATTGCCAACTACAAAGATTCTGCACAAGGACCTATCACAAGCAAGCATGGAAAGTGGATGCTCTGTCTTTCAGCTGGAAAAACCTAACAGTGTATGCCTTTCCTGCTCTGCCTCTCCTCCCCAAGGTACTCCTCAATGTCAGACAAGAGAAGCCAAAAGTGATTCTGATTGCCCCAGATTGGTCCCGCCAGCACTGGTACCCAATCTTAAAGAGCTTGTCCCAATACCCAGCGTGGACACTACCTCAAATTCCTCACTTATTGACTCAACTAAACAGTCGGATACTGCACAGCCAACTCAGGACCCTAAACCTGGCAGCATGGTGGATAATGTAGCCATTCAAGATGCACCTCTTTCTAAAGCAGTTATGGATGTCATTTTGGAGGCCAGGAGGCCTAGCACCAGAAAATCTTATGCAGAAAAATGGAAGAGATTCTGTGCTTGGAACCAGGCACAAGGTATTGACATGATTGTCCCAAATATTCCTCAGATTTTGCAATATTTAACTGAGATGCTGGATAAAGGCGTTTCCTTTTCATCCATTAAAATTCATGCCTCTGCCATTTCAGCTCATTACAATACAGAACCATCTATTTTTTCTCATCCATTACTAAGGCAGTACCTCAGAGGGGCCAAAAACATAAGACCCCCTAGGTGAGCACCAATACCTGCATGGGACCTCAACTATGTCTTGGAAAAACTTACACTGCCTCACTTCGAGCCAGCCTGTGCAGCTGATATAAAATTCTTATCCTGGAAAACAGCTCTGCTCCTAGCAGTAACCTCCGCTAGACGAGTCTTAGAGTTACAGGTACTCATGGCTGTGGAACCTTTTATCATCTTCCATCCTGATAGGGTTTCTCCGAGGACAAACCCTACATTTATGCCTAAGGTAGTGACCAGTGTGGCCCTTAACCAAACAATTCACTTGCCTACCTTTTACCCAAACCCACAGAATAAGGGTGAGAGACTTCTGCATTCTTTGGATATTCACAGACAGCTACGCTTCTACTTGGACAGAACCAAAGTTTTCAGAAAGACTGAACAACTTCTGGTAGCATATGCTGTAGGATCACAAGGAAAGCCTATCTCAAAGCAGACTATTTCAAAGTGGATAGGCCACTGCATTCATTTCTGCTATTCACACCATGGCAAATCAGTGCCCAAGGGCATTAGGCCACATTCCACCAGAGCAGCAGCCACTTCAGCAGCCTTCCTCAGAGGAGTACCAACCAAAGACATCTTAGAGGCTGCAACTTGGAGTTCAGTGCATACCTTTACAAAGCACTATCACTTACATCTCTAGTCTAAATCCAGGGCAGGCTTTGCCACTGCAGTTCTGCAGGGCCTGATAGCCTCTCCTAATCCTATTTAGCACCAGCCTCCCAAACATAGCTTTGGGATTCAACCCAATTGTAATGACTGCAACAGTGAAACACGATGAACATGGTACAGTTGTGTACCTACCACAAATGTAGATGTTCGAGTGTATTCACTGTTGCAGTCCAGGTTACCCTTCCTCCATCCCCATTTTCCTTGCTGGGACTTATCTGTACTTCTCTATTCTATACAACCTATGTGGTGTATTTGCTTGTAGATGAAGGAAAAGTAGTTTTGTGGTTATGCATGCTTTTTGGCATTAGTGAGCCTACTATTTTAGGGGCACCTGACATCTGGGGCAAGAAAAACTGAAGAAAATGGCGTTGGCTGCATCTTTTATACCCCTGGCGCACTGACGTCAGGGAGGAGGCGACAGCAACCGACGCTAGACCTAGACTTTGGAACTCAGGCCAACTGCGGGTAGCCTGCCAGCAGGATAACCCAATTGTAATGACTGCAACAGTGAATACACTCGAACATCTACATTTATGGTAGGTACACAACTGTACTTTATACAGCCAAACTGGAGGCTAAGCTCTCTCAACCCAAGACTGGACCAGGCAGTCAAGAGGAGAAGGGAATTACTTGCATCACACCACCAGTTTCACATAGACCTATGAAACCAGCACCGACAAAAAACACACAAATACACGAAAACATACTCTGAGGCTCTAAATAAAAATTTGCAAAAGCAACAGAGACCTCCAAAGCAGACATCCAAGCAACCTCCACCCCCCAACACAAACCACGAAACACATGCTTCACAAAACCAGTGTGCCATGCAATCATAGCCCTTAAGGCAAAATGACATACCCAACACAGTAGTAATAGGTGACTCTATAGTCAGGCACACTGACGTCCCACTCACTAGGCTGAACAAGAAGGTTACTGTTGGCTGCCTGTCTGGTGCCAGGATCCGCCACATAACACAAGCACTCAGGTCACTCCAGAACAAGTACAAATACGACTCTGTCATTGTCCATGTTGGTGTGAATGATCTGAGCCATACCTCCCTGGACTACATGAAAAGAGACATGGAGGAGCTCTCTGATCACGTAGCCCAGGCCGGTATGACCCTGACCCTAAGTAGCATCCTGCCCTCACCAAGAATGATACCACAGTATAGAGAACAAATTATCAGTTTCAACAATTGGCTAAGCTTCTGGTGTCATTCAAAGGGGCTCCAGTGTCTGTCAGCTTGTGATGACATGCTCGACAAGACACTCTGCTTCGCTTGAGACGGCTTGCACCTGTCACCCTTAGGCTTTCGAATGCTGGCCAGGGCTCTTGCCACCCCCATAGTACCTTTTTTAGGCAAGGCTCAAAAGACAAACCCACCGCTGTAAATAGCACAAGTAACAAAAAACTGAGAGTAATGCTACTCAATGCCAGAAGTCTAAACCTCAAAATGCACGCACTCGAGGCACTCCTCAGTATGGAGAAAATCGATATATGTGCAGTAACAGAAACCTGGTTTAAGGCTTCAGAGAGCACTCCAGCACTACCAGGCTACAACTCATACCATACATTTCGGCCACAAATCCCGGACCGAAATACAAAAGGTGGGGGCGCATCCATATTCATCAAGGATACCCACACCTCCAGGTTAGTGGCACAGCACGATGCTTCAGAGATCATCCACGTGCAACTAACAATGGGCAAAACTGCTATTCAAATTATAGCTTGCTACAGATCACCCACCATGTCCCAGGACCCCCACTCCGCATTCCTGGGAACCATAAAGATCCTACCAAACACCCTGATATTGGGTGATTTCAATTACCCAAACATTTACTGGGAGAACTACTCAAGTACAAACTCCCTTGCCCAACATTTCCTAGAAGTTATAAACTCAAACGCCCTGGATCAACTGGTCAACACCCCCACCAGAGGTGACAACATACTGGACCTGGTCATCACCAACATGGGCGATAGGTGTTCCACACTGGAGGTCAACCCCTCGCTGGTTAGATCTGACCATAAACTAATCACTCTGGATATCCACATTCCGCCACCACCCCCGGTCAAAGAAACCACCGTGAAAAACTTTTCAAAAGCAAACTTCACGTTACTTAAGACCGAGGTGGGAAGTTTCAAAGCCCCCATGCTAAAGGATAACACTGTTCAAGCTGCAAAATCCTTTACTAATGCACTCTACGGGCACCTACAAGAATGCATGGATTGTGCTATCCCAAACAAAACCAAGACTCACTCCTCCAAGAAAAGGAAACCAGTCTGGTGGACCCCTGCCATAAACAAGCTGTACAATGGGAGGAGGAAACTAGTACAGAAAGAGTAAAATCCCAACAAGGGAAGACATTCCTGATCAGTGTCAGCAAGAAACTACGTTCCCCCATAAAATCATCCAAGGCTAGCTTTGAAAGAAAAATTGCCATGGACCCCAAAGATAACCACAAAGCATTCTTTAGCTATGTCAAGAATCTAAGTGGCAATTCTCAGATCTGCTCGGAGTTGGTGCAGAATGGCACAAAATACACTGAACCGACCGATATAGCCAACATCCTGGCAGACAGGTTCAGTGCAAACTTCACCCCCCTTACCCCCAAAAGGGCCCATAACTATACCAGAAGAATGTAGTGCCCCTGAAATCGCAGACACTTAGATTAAAACAGCCCTCTCCAAAGCCAAAAACACAGCATCAGTGGGACTGGACTGTGTCCCAGGCTGCATCCTACACGAGCTCAAAGATGAACTAACCCCTCACCTAAACACACTATTTAAACTCAGCCTCTCCACAGGCTACATGCCCACAGAGTGGCACACAGCAACGTTTATTCCACTCCACAAAGGTGGAGCCACAGCGGACCTCGGGAACTATCGCCCTATAAGCCTGACTAGCTTGGTCTGCAGAGCTATGGAGCGCATCCTCATGGATCTCATTAACAGAGACATTGGGAACCTCCAAACACTGGACCCTACCCAGTTCGGCTTTGTTAAGGGCAGATCATGCCTCCTAAACCTGGTGGACTTCTTTGAGACAGCTACCAAGGCTATAGACGAGGGAAAGGTGGTTCACACAGCCTACCTAGATCTCGCAAAGGCCTTCGACACCATTCCCCACTCAGGTATTATAGACAGGCTCACCAGCTTGAACATAAACCCCTATGTCACAAGATGGGTTGCCAACTGGCTCACGGGTAGAACCCACATGGTAAGAGTTGCGGGAGCTAGGCCTGACTCTAAACCGCTTACAAGTGGCGTTCCCCAGGGCTCAGTCCTAGAACCCTTCCTGTTCGACATATACTTCTCAGAGGTACAGGCAAGCACAGGAGGACTATGGCTGACCAAGTTCGCAGATGACTGCAAACTATGGGCTATAATTGACTCTCCGGCTGACACAGACATCCTCCAAAAGGGTCTCACTGAGACAGATACCTGGTGTCAAAACCATGGCCTCATGCTAAATGCCAAAAAGTGCATAGTCATCCCCTTTGGAAAAAATAAAGTACCCACAAACTACCACATAGGTGGTAGCCCCCTAAGTACGGAAGACGTAATAAGGCATCTGGGGATCCAAGTAGATAGTAACCTCTCCTTTGATAATCACATTGCCAAAGTGGTTAGAAAAGTCTTCTATGTGGCCCACCTAATCACAAAAGGGTTTGCATTCAGATTGAGAGAGGTCATTGGGCCCCTCTACGCATCACTCATCAGACCCATCATAGAGTACAATGCCCCGTTTGGGATGTACCTTACAAGACACCTGCAACAACTGGAAAGACCACAGAAATACCTCACCAGGAGGATCACTGGCCTCAAGCAGATGTCCTATGCAGCTCTACAGGAAACTCCAGCTGTACTCTGTTGCATACCGCTTACTCAGAGGTGATCTCTGCCTGACATACAAGGCCATGTCCAATCCAGAATTGATGGACAATGCTCCACCTAAAGAAAACCATATCCCCTCGAGCCACACTCTCCAGGGATCTAAACCTCACCACAACAATAAATAGGACGTGCTGGAGGGATAGATTTCTGTCAGAGAGACTTCACATGCTCTAGAAACAAGATTCCAATCTACATTAGGCAGAGCTCCTCGATAACCCTCTTCAAGAGAAACCTTGATGAGTGGGTGGGAAACAGAAAGTTTATCCCAGGGATCACTTCAGTGGCTGTGCTGGATAGAGGCACAGGGAAATAATCTAAGGGGGTGGCGAAAGCCAACACATTCTGGCTAGGCTTATAAATGCCTTCGGGCAGATAGCCTAGCTATGAACCTATTGACCTAAACAAACCTTCAGCTTCTGTTTTCAACATGCACCTTATTCATAATACAGCAGATGGAACAATGAGGGCAGCAGCCACTGGCATCCCAGTGCAGTGTTTGGTTGAACCTTACTGTAGTTTCTAAACAATTCAAAGCGTCCTTAAGTGTCCTGTTTTAAAGTTGCTAGTCTTTTCAGACCACAAGTTCAGCACAAATAGTACCTCGCCACTGTTGGCATGAGATATTTAGATGCCTCGGTGAACATTCACCAGGAACCAGTAGAGTTCACCGCTAAAAGAACAAGAGTCAGGAGTAGTCCATCATGGCCATATCATCTTCTAGTGAGGACTTCCACCCAGAGGGGGAGGTTGTCTGCAGGAGATGGGTTTCATGGTTCCTCCATCCAGTTATTGGTCTCAGTAGAACCTCCTGAGGACTTGCCTGTATTGTCTCAATCTAGAGGCATTTGGGAGGGTGGTTGCTCCCGAAAGACTGACTGTTCTGCAGGGCAACTGGAAGTTAAATCATTCCCTTCCCTTCCATACCTTCCACTTCTGCCCTCACTTCCTTTTCCAGTCACCCCAGTACCATAGAGGGTAGCCACAAAAAATAGAGGTAAACAACCCACTGTTAGAGAGAATTCAGGAGGTTCCACCAGGCAAACACTGCCCAGATTGCATTTCAGATTTTTTCTGGTCACGAAAACAAAATACTTTGGACCCATTCTGAAGCAATTCAAAGTCAAGAACTTTTGTGAATGTGGTCTCTGGATATCAAGGTTGCATATCTACATGTCAGGATTGCTAATGAGTCATCGGTTTCTTGATTTCTCAAGTGCTTTGTTTTGTGCCCTGATGTTTGGTCTCATCATTGCCCCCTTGGTGTTTACCAAAATGCCCAGGAATAGCAGCATCCCATCAAAAAATGCAAAGGTCTTAGATATTTCCATTCTTGAATAATTGGATGACTGGCTTCTTACATTGAAGGTATATTTGATAAAGGGGTCATTACTTCAGACCTTCTAGTCCTTGGACATCATGGTCAACCTGGCAAAGTCACAGCTGCATCCACTACAAAATCTTCAGTTCATTACATGCAACTTGAACATAGTTCATTGCAGGGCAGTATTACCGCATTACAAGGCTGCTGCCAGGTTTTCATTGCCTCCAGCTCTTAGACCTTACTGCAGCCTGTATTTGAATTGTACCAAATGCCAGACTGATGATGATTGCTCTAGATGGTGTTCTGCATTCAGTGGTATCAAGTCTTAGAAGAGGTGACATTTCAGATCAGGATATCAGGAGCTTGAGATGCATGCTTCCAGTTCGGTTCTGACCTGTTCCAGCTTCCTTACCCCTGCATAACGCTTGGCAGGGATGCGTCAGTCCTGGTGTTGGGAAGTGGGTTATTGTGAGGGCAGGAAGGTCCACGGTGTCTGTTCTATCTCGGAGGCCAGCATACACATCAGTGTACTAGAGTTTAGAGTTTTTCTTCTGACCTTGAAAGCCTTTCAGGGCTCTGTCCCGCAGACTGTGGTAGACATCCAGATGCACTGTGGTCCTCTACCCTATGTTAGAAGGGCATGAGAGTTTGGGATTGGGCCATACCAACCAAGTATTTCAGGTAGCTGTTCGGATAGTAGGCCAAGCAAGCTCCATAACTAACAGGCAGATACAGTGTTTGTTGATGCTGCTTAAGTAGTTTGTAACTGGACAATGGTGTGGATGATTTTCCATCTTTGCAAGAGCATTGCTGTGATCTTTTTGCTTCTCCGGTCAATAACAAATGCAAGATCTTTTCTTTTTTTTTTCATACCCATCCAGGACTGCAACCCAGGGATGCTGTCATCCAGGCCCAGTCCCCTAGGTCTTCTCTTTGCCTTTCTTTTAATTCCCAAGCTCTTCTCAAAAGTGAGGACTCTTGGGTCCAAGGTAATTTTCATAGCATCCCTTTGGCCCCAGCAGATTTTGTTCTGCATTCTCTGACCCATTCTTCTGGAGAAGCCAGCATGAGCCACTTATCTAGCTAGCCTCACCTGTACCTGCTACACCTGAGTCCTAACCACTTGGCTTCTCCAGTTCCAGTGATGGCCAGGGACCATGGTTTCCCCTAACAGAGTTGTCCATGTTCTAAAATTCACTCGAAGTGTAATAGAAAGTCACGCAGAAAAAGTGGACTAAATATGCTAGACTATTCACAAAGTCTCAGATGCTTTTTGGTCTTCCACTGCAGATGTATGAGTATTTGGTATTTTCGACTCCAGTCGTGGTTTCTCTTCTGTCATGTTGCATCCAACAGCCATTTTAAAATGCTATAGAAGCTTCAAAGGTAATTTGGTGGCCTCCTTAAAGGTATGTAAAGCATTCCTTTTTGGAATGTTTTCTAAGCAGACCACTACTCGGAGATTTCATACAGCAGAAGCTGTATGCACACTCTGGGGCACAAAGTGGTATGATTTCCCTGGTGGAACATGGAGAAACCACTACTGAGTGCTTTGGAGTGGGCCAGGGCTGCTTATGCCCTTTGCAGAAGCAAGGGGATGGTCTTTGTGGTAATCCCAATACCTATCCCCTGCATGGTGATTTACCAGATGTGCAAGGGGAGTAGTGATTAACTGCAAAAATCTTAAACCACCTTGTTGGCCTTCTAAATGATGGTCCCTGTGGTTGACCTTCACCCCATTGTTGTGGAACACATGGGCCATTTGACTGACAAGGGGCTGATGATCGACAGCCAGATGAAAGGTGTAAATACATAAATGCCTTCCATCTGCCACCACTTTTATTTTGCTGCTCTTTTGTACCTTTTTCCTTTTCTGATGATTCTTCAACTTTTTTGATGACATTAGAATTAAAGAAGAATGTTATGCATGAGGAAGGATTTATCAATAACATGGGAAATGCATCTATGGAGCTGTAATGCCTAGGGCTTAGTGCTAGAGATCACTGAGGCTAGAACTACGTCCATTAAATCTGTCATTATGGTAGATGCTCATAAGTTTTAGTTTGTCTGCGTTGAACCTCATCTGACACACTTCTGTCCAGTTAGTCAACCTCTCGAAATACTTATTTGAATCTTCTGTCTCCTCATCGGTTGTTGCACCTCTGTGTCATCTGTAGATAGGTTAATTCTGTTCTTTGGTCTGTTGGATAAGTCCGAAACAGGAAAGGTATTCATTGATTTGTCTTTTCTCAGGTTTCCATGATCTTCCTCGCCCCACTTAGCCTGACCAGATCTGACCCCCTCCCCTTCCTCCTTTCTGCTGAGTACATCCATCACTTTTTTATAATTCTTTTTTTTTTTTGCTATAATTGCTACTGTTACATTGTTGTGTAGCCCTGTTGTTCTTTTTCTCCCCTGCCTTTTCATCAGGACCTTGTCTTTAGCTTCATTACTCTACCTCTGACCCATTCCTGTAGCTTTTCTACATCCTCATCCCCAGTCTCTTAACCTGCCTTTGACCATCTTCTCTATTTGTAGTAAACCACTCCTCTAAAATTTTGTTTTGTCTTTGTATTCTTGCCCCTCACAAATGCACTCTGTAAATCCTACAGTGGCGTGATTAGTGTTTGCCAACGTTAGCTTCACTTGATGGTGTTTGATCCCCTTTGTTTCATTTAGGACCACATCCAGAATTGTATCCTTTCTGGTATACTTCTGCTCCAGTTGGCTGAACTTGTGGTCCAAGACCACTCTGCATTCATAAAGGCCATTCAGCTACAGATGTTGCATCTTTCTTGGAATGGATTTATAGGCATCATAACAGTTTTCTAAATATGCTATATCTTTGTTTACATATTTGACTAAGGCTTTCAATTCATTCAAGCACTTAGATGTTGTTTGAGGTATCTGTTGGCTGGAATCTCTGCTGTGAAATGAATATAGTTATATTTAACTGATAGACCATATCTTACTAAAATTGGATTTTAAGTGTTTGATATGCTGTCACAAGGGAAGGGTGCTCCCAAGGATCTTTATAGGGCAGCTATGTGAAATATTACAACTATTTGTTATTGCATTGATAAATGAAATGGCATGACTGTGTGGGAGATAGTGGAAATTCTGATATGCCTGTATTATACAGGTCTTTAAAGATATTCATTCTTGGGCCAGCATTTGTGGCCTTAACGTACACCTATGGCAGTTTTTGGCCATGCCAATTAAGATAGTGCCCCCAAATGAATGGTCTTTGGGTTTATCTTTGTATGGGCATTATATTGGTATTCATTCATAGTATGAACAATGGATCAGTAAAATACTACTGTTTTTTCAACATTTAGGTATATTATACTAACTTTCACATAGTTTAACCCAATGTGTGAGATTATCACTAGGTCTTTCCCTCCTGTTATCTGCAGTCAATTATAATTTAGCATGTGTATTAGGGCAGAATTGCTGTTTTATTGAAATGTTAAGAGGACTGTTAGTTCCTGCTTTGTTTGGGTACCACCATATTATTTGAAAAAAGTTAAATATATTTAACTTTTATGCATTCCTTAGAATTGTTTAAGAAGGTTACGCACTGAGAACTGGATATTGTTTATAATTTAATATGTATTACAAGGTCTGTTGATTTGGATAATTGATGTAAGCTCCCATCAGTATTCTGTATATTAGGCACACAGCATTGATGTTTGATGTAGACTTCAAAAGTCTGATACTCCTAGAACAAGTATTTTTTTCCCCCAAAAGGGGGGAGAGCCTCTCTAGCACCTAACAAGTGTATATCTACACTAATTCCTAGATCACACAACAGTGGTGAAAAGGACAACTATTCTTTCCCCACTGTCACCTGATCTTGGCAGAACAGCATCTTCACTGCTCACTGACACTGGATTTGAAAGGAGTGAACCATCTGCTGTTCTCCTGTATTTTCAGTGTTGCATTGTTTGTAGATCACACTGTAGGTACAGAATAGGTGCAGAGTAATGGAGGGTTCTTTCTCTCTTTTTTTTTTTTTTAAACAGCAGATGGCAGTACAAGTGAATAGAACAAAACCCTGTGTTCCCATTCACTTAAACTTCAGTCTACAAGTGGAGTATACCATCTTTTTTTAATGAAAAACTCTTGATGGATTGCATTCTGAAGAAACTGAGGACTCCATATATAAAATATATGGTTCTGATGTATTTTATTTTGCTGCTGCTGCTTAGATAAAAATGCATTGAAAAAAATTCAGTGAAGCACACCTCATGCAGATCTTGCTCCCCCCTGCAACCATGGTAGTACACGTAAAGCGATTTTAGTGGGATGAGTTTCGCTCTCTGTCTTTTAGCTGTTACGTTGTGACCCAAAAATGTGCATCCTGAATTGTTATCAATATAATTTTTGGGGTGGCATAGTGGTTCTGAGGTTTACATCGCGACATGACAGCTCTTGAGTTCTTGGCTGTTAGCTGGGGGGGGGGTGCTTTTGTATAGAATCTTCACATACTTTCTGTGCTCCGTTAGGTGCTCCATTTTTGTCCAGCATCCAAGAATTTATCACAATCATCCAAGAGTCATTACATATAGGAATTTACCATCATTTAATTGTCTGTGTGAGTTTGGAAACTCCCAGTCTACTAGTTGAAGATTCAGGTCTCTGGTATATGTTTCTCATCTTTTGCTGCTTTTTTCCTTTATTTTCTCCCATGATCTGTTGTTCTCCTGCCTTTATGTCTGGATAGACAGTGTGCCAATATCAGTACCCCCCCCCCGCATTGCCCATTCCCTTGCTCCCCTCAGGGGTGGTGTCACTCCTCCAATCTGCACTTACTAATCCTAGTTCGTACAATAGTGTTATGCTGTTTTGTGAGGCTGTTTGCCTTAAATAGTGCAATTTTTTTTTCTGTACCACTTCTGTGGTGATAGATGATGTCCTGGGAGCTTCTAGATGCCTTTTACGGAATTAATGGGTTTGGCATTTCTGTATTCCCTGCAAAATGTACAGCATTGCTTCCCAGCCCTGGAAGAACAGATGCAACAGTAGCTCATTTAGTTTCTGTAAAGTGTGCAGAAAGGGTTGGGAATGTCCATGGACTATTTTGTTAATCTCTTTCCTTTTATATTTGATTGGGAAACTGCTGCACATTGCTGTTGAAGTGGTAAATGTTTTTGTAATATTTATTTAATATGATTTACTGTAACATTGACTAATATTTATTTAAGTTGAGTATGTACTGTTATTTAGTCATCAGTTGTTACATTTTCAGAAACGCAAGTTTGAGTAAAAATGTATACCATTCGTAAAATTAATTTGTGCTTAAATTATAGTAAAGCTGTAAATGTTTGCAGTGTCTTCAAAAATGCTGTATATGGAAATTTATTTTTACTAGTCATCGATGTGAATAAACGTCTAGAGTTTGTGGTGTTGTAGAGTTCTGGCTGCAGGAAACAGGATTTGTACTGCAGGTGTTAAGACAACTTGGCACACACAGCATTCCCAGCCTGCGTCTCCCTCCTTTCTTATCAAGCAGTGTACTGTTTCCTGTTTCTCCACTCTTTTCTGTTGAAGAGTTGCAATCCGTTATATGACCATAGGCTACTCCTATAGAGTTTAACAGGAAAGTTTGATTTTTGCCATTTAGGTGACAAAAATAGAAGGGGGAAAAAGGACCTTAACTTTTGTCTTCATTTATTGAAGACTGTATCATCTGTATTTCTGTGTTTTATATGCATGTGTACAGCTGTAACTGTGGCAAAATAAGCTTACAAATTAAATTCCACCAGCACATGGGTCCATTGCTGTTTTAATTTGCTTGGGTGTCACTCGTTATACCGAGGAGTGTCGTCTCCATTATGTTTAGTAAAGTGGCCAGGCACTATCAGCACAGGGCTTAGAAAACTTTGTTCCATAAGTTCCAACAGTTGGATAAGATCCTTTGAGATAGAAGAGACGGGCTCAGTATCTTTATAAGTCCTCTTCAGATTAAGTCTAGGGATAGTCCAAGATGCACCACAACCACTCTTTTTAGTGCTTCTCCTTTGCCTCTGTAATAACAGTGCTCAAAAGAATCATTGGGGATATTCTTCGTGTTTCACTGTTGCAGTCATCACACTTGGGTTTATCTACCTGCAGGTAGCCCTCAGTTGGCCCGAATACCTAGTATTTCTGCGTCGGATGCTGTCGCTCCAGGACTGACGTCAGGTCGTCAGAGTATAAAACAGGCAGCTGACACCATTACATCAGTCTTTCTTGCTGAGGAGCCTGAAGCAGAAGCAGTTTGCAAGTGCTGACCGGCCTCTACCCAAGTTTTCGTTTACGAATTGAATCATCCTGAAGTCTTCTAACTCTAAGTACCCCGTTGGGTATCCTTTTTTTCTTCCTCTAACCAATGTCAGAAAAAGTTAATAATTGTCTTGCCTGTGGAAAGCAAATACCACACCGATATTTTCATTCTTACTTCGTCACCTGTCTAGGCCCAGACCACGACGTACCTCGCTATTGGTTTTGTGTTTCGTTCAATGCCCGGACCATTCATCATCGGGCCCTTATTGTCACTAAATACTTTCGTTCTCTATCTCCGTATTCCAAAATGGCTTCGGTAAGCCATCCGACTACCGATATTCTGAAAAAAACGTAAGGATAACGGCAGAGATAGACCGCACAGGTTCAAAGCTGCCGACGACGCTTCTGTTAAGCTAGTCACAAGTTCGCCGGTACTCAGTGAGGTGCTTTCGCAGCCCCTGATGCCCACTTCAGTGGATTCGCAGGTCTCTACCAAGATCCGTTCAGAGTCCGGTATGCCGCAAGACTCTTCTTTGACTATGGAACCAACAGATGTCTCTACCTTGGATGGGTCTGGAGCCGCTGAACAGGCACCGGCTTCTGAGGAAGTTCTTCCTATTACCAATGTTCGACACAAACCGACTACTTCAGTTCTGTCTAAAACTACCAAGTTTCTAATTCCAAGGTTACGCGCTATGCCTAGAAAACCGACCAAAGCACATACACCTGCTCCCTTGCACAAAATAAAATGCTTAGAGTGGCAGACCTTATTATGCTGATTAGGGGAAGTCCGCCTTCCCCTGCTAAGAGAAAAAGGGACCAGTCCCCAGCAGCTTCAACAGACCTAGAGTCCAACTCTGAGGTTTCTGATTATGAAGACATGCCCTTATCTGCTTATGAGGATTCTGATGCAGAGGAATCCATTCCCTCTACCTCTCCTCCAGAGGATTTTTCTTTTGGTGAAACCTTACATTCTTTAAGAGAGCATTTCCACTGAGAATGCCAAGACGATCCTCGGTCCAAAAAGAGACTCAGGGAATTTCTAGACTTGCCACAGCACCCAGAGATCATTTCCCAGGGGCCTAAAGGTATCAAGGCAAGTGCAGCTAAGAATCCCACCCCTTTGGACAAGGATTCCAGAGCTTTGGACAGACTGGGTAAAAAAGTGTATACCTCTGCAACTCTTGCCATTAGGGCTTTGAATTGCCAGTTTCACATGCTGAAGTACCAGCAACATATTATGGAACTTGTTTAGCAAAAAATAGCTACCTTCACAGACTGTGCAGAAAATAAAGAATTGCAAGAGCTTATGCATTCTGCAAGCCAAGTCAGCAAGCATACAATGCAGTGTGGCTTTGACACCCTAGAATCATCTTGCAGGGCAGCAGTCAGTGGGTTCTGTACTGAGAAGGCATGCTTGGCTTAAGGAGCAGACCTTGCCAGATCATGTCAAATCCAAGTTACTAGACACTCCTTTGAACAAGGACAATCTGTTTGGCACCAAAGCAGAAGAGGTTCTTAAAAAGATGGAAGAAAAAGCTAAATCTATGCAGACAGTCAAAGAATTCTTGCAAGTACAGCCTCCTAGATTCAGTTGGCATTGCTCCTCGAAACATTGGTCCTTTCCAGCCCCCTCAAGGCCATCTCAAAGTAGACCCAGGGGAAACGGACCTCACAGACTACAGTCTCAGGGTATGCAGAGATCTAAGCAATGAAGTGCCTCCACCTCTAAAGCAGGGAGTGCTAAACCACCCCCTTGTGACTTCTCAACTCCACCCCCCTCCTCTGCCCAACTGCTTGTGCCCCTAGGAGGAAAACGTGCCCTTCATGCAAAAAACAGGATTCCTGTCACCAAAGACTGATGGGTCCTCAACATTGTATCCCAGGGGTACAAATTTTACTTCCACTCACTGCCAACCCCAAAAGGGTTCCCAGACTCCCCTCTAAACCAGTGGGCAGAGGCTCTAAACCAAGTCCAATCCTTGCTCTCTGTAAGGGCAATTCATCCAGTTCCTGCGGAACAGATAGGTCAAGGATTGTATTCCAGACTGGTACCCAGAAAAGAGGGCACTTGGCGCCCAATCCTAGATCTTTCAATTCTCAACACCTTCCTGGTGGTACCAAAATTCAAACTGCTCACCCTGCAGCAGCTTCTACCTGTGCTAGCCAAAGATGCCTGGTTAGTCACCCTAGACTTAAAAGAACCCTATCTGCACATCCCTATAAGGGAGTCATGCAGAAAATATCTATGCTTCAGGGCAGGATATATGCATTATCAATTCTCTGCTCTTCCCTTTGGCTTATCCACTGCTCCCAGAGTATTCACAAAATGCCTGGCTCCAGCCATTGCTTACTGCAGACAGAGAAATATTCAAGTATGGGTAAATTTGGATGACTGCCTGATTCAGGCAGTCAGTCAGGAAATGCTACTGCAGCAGCTGACATTTGTAAAAAAAAAAACTTCTAACCTCCCTGGAGTACACCATCAATGAAATGAAATCAAAACTAGTCCCCAGTCAAAAGATTGTATTTCTGGGAGCAAGCTTGGACACAGCATCCCAGATGGCATTCCTCACTCCAGAAAAACAAGCCTGACAGGCTATTTTACTCAAATGGCCACCAGAACCCAGATGTCAGCAAGGAAAATCCTGCAGGACCTAGGGTTCATGGCCTCATGCATCCTACTAATTCCATATGCCAGACTGCATATGAGGAAACTTCAGTGGTACTTAAAAAGTCTTTGGTGCCAACATTCTCAGGACCTGGAAACTGTCATTCCCATAATACCCTGTCTAAGGACAGAGTTTCTTTGGTGGGCAGCAGCATACAACCACAACAAGGGACTGCCCTTTACCCAACCACACGCTGCCCAGACCCTAACCCCACAAATGCATCAGATTATGCCTGGGGGGCACACATGGATGGCAAGTGCATTCAGGGCCACTGGAGCCCAAGTCAAATGCATCTGCACATCATCTGGCTAAAGATGCTAGCTGTGCAGCACGCTTTGACAGCTTTCAGATCCCTACTCTCAACAGGACACTTGCTGATTAAAATAGGCAAAACCACAGTTATGTGGTATGTCAGCAAGCAGGGAGGAACCCACTCTGCAGGCTAGCCATGGCCCTGTGGAAGACTGCCTTTGGGCATGCAGGTACATCTGCAAGCTCAGTTCCTGCCAGGCAAACAAACCTCACTGGCGGGCGATTTAAGCAGAAATCTCCTAGACCCACACAAGTGGCAACTAGAGCCATGCACCTTCAACCTTCTGATTCAGAAATGGGGACCCAGAGGTGGATCTCTTTGCCTCCCCCTGCAATCACCAGCTCAGAAGATTCTGCACCAGGACACCTAACACCAGGGCCTGGAAAGTGGATACTCTATCCTTCCAGTGGGTAAATCTCTCAATCTATGCCTTTCCCCCTCTGCCTCTCCTCTCAAGAGTATTGCTCAAGATAAGACAGGACAGAACAAGGACAATTCTGATTGTCCTGGACTGGCCACGCCAACACTGGTAACCACTCCTGTGAAGCCCGTCACCGGTGCCACCCTGGCACCTACACCAGAACCCAACCCTTCTCTTTTAGCAGGGGGGACAGATCTTGCATCCGCAACTGCAAACCCTAAATCTTGCAGCCTGGCTTATTCCTTGAATTCTCCCCCAGTAACCAGCCCAAACAAGTAGGTGCTGGACGTCATCCTTGAAGCCAGAAGACCCAGTATGAGGAAATCCTATGCTGATAAGTGGAAAAAGTACTGCCCCTGGATTCAATCTAAAGGAAGAGGACACAACTCTGCCCTCCCTGCCTCTAATCCTGGATTACCTAGCATATCTACTACACAGATGCCTATCCTTCTCCTCCATTAAGATCCATGCCTCTGCCATTTCGGCTCATTACAACACTGAGCCACCTCCCTTCTTTCGCCCTCTTATCAAACAGTTCCTGAGAGGGGCAAACAACTTAAGGCTGCCAAGGAGAGCACCCACCCCTGCTTGGGACCGTAACTTTGTACTGGAAAAGCTCACACTACCCCTCTTTGAGCCTGCAGTGTCAGCAGAGTTAAAATTCCTCTCTTGGAAAACCGCCTTGCTTCTGGCCATCACTTCAGCTAGAAAAGTGTCTGAGCTGCAAGCACTTATGGCTGTGGAACCCTTCATTATTTTCCATGCTGACAGGGTTTTCCTCAGGACTAACCCTTCTTTTATGCCTAAAGTGGTGTCCAGTGTGGCTCTCAACCAAAATATCCATGTGCCTCCTTTCTTCCCTAATCCTCAAAATAAAGGGGAAAGGATCCTGCACTCCTTGGATGTGCACAAACAGCTCACATTCTACCTTGATAGGACTAAGCCCTTCAGAAAATCTGACCAGTTACTAGTCAGCTTTGCAGCAGAGGGCAAGGCCATTTCAAAGCAAACAGTTTGCAAATGGATAGCACATTGCATCCATTTCTGCTACAAGCACCCTGGGAAACCAACCCCTCAGGGAGTCGGAACACATTGCACTAAGGCAACTTCTACCTCTACAGCATTCCTCAGGGGAGTCCCTACCAGGGACATCTTGGAAGCTGCTACATGGAGTTCTGTACGCAACTTCACCAAGCATTTCCACCTGCCTATCTTTTCCAAATCCAGGGCAGGTTTTACAACAGCAGTCCTGCAAGGCATTCTAGCCAGCCCTAACTCTTCTTGCCTGCCCCCACCCTTCTTCAGCTTTGGGAATCTACTCAAGTGTGATGACTGCAACAGTGAAACACGAAGAACATAGTACAGTTGTGTACATTTTCCATAAATGTAGATGTTTGAGTGTATTCACTGTTGCAGTCCTGGTTTCCCTCCCTCCAGCACCCTGGTTTTCTCTCTTTCTCTCTCTAAACTCTCTATGCCTTTTACTACCCCCCCTCTTCAGGGGTATTGGTATTCACTTTTTACTGGTGGTGTTTTCCCCCACCATAACTTAGCTCCCTATTGGGGGGCTCCTGACATTTGGGGCAAGAAAAACTGATGTAATGGCATTGGCTGCCTGTTTTTATACCCCTGACGACCTGACGTCAGTCCTGGAGCAACAGCATCCGACACAGAAATACTAAGTCTCTGGTATTCGGGCCGACTGAAGTCTACCTGCAGGCAGATAACCCAAGTGTGATGACTGAAACAGTGAATACGCTCAAACATCTACATTTATGGTAAGTGTACACAACTGTACTTTTTACTGCATGGCTCACAGGATGATTTGGAACTGATTTAATGAACTGGGCACTGCAAGAGACGGTAGGGAATGGTGGGAGTGAACATGTGTTAAAACTCTCCTATCTTGGGGGATGGAGGTATCCAATCCACTGAAGTGCTGACAACCACTGAAGGACTTAAGTACAGCATGAAGCATATGGGCTAGGGATGTGAATTTGGCAGTGCTAAGATTCTAATTATGAGCATTATGGAGCGCATGTGTAGGGGAATGCATAGCAGCCCCTTACTGTGTTAGATGCACATGCCAGTTGTCAGGGGTTAGGGTAAGGCAATATAAGGAAAAACCTTTACAGCTGCACAGATGACAGCCGCACCATGATCTGATCTTAATCAGCCAAAAAAAGTGGAACCCAATCCTTGTGATTACTCAAGTGGTCAGAAGGCAATATTCAGGGTGGGGGTGGGGGGTAGATGATAGAAAAAATAATGGACCACAAAACTTGGACAGAACTAGAGTTGACTGCCTTAAACTTTGTGGAGCCTGACGCCGCAGATGGTGAAGCTTCCAAGTTAGAAGTGGAGCCCGTATTCTGCCTGACTTGTGCAGAGAACCTCCTCTCACCAGTCCAGCTTTGTCCTCCATAGCGTACTTTCCTGCTGCCTGCAAAAGATTTGATGAGATGAATGAGAAACATTTGATGTTTGGACCTTGACCAATTGCATGGACCCCTTTTTACAGTAGTCCTGTGGTTCTTTAATGGGGAAACATTCTGATTTTGGACCTTGGCTAACAGCATGAACCCCTTCTCATTTCTTACTGCAGTGGTCATGCAGTACTTTCTTAGATGTTTGATACTAGCTTTTACTATTTCTTCAATAAGATCCATTTAGTATTAATTTTCATTTTTCATATAACCATAATTATTAAGTAATTTGCTTCTTTTATTTTAGAAGGCTTATCTATAGGATTATTTTTTTCCTGCTTTCTGATAGGGAGCATGTTCCCCTTGGCACATTTATTTATAGTCGAGAAGGTCACTTTTCCTTTATTTGAGCCAACAGTGTAGATGGAATTAAAGGTTTCTGTTTTCAGATATTCTGTTTTTGATAGCGCTGCCACCTTGGTGAGCTAAATTTCTGGGTTAAAGACATTGCCTATACGTTCTGCTTACTTTGTTTCACAAGGAAAACATAAGTTCATGCGTAGGTGATAGGTTAGGTGCCCTTGCAGGTCATTTTAACCTAGCCAATTTCCCTTTTAGTGCTTAAATTAACCTATCCCGTTTGTTACTGAATTGACCTTACCCATCCCATTGTCAAGTATATAATACTCCTTGTGAGAATAACTGGGATCATACCATACATAATTTGAAGGGGACCCATGCATGGGATAAAGCATTTAGGAAAGCTGGCTCTGTCCATTAGTAGTACAGGGGATAGTCCTGTGGTAAATTTTCTGTTTCCCATCTATAGATCCAAGTTGCGCTTGAATACCGACGGGGATGAGCTTTGTTTTATGTAGACGGGGATCCTGTTCCAGTGCAGCTGTAATTTTTGCGAGATAGTTCTGTCCCTCCAAACCATTTTGTTAATGGTGGAGAAGAGGTTTATATCCTTAGTGTTTCTGATGCCATTTGACTTACCATTGTGCAGTAAATCCATCAGTAATTGGTTGGAGGATGCCTTGTATGCTAGACACAAGTCCTTTCAGTCTGTAGGATACAGGCTATTGTTATGTTTTCAGTCCGTCCATATAGGACATGTTGTTTAGACCTGTCATCCTTTTAGTAAGGTATCTCTGGGCATTACATTGATGTATGTGTCTGGACAAATGCATGTCAAAGGGGAGGCATTATACTCAATGACTGGCATAATAAGGGCAGAGTAAAGGGGATAATGACATCCCTAGATCTAGACACAGTCCTTTTTTTATAAGCTATGCAGTACAGAAGGAGCTTTCTTGCGAGAATGGGCACATGTTAGTCAAACGTTAGGTCACTCCACGAGATCCCAAATCCAGGACAATTGGGTCAACTGCTAGGAGTGTATTGTCAGTGTGGTAGTTCCCCAGGGTCGATGACTTTCCGAAAGGATACTATTGATGCATTTTTTTTTGGCATTTAATTTCTGTCCCTGATTTTGCTGCTAGTTAGTTACTTAACTTAGTTAGCCCAAGCCCTTTGGTATTTGTATCTACTTCAGAAGAGTAGATGTTAACAGCCCAGGGGCCTGCTAGACTCCACTGGTTTATGGCCTCTTTGTGGAGGAAACTTTTCCTTTTTTGATTTCCTCCTTCCTATCTGTGAACCAGTTGGCAGTCCAGCAGGTGACATAGGGTTTTGTTCCCAGTTTATTTAGCTTTTCTACTGTGCCTGTCTGGGGGATTGTAATATCCTATAAACCTTATGATCTTTGGCCAGGTTGAGGTATGTGGTTTGTGCTATTTTACCTTTATCCTTTGCTTTGGTGATCTTTTCAAAAAACCGTCCACTAGTTTGAGTAAAGGGTTCCTATTAGATTGTCGAAACTCCATTTACGCGAATATGAAATCATCGACACGTATTGCGTGAAATACGTAATCGTCGAATGTGCAAAACCGCGAAATGTCGAAGTGTTTTGGTTGGCCCGTCTGTGGTATAGCTCTGTAAGGTAAGTGTGCGATAGTTACGGACCTTAGGGTTAGGGTGCGGGTTAAGGTAAGTGTATAGAAAGGGAATGTGTGTAAGATTTAGTGTAGTGTTAGAAGTAGGGTTTTGTTAAATGTATTTATGTGTATTATTTATTTTGTTTGGGTAGATCTCTGTAGGGGAAGTGTGCGGTAGTTACGGACCTTATGGTTAGGGAGGGGTTAAGGGTAGTGCATAGATAGTTGTGTATGTGGGGTTTAGTGTAGGGTTAGAAGTTGAGTTTTGGTGCTTTACTTTAGGGTTAGGAGTAGGGTTTGGTTAGTGTATTTATGTGGTTTATTTATTTTCTTTGGGTACTGCGGTGGTGGTGCTGCGGTAGCATTGTCGCCTCATAGCAAGACGTTGTCCCATTCGATTCTCGGCTAGAGTGTCTTCTGTGTGGAGGCATACATGAATGGGACGTGCCTTCGTTGAAGGTTGTGCGTCAGGGCTGGTAACCAGGTACGTAAAAATCCACTACCAATCATTAGCGGACCGGAGTTCCGCTGTGGCGACCCCTAACCGGGAAAAGCCGAAAGACGCAAACAAATTTATTTTCTTTGGGTAGGTAGCATGTAGCAGGTGGTGGGGTTGGCTGACTATGAACGTTTGATATTTAAAATTTTGCGGTTTAGTGCGTTCAGTATTTTTGTAGTTCGAGTAATACGTGTCGCTGTTTTGGTATTCGATGTAATGGATTTTTGTTGTTTTAATATAGACCCTGAGTAAGCATGACCTGCACCTGATGAATCTAAACTGATATGGGTCCATTGTTGGAGGTTACCTATGTCCTTATTGATTCATTCAATGATGAGCCTTCACACGACTTTGCATGTGAGGCTGATCAGACCTATGGGCCTGTAATTGTCTAGGCTTGTTGAAGGTTCTCTCCTACACAGAGAATGATTGCTGCTATTCTCTATTCACTTAGTAAAAAAAACAGTGTGAAAGCTGAGGTTGAGCAGTTTTGTTGGGAGGTAGTAGTGAAGATGTAATGCCATTTAAGATGCATCTAGAATTATTGTCAGGACCCTTCTGTGCAGTATTTTTAGCTTAAGGTAGCGCATTTGAGATGACCCAGTTTTAGGTGCATTTTGATGGACATATGGAGGAGAGAGAGAGTGATAAAGTTTGAGCTGAATTTCAGCCAGTAGGTTCACTGTATTTTCATTCTCCGTATAAGTAACATTGTTTGCAGTCAGCTCAGTCCATTGCTGGATTGTGCTTTTGAGATTATGAGCATAACGTAAAAAAAAAAAAAAAAAAAAAAAAAAAAAAAAAAAAATCCTGTGATTGTCTCTGGCTGTTTTAGCCTCAAGCTTGACTTTGGTGGTTTTGTTAAGATCCTGAGTTGTTCCCTTGATGAGGGCTCTTTCATTCTGGGAATTACTCTTCTTTTTGGTCAAAATTTTCTTCCTTTTTATTGTAGAGCTTGTTGGTTTACTTCCATTACGTGGGTTTGTTTTTAGGTTTGTCCTGTGCTTGTTCCTGCAGGGTACAGCTGCATATATGCAGCTGTTTACATTTTGGTACAGTGTGGTGGTGTACATTTCTGTGTGTTCAGTGGCACTAACTAGATTTGATGGGGATTTGAAGCTTGCCAGTGTGTCACTTAGTAGTAGGTATTTTGTCTTAAAGAAATTTCTAAAGGTACCTTGGGTGGAAAGGATCTCTGGTTTCAATTTTATTTCGAAATAGACCATCCTATGGTCAGCTTAATGAATGGTAATGATATTCAAAGAAGATGCAGGATGCCCTCATATTAGAAAGGACAAGCACCAAGATGATCTCCAAGTGGGTACTATGACTGATTTGCTCAGGGCATTTGTATTGACAAAGTCCATGAATCTCTGGATTAGTGATGGTGTAAGTTTCACAGTCTTGGATAATTTAGATCACCTAGGAAAAAGGTATTGGGTTTAATACTGCCTAGCTACAGAAACTAGAGTCATTCATTGCAGCTTTTTTTGGATCATAGAGAGAGTTCTGTACTTTGGTAATATGTGGTACGGGACCTTTCTGATGTTTGTTTGGACATGAAGAAGCTCTAATGCATCATACTGCTTTACCAGCCTTGATGTGAATCTCTTCTGGATAAAGATCGAGACACCTTCACCTTTTTCTTCCCCCTCCTGCATAGTTGCAGGTCTAAAGATGTGGAAGGCAGCATAGCCCAGGACAGTCAGGGTGCTCTCCATTTTAGACCATGTCTTGGTCGCTACACAGAAGTCAATATCCTCCAGGATGAAAAGAGCTTGTAAGTAGTACAAGTAATACCTTCAGATTTCTTTGTGCTTATTCCGTTATGTTGGCAACTTTATCAGGTTGGCATTTCCTTAAAAAGTGATGATTGGAGTGGACAATCTTTGCCACCAATCAGAACTGTAGAGGGGACAGATCTAGGCCATCCCTGGTGAAGCAGTGTGGTCTGTCACTCGTATCCTCCCAGGCTGACAAATGTTGGACCCCCTTCAGCTGTCACCAAAAACTTAGCCAATTAATGAAGTCCATTAATTTTGCTCATATTACGGCATCATCCGTGGAGAAGTTAGAATGATGCTCATTGCTAGGCTCATGACTGTCTGGGAGTCGGTTAGAGCTCCATGGTGTCTCTTCATGTAGTCCAGGGAAGTACAACTCACATGATTGACGCCGACATGAACTGCGACACAGTCATACTGGTATTTGTTCAAGGACTTGAGTACATGTGTTATCTGACAGACCCTGGCATCAAACGAGCAGCTGTCACTTTGTCGTGTTCAGCCTGGTAAAAGGTACATCTATATGTCTTACAATGGAATCGCTTATTAAAGAATGTCTGGTTGGGTTGATGCCTGCCTTACAGGTTCATCATCTGTGATTTTGGAACTACTTGTGCTACGTAAGGAGGTAGGCTTAACTTACTGAGCATGCATTGTGCCTGTGTTGTGTTTTGAAGGTCTTTGAGGTTAAGGCAAGTTGCTCTTTAGAACCTCTGCATATGGTAGATTATCATGTGTATTGTGATGGCCTTGCAAAACTGTGGAATGGTATACTGCAGACAGTTTTGGTAGCCGAGTTTACTAGGTTAGATTTTTGCATCCAAGAATATTGTATATGTACATCTGGCATTTACTGTTATGCTGTTTGAGTAGTAGGTGATTGTCAAACAGAATGAGACAATTCATGCACTGTTTTAAGGTGCCCATCTCAGTCCAGCTGGGTACAGAACTACTGGTCCATGGTTTTGACAGGAATGACTCTGGGGGCAGGGGTGACTATAACTGCTTGGATTTTGGTTAATTTAAAATAATGTTTGGGTGTTCTTGGCATGGAGTGTTTTAAAGTTCAGTGCAAAACAATTACCCTGGAAAACCTACCACCAGAAGGAACCAATAAACTATTAATAAAAACTCACCAATATAACACTAAAAATAGTGCAAGCAGTATCGGTACACTCTTCTTTTTCTTTCGGCTGTTCCCATTAGGGATCGCCACAGCAGATCATCTGTTTCTATTTCTTCCTGTCTTCTGCATCTTGCTCTGTCACACCAACCACCTGCATGTCCTCTCTCACCACATCCATAAACCTTATCTTAGGCCTTCCTCTTTTCCTCTTACCTGGCAGCTTCATCCTTCGCATCCTTTTCCCAGTATACCCAGCATCCCTCCTCAGCACATGTCCAAACTAACGCAATCTCGGCTCTCTGGCTTTGTGTCCAAACCATCCAACCTGGGCTGACCCTCTAATATACTTATTCCTAATCCTGTCTACCCTCGTCACACCCAGTGCAAATCTTAACATCTTTTACTCTGCCATGTCCAGCTCTGACTCCTGCCTTTTTGTCAATGCCACTGTCTCCAACCCATATAACATAGCTGGTCTCACTACCCTCTTGTAGACCTTCCCTTTCACTCTTACTGGTACTCGTCTGTCACAAATCACTCCTGACACTCTTCTCCACCCACTCCACTTTGCCTGTACTCTCTTCCACACTCGCCATTAATCTGAACTGTTGATCCCAAGTATTTAAACTCATCCACCTTCGTCAACTCTACTCCCTGCATCCTTACCATTCCTCTGTCCTCCCTCTCATTCACACACATATATTCTGTCTTAGTCCTGCTGACCTTCATTCCTCTCCTCTCTTAGAGCATATCTCCACTTCTCCAGGGTCTCCTTAACCTGTTCCCTACTCTCACTACATATCACAATGTCATCTGCAAACATCATAGTCCACAGGGACTCCTGTCTGATCTCGTTTGTCAACCTGTTCATCACCACTGCAAATAAGAAAGGTCTCAGAGCTGATCCTTGATGTAATCCCACCTCCACCTTAAATGCATCTGTCACTCCCACTGCAGATCTCACCGCTGTCAAACTACCCTTGTAGATATCCTGTACCACTCTTACATACATCTCTGCCACTCCCGACTTCCTCATACAATACCACACCTCCTCTCTAGTCACCCTGTCATATGCTTTCTCTAAGTCCACAAAGACTCAATGCAACTCCTTCTGACCTTCTCTCTACTTCTCCATCAACACTCTCAGAGCAAACATCGCATCTGTAGTGCTCTTTCCAGGCATGAAACCATACTGATGATCACTAATCATTACCTCAATTTTAACCTAGCTTCTACTACTCTTTCCCATAATTTCATGCTGTGACTGATCAGTTTTGTCCCTCTGTAGTTACTACAGCTCTGCACATCACCCTTGTTACTCTACTAAACAATTTTATCAAATGTCTTAGCCAGGTGAATAGTTTAATGGGGAGAGACTTGCAAAATGGTATTACATGCTTATTGTCATCAGCCAGTAAACTGGGGGGGGAGAGGGGGAATACTGTTAAATTATCATATGGGGCAGGCAACAACAGAAACACTAAGTTTAAGAACACAGCTACAGTGATGTGGTAGCAATCTCTTTTGACAACCACGTGGCCAAAGTGGTTCGAAAAACATTTTATATAGCCCACCTAATCATGAAGGGATTCACATCTAGATCAGGGGAGGTCATTGTGCCTCTTTACTCATCCCTCATCAGACCCATAATTGAGTACAGTGCCCCTTTTGGGATGTACCTTACCAGACACCTGCAGCAACTGGAAAGACCCCAAAAGTACCTCACCAAAAGGATCAAAGTGCTCAAACAGATGCCATATGCTGCCCGGTTAAAGAAACTCCAGCTCTACTCAGTGGCATACCGCCTGCTCAGAGGCGATCTGTGCTTGACGTATAAAGCCATGTCCAACCCGGAATTAATGGACATGCTGCACCTCAGAAAATCCAAATCCCATCGAGCTACGAGCTCGAGAGAATTGAACCTCAGCACTGAAATAAATAGGACATGCTGGAGGGACAGATTCATAACCCAGAGGCTCCCTTCACTCTGGAATAAAATCCCAGTCCAGGTTAGGCAGAGTCCCTCATTGACTGTCTTCAAGAGGAAGTGGATGGGAGATCGTAGGTTTACCCTGGGTATCACTTCTGTGTCACTGTTAGACAGAGGCACAGTATACTAACCTCGAAAAAGGGCATAGCAAAATTAATTTAAAATGGGTGGTGAAAGCCAAACACACTCTGGCTAGGCTTATAAATGCCCTAGGGCAGATAGCCTAGTATGAACCTATGAACCTGTAAGAACATAACTATAGCAATGTGGGTGGGAGAGAAAAACTGCTGGACCCTTAGTTCTGAGCTGACTGGCCTGGAACTGCCTTAATGCAAACACTAGACCTGAACTAGCCTGACATACACGCAGTAGAAAAAATGAAATTGGGGTTTAATTCCAACAGTTCACTTAATAACAAAATGCAATGCACAACTGTGTACCAGAAGTACTAGTATAGGCTTAAAGACCTTAACTAAAGGAGATACAGACTATTAAAATGTATTTAAAAATGGGGATGAAATATCTTAGCTTTGTTTCCAATCCCTTTTTATTTTTTTATTTTGTGTACCATCCCCTCCTTTAGGCTTAAGGTGGCTGTGGAGACCAGTATGAATTAGCATATTCATTTGCCAGTTGTCATCTCTCGTGCTTAGAGAGTATCACTTTAACAGTGTGAGGTACCGTGTAGACGGATCAGAGCCATTAAATGATATCCAGCTGTTTGATTTATTCAGAAGAAGTGTGAATGCAGTAACATTGTTGAACAATGTCAAAGTGTTTTTAATTGCGTTATACTCTTATGTGAGGCATTGCAAAACTTTGCAAAGCTGTTTCTTACAGAACTTTCTATACACCCATAGCTTTGTTTTGTAATGATTGGCTGTGACTTGGTCTTCCTCAAAATGCTTGCAAACCATTACAAGCTGGATGTGGGCTCTAGGCTAAGGTCTTCTGTTGGGGCCATTGTTATCAAGGTGTTACGTTCCCTCTTGGCTGAACTGAAATGACGGCTGTGTCTTGTTAATTCCTCCAGTTGGAGATGAACAGTGTCAGATATGAAAGTTATGGAATTGAGTACAGCTGTGCTTGCAGGCAGTATCCATCTACCATGCCCCTCTGCTTCCTTTCTTTTGTTTTTTCTTTCACTTGGCCCAAAACTGGAAGGGTAGGAGAGGGAATATTGCATAGTGGGATATCGGGGGAGGGGTTAGAGGCTTTTAAAAGTATTTTATGTGCAGAAAATTGTAGTACTTGTAGTGAACGTTGTGTTGGTTTCTGCAGCTGGAGCTCCGCTGATACATCCGGCATTATTGCAGCTATCTAAATTTCATATATTCAGTCTCTTAGGGTACATTTTATGAATTCTTTTACATTTAAAGCAGAAGTTACAAGCATTCTGTTGCTTTTTATTCCAAACAGCATGGCCACTCTACATCCAAGCAGTATTTCAACACCATATTTCAGATAGAGGAGTAATATTTATCTTTAGCTTTGATAGGGTCATTGTAACCTATTATCTTGTTTTGAATATAAGAAGAGTTGTGCATAGCTGTTTACTTTCCCCTTAAACTTCATTGATATTGGTTCTATTTTAAGACAGTCCTGAAACATGAGAGAGATGTCTCGTTTTTTCTGCATGTAGTACAGTCTGATTATTGGAGTGTAATATGGTAATGCAGTGTACTGAAACTGGACATTCTTAAATTGACATCTTGGTATATTTTATAAGTAGTGGGTACTCAGAAACATATAATGCACTTTACAGTCCTGTTTATAGTAGGATTGCAAAGTACATTGTATAGGACCAATTTAATAACTGCTGTAGAATTACGGTGCTCTTGTTGGAAATTGACATATGCAAATGCAGCAATCAGGGGTTGAGGCTACCATAACTTAGCCATGTGAAGTTGTGGCTGTCTCTCTACAGAGTACTTTTTAGAATTTCTGTGTAGCCATTGATAGCAGTGGGGGTAGTTTCACCTCATTACTGACATTCTGTCTTGCCTTATATAAGTGGTACATTTTGAGTTATCTCTGCTTAATATCAGAGCTTTGGCCGGCTAACATCTACCTGAAATCAGCTGGACGTATAAGTGAATTTAAGTACACTTTTATCTGCTCTTTTGCATATAGTACTGTATTTAATTTATTTGTGTTTTTCACTAAATATTAATGCAACTGAAGTTGTGGCTGTCTCTACAGTTAGTTCCCCACCCACCCTCCCTGTTCTTGTTTTGGTTTTAATGTTTGTGGCTTTGAAATTGCCTACCCCTCTTGTAGATTTGTATTTGGATACTCCTTCTGGGCCCATCTCATTTGCTCACTCAACTGAGCGCAGTGAGATCATATTCTGATTTCAGGCACTCCTACTGTGTACAAAGAGAGCATTTGGGAAGGACAACCCCTGTAGCCTCTTAATCCTGCTCTGTTCCCTCCCTCAAAAAAAATGTAAATATACACACACATACATATACATATATATTTTATTCAGCTGCTCTTACTGTAACTGTCTTAGTTGCTCTTCTGCTTGCTGTTATCTGTTCAGTCGCTCTTACTCTGCACTTATTACTGCTTGTTAGTAGCCTTCTAATTTACTGCCTTCTGCACTTGTTTTTTAGTCATTTGTTAATGTAATTGCATTTATTTGAACTGTATTTGCCGTAGTGTTGCTACACACTCTGGTGTGCTGGCCTGCACTACAATTTGATTTGTAGTTACTGCTGTTTTAGCTGCTTTTCTGTAACAAAAAAAATTCTAAGCTTGTTTCCTGCCTTTCCTGTAACTAGTCAAGTCCAGATACAGACTTGCTGTATCCAGGACTGTTGGTAAGCTTCTGAGCCCCCCAAGCCTTTCTGTGTTGGAGGGAAGCCTTCTAGCTTATCAGTGGGAGTGATAAGCACTAGGTAGCCTATCTACCACGGGAAGAGTGGGTTTTGGCTCTGATATAGTAGTTCATTGGCCGTTTGGGGAGTTTTTCCATCTCTTTCTACTTTCTGGTTAAAAGCCCGTTTTGCATTTGGTCCCCGCCTTTCCTATAGTGTAGTCCAGATACAGATTTTCTGTATCCAGGACCCTTTGTAAGCTTCTGAGCCCCCCAAGCCTTTCCGTGTTGGAGGGAAGCCTTCTAGCTTATCAGTGGGAGTGGTAAGCATCAGGTAGCTTATCTACCACAAGAGTAGTGGTCCCTGGCCCAGAAAATGTAGCCATTGGCTGTTTGTGCAGTTTTTTTACAAATCTTAAAGCCACACTTGTGCCTGTTTCCCACCTTTCCTATAACTAGCCTAGTCCGGTTCAAGAGTTGCTGTATCCAGGATTGTTAGCAAGCTTTTGAGCCCCCCCCCCAAGTCTTTCTCTGTTGGAGGGAAGCCTTTTAGCTTATCAGTGGGAGTGGTAAGCACTTGGGTAGTCTATCCTCCACAGAAAGAGTGAGTTTTGGCCCAGAAATTGTAGTTTATTTGTCCGTTTGGGCAGTTTTCCATCTCTTTCAACTTGCTAGCTTAAAAGCCTACGTTTGTACTTGTTCCCTGCCTTTCCTGTAACTAGCCTAGTCTAGGTACAGATTTGCTGTATCCAGGATTGTTAGTAAGCTTTTGAGCCCCCCAAGCCTTTCTGTGTGGAGGGAAGCCGCCTAGCTTATCAGTGGGAGTGATAAGCATTAGGTAGCCTATCTACCACAAGAGGAGTGGTTCCTGGCCCACAAATTGTAGCTATTGGCCGTTTGGGCAGTTTTTTTCCATCTCTTTCAATGTTCTGGTTTAAAAGCTGCACTTGCGCTTGTTTCCCACATTTCCTGTAACTAGCCTAGTCCAGATACAGAGTTGCTGTATCCAGGACTGTTGGTAAGCTTCTGAGCCCCGCAAGCCTTTCTGTGTTGGAGGAAAGCCTTCTAGCTTATCAGTGGGAGTGGTAAGCACTAGGTAGCCTGTTTACCACGAGAGGAGAGGTTCTTGGCCCAGAAATTGTAGTTTATTGACCATTTGGACAGTTTGTCTGTCTCTCTCAACTTTCTGGTTTAAAAGACCACATCTGCACTTGTTTCCCATCTTTCCTGTAACTAACCTACTGGGTAGCACTAGAAAGCCTTAAACTGCCTTCTAGCTTAGAAGAGAGACTTTGGAGTGATTAAGTATCAGTTTTCTGTACTTTCTTGCTGTACTTAACTGTTTTCTTCCTAAACACAGATTTTCCAGTGTTTATTGTGATTTAAAAGATAGTTTTTTTCACATATTATACTTATTTGACTGCCTGCACTTTTAAAAAGTTGTTTTGTGTTTAAATAATTTGTTTAACTGTTGTAGGTTACACACTAAAGTGCGATAGCCTTTTCAGATCGTTTGTAATCGTTTAAAGCTGTTTTAAGTGTATTTTTTACAGTTTTTGCCTTATCTTTTCAAAAAATCAAGAAAACCAAAAAATTCCTTGTTTCCAGCCTTTCTAAGATAGTATAGTCCAGTTTTCAGGCTAGTGCTGAATTCAGGGCTGTGATACTGGTTTCTGAGTTGCCCATACCTTACTTGGATAGAAGGAAGTTTCTCTGTTCACCTGTGAGAGAGGGGAGCTTTGAACAACCTATCTGTTCCTGGAGGAATGGTTCCAGCCCAGAAGTTAGTAGTTTATTGGCCATTTTTGGGCTACTTTCTATCTCTTTCATTTCCCTACTATAAAAACCATGTTTGCACGGTTTTGCGCACAGGGCAGTGCCGGTTAGCTACGGTTAAATTATTCCCGGCTCCACAGTCTCCTCTTCAGTTTTTCCCTTGAAACAAGTGTAACTCTCAACCTAAGCACTCAAAAAGCATTTTACAGCCCAGCACTTGCTCAGACCTAATAGCAAGCACTAATATACCCTGACACTGATTGCCCAGAAGGGCAAGGCTCTTTATTCACCCCTCACCAACCAAGCGACTAAGCAGCTCACCCTACTATTCAGGCATGACCAAAGGGCAACTTCAGGTGCACTCTCCAGTCCAGCTGGTGAATCTGGGTGTCCTGAGGCAATGTTACAACTGCCTCATGTACACAGACAACCCTCTCCTCCTACCACGAAACACTAACATACGCGAGAGATGCAATTATACAGCCAAACTGGAAGCTAAGCTGTTTCCACCCAAGACTGGAACAGACAGTCAAGAGGAGAAGGTTAACACTTGCACCACAACTCCAGCCGCACACAGACCTACTAAAACAGCACTGGCAAAAAATACACAAAATCATACTCCGAGGCTCTAAATAAAAACCTGCAAAAGCATCAAAGACCTCCAAAACAGAAACCCAAACAACCTGCACTTCCCGTCACAAACCAGACAATACATAAAACACAAAATCAGTGTGCCGCACAATCTCAGCCCTTAAGGGGAAATAACATACCCAACACACTAGTAATAGGTGACTCTATAGTCAGGCACACTGACGTCCCACTCACTAGGCTGGACAAGCAGAAGGTTACTGTTAGCTGCCTGTCGGGAGCCAGAATCTGCCACATAACACAAGCACTCAGGTCACTCCAGAACAAGTACAAATATGACTCTGTCATTGTTCATGTTGGTGTGAATGACCTGAGACGTACCTCCCTCTACTACATGAAAAGAGACATGGAAGAGCTCTCTGATCATGTAGCCAAGGCTGGTATGACCCTGAACCTGAGTAGCATCCTGCCCTCACCAAGAATGATACCCCAGTATAAAGAAAAAAATGATCAATTTCAACAATTGGCTAAGCTTCTGGTGTCATTCAAAGGGGATCCAGTGTCCGTCAGCCTGGGACGACATGCTTGACGAGCCACGTTGCTTCGCAAGAGACGGCTTGCACCTGTCATCCCTAGGCTTTCGAATACTGGCTAAGGCACTTGCTGCCCCCATAGTGCCTTTTTTAGGCAAGGCTCAAAAGTCAAACCCACCTCTGTAAACAGCACAATTAACAAAAAACTGGGGGTTATGCTACTCAACGCCAGGAGTTTAAATCTCAAAATGCACATGCTCTAAGCACTCCTCAGTATGGAGAACGTCGACATCTGTGCAGTAACTGAAACCTGGTTCAAGGCTTCAGCGAGCACTCAAGCACTTCATACCACATGTTTCGGCCACAGAACATGGACCGAAACACAAAAGGAGGGGGTGTATCCATATTCATCAAGGATACCTACACCTCCAGGTTAATGGTGCAGCATACCACTGAGATTATCCATGTGCAACTAACATCAGGCAAATCTGCAGTGCAAATTGTGGCCTGCTACATATCACCCTCCATGACCCAGGACCACCACTCTACCTTTCTGGAGACAATGGAAAACATGAAGGGTCCTACAGAACACTCTGATATTGGGCGATCTCAATTACCCTACCATTCACTGGGAAAATTACTGGAGTACAAATTCCCAGGCCCAGCGCTTCCTGGAATTCATCAACTCAAACGCCCTGGATCAGCTGGTAAACTCCCCTACCAGAGGTGAAAAGACATTGGGCCTGGTCATTACCAACATGGGTGACAGGTGTTCCACACCAGAGGTCAACCCGTCACTGGTTAGATCAGACCATAAACTAATCACTCTGGATGTCCACACCCCACCACCACCACCCCCAACTAAGGAAACCACAGTTAAAAACTTTTCTAAAGCAAACTTCACCTTACTTAAGACAGAGGTGGTAAGTTTCACAGCCCCCACGCTAAAGGATAAAGCTGCCCAAGATACAGAAACTTTTACAAATGCACTCTATGAGCACCTACAAGGATGCATGGATCGTGCCATCCCTAGCAAAACCAAGACTCACTCCTCTAAGAGAAGGAAACCGGTTTGTTTGGACCCCTGCAATAAACAGGCTATACAATAGAAGGAGGAAACTAGTTCAGAAAAAAAGCAAATCCCAAGAAGGAAAGACATCCCTGATCAGTATCCGTAAGAAACTAAGGTCCCTCATGAAATCATCCAAGGCTAACTTCGAAAGAAAAATAGCCAAGGATTCAAAAGATAACCACAAAGCTTTCTTTAACTGTGTTAAGAATCTAAGTGGCAACTCGCAGATATGCACTGAACTAGTGCAAAATAGCACAAAATATACTGAACCTACTGATATTGCCAACATCCTGGCAGATAGATTCAGTGCAAACTTCACCCGCATCTCACCTCCAAAAGGGTCCACAACAATACCGGAAAAGTGTAGTGTCCCAAAAATCACAGATGCACAGGTGAAAACAGCCCTTTCAAAAGCCAAAAACACAGCGTCAAAGGGACCAGATGGTGTCCCAGGCTGCATCTTGCACGATCTACAGAACGAACTAACCCCCCACTTAAACACACTGTTCAACCTCAGCCTCTCCACAGGCTACGTGCCCATAGAATGGCGCACATCAAAGGTTATTCCTGTCCACAAAGGAGGGGCCACAACTGACCCTGGTAACTATCACCCCATAAGCCTGACTAGCCTGGTCTGCAAGGCTATGGAGCGCATCATCATGGAACTCAGTAACAAATACATTGGGAACCTCCAAACACTTGACCCAACCCAGTTCGGCTTTAAGGGCAGATCATGCCTACTAAACCTGGTTAACTTCTTCGAGACAGTCACCAAGGCCATAGACGAGGGAAAGGTGGTTCACACAGCCTATCTTGACCTCGCCAAGGCTTTCGACACCATTCCCCACTTGGGTGTTACAGAAAAACTCACCAGCCTGAACATAAACCCCTATGTCACGCGATGGGTTGCCAAGTGGCTTACAGACTCAACTCACACGGTAAGAATAGCGGGCTCCAGGTCCGACTCTAAACCAGTCAAAAGTGGTGTCCCACAAAGCTCGGTCCTGGGACCCCTACTATTTGGCATATACTTCTGAGAAGTACAGACAAACACAGGAGGACTATGGCTAACTAAGTTTGCCAATGACTGCAAACTGGGAGCCATAATTGACTCTCCGGCTGACACGGACATCCTCCAAAAGGGTCTTACTGAGACGGACACCTGGTGTCAAAGTCATGGCCTCAAGCTAAATACCAAAAATTGCATAGTCATCCCGTTTGGGAAAAACAAAACATCCATGAATTACCACATAGGTGGCAGCCCCCTTAATACAGAAGAGGTAATAAGAGATCTGGGGGCCCAGGTAGATAGTAATCTCTCCTTTGACAATCATATTGCCAAAGTAGTTAGGAAATCATTCTATGTGGCCCATCTAAAGGGTTCGCATCTAGAAATAAAGAGGTTATAGTGCCCACTTGTCACTCATTAAACCCATCATAGAGTACAATGCCCCATTTGGGATGTACCTCACAAGACACTTCCAACAGCTGGAAAGACCACAAAAGTACCTCACCAGGATTACTGGCCTCAAACATATGTCCTGTGCAGCCCGACTAAAAAAACTCCGGCTGTACTCAGTGGCCTATCGCTTACTCAGAGGTGATCTCTGCCTGACTTACAAAGCCATGTCCAACTCAGAATTGATGGACATGCTCCACCTAAAGAAATCCAAGTCACTACAAGCCCACACGCTCTAGTGAGCTAAACCTTGCCACAACAATAAATAGAACATGCTGGAGGGATAGATTCCTGTCAGAGACTCCCCATGCTTTGGAACAAAATTCCAAATTACATTAGGCAGAGCCCCTCACTAATACTCTTCAAAAGAGAAACCTTGACGAGTGGATGGGTAATAGAAAATACACCCCTGGGATCACTTCATTGGTTCTGCTTGACAGAGGATCAGTTAATTAATCAATGGGGTGGCGAAAGCCGACACACTCTGGCTAGGCTTATAAATGCCCTCGGGCAGATAGCCTAGCACCTGCCTATGAACCTATGTGCTCAACCCTTGAAGTGCACAATGATTGAGATGGTATAGAGAGTTTCAAAGCCCAGCTTTACCATGCTATTTTGGAGTGAGGTGATTTACATCACAAAAAAGATGGTATACATTTCCACCTGTTCCTGTCTGTAATGAGTGGGGCTGTGAAGGTGTATAAGCTGGAATGTATAGGGTCGTATATTCTGGGGAAATGCTTAACGCAGTTGTACAAGCTGCATTAATAGTTTGATTCAAAGACAGGCAAATGAGCTTTTCTTCAGTTACTCTCATCTCTCTCTGAATCGCTTATCACCTTAGTGGTTACTAGAGAATACCAGCGAAGCAGTAGTAGTGTTGCTGTGATATTTTTTTCCTGAGTACACATAATGGTGGTGGTTTCTGCATTCCCATTTCCTGTCTTAAACTCTGTTTTTCCAATGTTATAAAATCATAATCTGGGAACAGAGTAACAAATGTAAAAACTGTAACCTAATGTACTAAGACTTGGTAATGTTTTGAAAGGAGTAACCTATAATCCACAGTCTTAACTTCCAAGAATGATTTGGTTGCCTTTTAATGGGACTGAAATATATTTGAATTATTCCATCTAATGCCCTAAAAGATTATAACCTTTTGCTTTATTATGACTTTTTTTTTAACTAGCCTTTCAAATAAGATGTAGGTTTTGCTAGATGCACTGTTTATCTGTGTTTAAAATGCTGACTTTAATGTTTGGCATGACAATTCTTAAGCTTTCAGTCTCATATTTCCAACGTTTAAGCTTTTATATTTTGTTGAGGTTGTAAAGTAGTACTGTTTTGTATCTTTTTTTCTCTCTCACTACATTTGTAGGATTATAAATTATGCCTTAATTCCTAAGTAATAAGTCGGAACTAATTTGACAGTTTTTACTTTCACATTTGTGAGTGTTAAGACATGCTTAGCGGTCCAAGTAATGTTTCTTAATGTAAAACTGAATCCAGGTTATATTTTATGTTTTCTGCTTGCAATCTAATTTATAGATCAAATATGCAGATTGCACCACTGTAGTTGTGCTGATGAATTTTCTTTCTTTTTTTTTTTTTTTTTAAGGTGGGTGTATGTATTATTCTTAGTGATGCATGTAAGTGAAGTGAATTTTTTTTATTTTGTATATTAATTATTTCCATATTAATTTTTCCAGAGGATCCTTTCAGCAGTAATTGCTGCTTCTGTTGTGGGTCTTGCAGAGTTGTACGTTTTGGTGAGGACAATGGAAGGAGAACTTGGAGAACTGTAGCATTTATGATGTAGATGGATCATGAACTTCAGAAAATGAAGTGGGGAGGGCTGTTGCTCTTCACTTTCTATTCACCTTACACATTTTCAGCAGAATTTGAAAGCTGCGGTCTAGCAAAAGCCTCAGGTTCCTGATAAGTGTCATCTTTTGGTTGGCAATTGTTTGTCTGTATCTAGCTTAGAACAGCCAGTGTAACCATGCAAAATCCTCCCCATCAGGATTAATTGTTGTCACACACCCAGAAATAACTGCACACTATGTTTGCACAGGCATATGAAAAGCTCTGTTTGGTATAGTTTTTTTCCTCCTCACCATGTTCTGTATTTGTAATGCATTGTTAATTCCATACCAAGTGGTACTAGACCCAGGAAGATGAACTATATGAAGAGCTGAAGTTGACCAGAGTAATGAGTTGTCATCGTGAACGTTTCTTTTTACTGTTTGTGGTGGCATCCTTGTATCTTGTGTGATATGCTTAGAGTGATTTCTGACAGCTGGATATCCATTGCTTTAATGAGTCTGAAAATCTTTGAATTTTGTTAAACTGTGTTATAGGAGAATATCCTGTGAGGTGCAAGGTCCTTAACTGATCTACTGCATCATGGTAGATGTTTTTATGAATGATCAGGGCACTGTTTTAGGGAAGCTTCTGCACATTCTGTGGTACTAAGTGGATGGCATCAGTTTATCCACCCTCCCCCTGTACCCACTCTAATGTAGTACTTAAGCATGGTGGAAACTGGTGGGGAACAGTTCTTCAGTTGCACAGTTAATTGAGAATTGTATGACTTTCTGTATGAAATTTTGTTTATTACAAAGTTTGATGCATAAGATGCAACATGTGCAGGAGTGTGTTCAAAATAAAAACTATATGTAAAGTTGTTGAAGTTTCAGGTAGCCGTCTTCATGAAATTGTCTCTGTGCCTTTGGAAACATTCCTTTCAGAAAATTAGCAGAAATACTTATGCTGCATCCTTTTACATTTTTCCTTTTTCTTGTTCTGTTACATTACTGATTTTCTGTTCTCTGTTTAATATAATGTTTAGTTTCTGCATATTTTTTTGTTAACTAATGTAAACCAGGGTACTAGAAGTATCTGCTCTGCTGCTCAGAGGTTCAGAACTAAGGGTTTGGTTGTTGTAATATGAGAACAATGACACTAAAATAAAATGCTGTCCCTTCTCCAAGTATGTGCACATTGAATTACTTGCGTTAGATAGTTAATTACATATTTAAACACTTGTTCCAAATAATGCAGTAATTTTGAAGACTTGTTATGGGTTATTTAAACTGTCCTTTCACAAACCTGCATATTTTGCAAACTGCTGGGCTCATTGGGAGTTGTATGGTTAACAGGTCACCAAGAAAAAAGTTGGTTCTTTCTTGGGACTTGAACTTTGTTTTGAAAAAAAAATTAACTCAGTCTCCCTTTGAACCTCCAACTAGCTTGTCTCTAAAATGTTTAACTTGCACAATGGCTTTGCTGGTATGTCTGACTTCTGCTAGATGGATATCTGAATTAAAGTCCCTTATGTCTATTTGGCCTTTTTTGATCTTTCATGAATTATCTCTGAATTTACTCACAAATTATCTAGTCCCCTGTTTTCTGTCCTGAATATCAAATCTGGAAAACATCTAAAAACTTTTAAGTCGCTTCATTTTGTGTCCTGTGATGTTAAAAAAAAATGGACAGCCAGTATCTAAACAAACCATTTCTAGATGTCTCTCCCACTCCATTCAGTTGTGCTATTCTAACCATAACTAAAATTTTCTTCAGAATGTCAGGGATCATTCTGCTAGAATAGTTGCTACTACTTAAGCTTTCTGGAAAGAGGTAGACAATATTTCTGTTGATGAAACAGCTACTTTGTCCTCCTTTTTCAAACATTACAATGTTGAGGGTCTTTCCAGAGCCAGAGTAAATTTTACTAGAGTTGATCAGTATTGGGTCACTGTTGCAGTAGCCTAAGCTTTATGGGTTATATTCTGTCAGGGATGTGACCAGCCAGCTTTCAAAGCCTCAGGACACCTTCCTTACACCCTAACCACTGTGGGACTTGAGGAGAGCCACCTTAAAATTGTAGTTAGGGTGCTAAAAGCTTCAGAGCTTTCTTGGTGTTGAAGTGTACTCCTCTGCAGGCTTTATGGAGCTGATAGTCTGCTAGTGATCTTTCAGGGCTGGGCAGATAAGTAGTGTTCTAGGGAAACTCTTCCTGCACATAATTTTTTCTGGACAAATTGTGCTTTTTTTTTTTTTTTTTTTTTTTTTTTACAAGTTATGCTAGGAATGATGTTTATGGACTATTGTGTCCTGAGATTATTTTTATTGTGGAATGCTTGTGTGAAAAAAAAAGTATATATTTTCTACATGTCTGTGTAGAAAACATTGAATCCGTATTTATTCTACAAAGACTTATAAAGTACACATTATAGGAACAGGATATCACTGCAAATTTTACCTAAAAACTTTCTGACAGGAGGGACTCACCCAGGTTCTGTCTGCACTTCAGGCTTTTTCTTCTTTTGTTGGGCCAGCCATGGAAAAATTTAAGTGTTTGCTGTTCTCCCTTCCTCCATCTGATAGAAAAACTCAGGAGTCTTTGGTAGTTAGGCCAGCACTCAAAATGTCTCAGTCATTGATGGGCAGCTCTGCTGTGACCAGACCTAGTTGCTTGGCCTGTTAATCATTGTGCCTTGGTCCCTGTGGTGTAGCTCTTCAGGGAGCTACCCAAGAAGAGAGAGTTGCATGTTCTTTGTGCAATCAGTTGGGTTGTCCTCACTCTGCAAGGGATAACCATTCTTGTTCTACGGGTAAGGAGCAGATGAAGTCTTACTGTATAGCTGGGCTTAAAGTGTGCGGTTTTCGTGGCTCGTGCCTCTGCCATGAGTTCCATTTCTCTCACCAAGGACAACGAGGGCTTGCCAGGTTTTTGTAAGCGATTTGTTTTAAACCTTTAATATTAACAAATGGACAAAGAAAAATTAATTCTCATTTTTTTCAGATTCCTACTCAGAAGAGCAGGGGAGAAGGTGCTTTTTCTTCAGTAAATTCTCCTCGAGCTGAAGCTTCTCATTCTGAAGACAGTGTTTCTTCAGATCTCTTTCCAGAACAGTTATCTTTTTCTAAAATTATAGCTAAAATGAAAGATTTGTTTCAGTCAGAACTGAATAAAATCCTGTCTTCCAGCAGAAATGGTATAATTTGTTACAACTGAATTTATTTAATCTTGCTGTTGCCCCCTCCTGTTTTATCAGGTTTAGAGGATATTTTCTTAACTTGCAGTATACCTTTTTAATCCCAAAGCAGACTCTGCAGGTATGCCTTATCAAAGTCATCTACTGCCAAACCTATTGTGAATGCTAATCCTGTTCCCTCTGACAAGGATGAGAAGGCTTTTTTTTTTAATTTTTAAACAGACCTCTTTATTAAATTATTTGACATATACAGTCATACATTTATATAAATGAAAAAAGATATTGATGCATTTTCAGTTGCTAATATTCTACATTACTTGTTCATCCAGTCAGTCATACATTCCAAATCTCATTCCATTCCTGCCTTTTTAAACCTCACTCCTCCAAAACATTATTCTGTATACATAGCACAACTCCCATGTTTTCTATGTGATTTGCTCCTACCTCTTCCTATAGATCCCATTTCCAGTTGTTTTTTCTTTGTTGTTATATTTGCTACTTCTAGTACAGTTGGTTTAAACTTTGATTTCCATTTTCTTGTAATTTCTTTTTTGTCAGCCACCATAATTAAACTTGGCAAGGCCTTACTATGTGAAGGGAATTCCAATTCTGTATCACAGCTCAAAAAATCATTTCCTTAGGTACATCAATTTACTCACCCAGTATTTCTGTTACAGTAGTCGGCAGAATTTAAACTTCTTTGCAAACTGTTTATGCTACCAAATATATGTTCTCAATTGCCTCTTTCTTTCTGCATTACACCTCCAACATTTGCAATCTACCTGAGGAAAAATTCTTTGGAGTCTGGTTGGAGTATAAAAATGCCCATGCAAACACTTCCAAGTAAAGATCCTAAATCTTTTAGATTTTGTTGCATATTTGGGAGCTATACATGTAGCCCCCAATCTGTATTTCCAGTCCTTTGTGATTGATTCCTATGGTTATCATGCAGTATTCTATATGCCCTACTAATTATCATTTTAACACCTACTTCTGTTCTAGATTCTACTAAACACTCCATCAGTGCTGGTATTTCACTTAGGATCCCCCTGTTTGTGTCCCTTTGCCTGTACTCTGATATCAGTCCTTGATAGGGAAGCTACTGTCTAGCCTGTAGTCCAAATTAATTTTTAGCCCTTTTCCATTCTATTACTTTTCCCTCTCTGCTCCCAATACTGTAGTTAATTTCCCAGTTTTCTCCAGTAAATTCCAGCCCAGTCTTACCTGTTCTGTGTATCCCTAATTGCAGTCATCCCTATCTGTAGAATCTTCTTTCACTATCCCCGTAGTGGGTTAGATCTTGGAGTACTTTCTGCTACCTTACGAATACAATATTCTTAATGGTTATTAGTGTTCTCCTTAAGGATATACATCCAAAATCCTCAACCTTGTTTCTTCAGCTTCCCACCTGTTCCATCATCATCCCTTTCCACTTTGAATTATAGCTTTCTGCTTGTGGCTATGTATAGGATCCTTAAGTGTGTAGCTCTGAAATACCCCTTCAAATCTGTTAATAGAACAAAGTGGTTTATGACTATCAACTCATCTCACTTGACTCTTGCCCTCTTCCCCTCCCAGATAAAATCATTCAACTCTTTATTGATTGCTATTTGCAGCTTCTTCTCTGGTTGTTAAAAATGTGCTTGGCCTGTGTATAAAATTAAGTGGACTGAAAACATTTTCAGTGCTTGTTTTTTGCTACCCATTTCCATAAAACGGAGCTTCCAGTTTCTCAGTTTTTGTATTATCTTTTTAGTCTCTTTCCACATATCCTTAGCTGCCATAACAAAATCCCTTTTCATCTACTTCTAGGTACTTTATTTTATCATGTCCCCATAAATATGGGTATTGCTGAACCAATGTGTGTGGGGGTACATAGTTTACAGCTATTGCCTTTGTTTTATCTTCATTAATTTTGTATCCCAAAAGACCTGAAGCTCTCAGACTATTCCACAACATTGAAATGTCCTTTTCTGGTTTTACTGGGTATAAAATAATATCTGCAAATAAAGCCATATTTTCTTGACCACCATATCCAGTTATATCTTTGAAATTTTGAGTCTCTCATTTTTGTTGTCATAAATATAACAAAGGAAAAGAGGACACCCCTGCATGGTTCCTCTGCTCAAGCAGAACCTCTCAGAGAGGAACCCCCACTTTAGTTTTTGCCTCCGATCTCTCATATGTCCTCCTAACCAACCTTGTAATTTCATCAGGGGAATGCAAATACTTCCATTGCCCTAACCATAAAATCCCAGCTTACACTATGGAATGCTTTCTCTGCATCAAGACCCACCAATTCTGCATTTTTTACATACTGCTTTTCTCTCTGAATCATCCATGTTCTATTAATGTTGTCATATGTTTGACTCCCCTCCACAAAATCACATTGAGTCATGTCTATCAATTTTGGCATCACCTTTGCCATTCTTTTAGCCATTATAGACATGTACACTTTAATAGTCATGGTTTAGAGTCGAAATGGACCTAGATGAAGCATGTTTTGATGGGTCTGTACCATCTTTAGGTATTACAGCCACCACAGCTTTTTTTCAGGATGGTGGTGCATTCCCTATGTTTAAAATACTATTAAACATAACTTTTCAGATCTTTATCACTTTCTTCCCTCATAGCTTCTACACTTCCACCAGAATACCATTTATTGCTGGAGATTTTCCAGCAGATTGGTTATCTATCACCATTTTTATTTCATCCTCCTGTCTTAACTGTTAATTATTGAGCCTCCTCTGCCTCTGACTTTGGCATATTTGTCTTCCATAAATATTTTCATTTGTGCTTTTTCTTAATTTTCCCATTTCTCTGATTTATACACATTTTTAAAGCATCTGTAATACCTCTACATGATGTCTGTTTTTCTTGTTATAGGCTCCCTACGTTTGGTGACAACCCTTTCTATTTTCTGTTCCATAAGTTGTTGTGCCAAAAGTTTTGTGCTCTGAAGTTATCAAACAGTTGCTTAATAGCAATCTTTTTAAACTCATGCATATTATCCAGGTACTCACTTATTTTCTGTCTAGATCTCTGTTAGTGTACCTGTTGTTCTGTGAGAGTCCCCTTATTCTGTAATACTTTATCCTTTGTCAGCCCTTCTAAATCTTATTTCTTAACCAGATTTTTCCTTTCTTTCTATCTCATTTTTAAACTCCACTTTCATTTTATCTCTAATAACTCCCGAATAATTTCCACTACCTATTCCTTGTATTATTATTATTTTTTTTGTATTGCACTGGTGCTTCCCCACCCACCTGTAAATAATCTTTATTTCATTGTCCTGCATTTTTCTGTCTTGGTAATTTAGTCCAGGATCTGAAATATTTATTGGAGGTGTGTAAAAGTTCTCAATTAATTGTATATGTTCCTGTGAAAGATAATTTTTGTACCTTGGGGAATAATATGTAAATTCTGTCCAAGTTCCTACTACTGAATTTACATCTTTCGTACCAGATAGTTTCATAACTTTCTTCAGAAATCTGCCCTCTCTTTCTTATGTTTTCCCTTATGTGCCTCCCAGATACATCCTCATTGTCGCAAATCGAATTCCGGTCTCCACCTAAAAGTAATGTTCCCTTCTGAAAGCCGATAATTTCTCCCCAAATTTTTAAAAGCTCCATAATAGCAGTTTATGGTGGAATATAAATATATGCCAGTGTAATCTTCATCCCTTGCCAGTAGTCCCTTACTACCTTAAATCTGCCATTATCTATTCCTCCCCTCTTCTGTCACTGTAGGAGCTCCTGTAGCAATTAATGTAAGTATACTTGTTCCTGTATCCTGAATATTCTGCTGAATTTCCTTCTTGAAATCCTTTCTTTATTAAATCCACATGCTCAGTTCTTTCCAAATGAGCCTCCTGTAACATTATTTGCATTCAGCATTTCTTAATGTAATTACATATTTCCCTTTTGTCTGTACCTGTGAGACCATTCAGATTCCAAGATAGTATGGAAAGTGTCATCATAATGGTAAGATGTCCTTATTTTCCAACACAAACCAAACACTTGGAGGATATCAGGCTCTGCTCTTGGATGCACAAATTTTAATAGATCCACAACGGAAACGTACAACTTTTAACGTACATACAAACAATACGTTTTCGATTCAATGTCTTCTTCAGAAAGCAAAAATCAGAATAACATAGCCCATATATTTCCCTCCTTTTATACTCAATGCTGGATTAATCAACTAATTAAATAACCAATTAGTCTCATATTGGCATTTTAACTCTTGATTTCTCAGAAGGGAATGAAAACATATAAATTAAACATATAAATATGTAAATAAATATTACTCCTGATCAGTTCCATTTATAAATATACATACAATCAGCACCAATATATTTATATGTAAAAAATTTTGATTAATTCAAAAAAGAACTTATAAATATGTTTCTAAAATACATTTAAAAACAATTTCTGTTCAACTTTTTGGGTTTGGCCTATACCTATTACCGGGCTGAAATATAGCTCAGTAATTGAATACAAAATAGCGCCATCTGGTGTTGTAAGTCGTATATTATCCACTGTTTAGAAATAATAAAAAACCTATGTACATCAATATTTAAAATTGTATTATATTATATTAAATACTCAATACCTATACAAAATGCTTATAAAAACATATCAATGTATGAACTAAATCATACAATGTAGAATATATGTTTATATAAAATTGAATATTTAAAATTTATATTTAAAATTTTACTAAGTATAAAACAAAATGTGTACACATATATTACATTGAAGGGTTCGATGTCCATTGAATATACAAGTTAGTACAAATATACTTGTATCATAATATATAAATAAACTTTATTTGAATTTGTATAAATAAAATTGTTTATAAATAACATAATTCATAATTCATAATACATATTTCATAATGTGAGCCCTATAATTTGGCTGATCTCATTTTCAACACTGGGGTTATAGAAATAATATCATTGAGGCCTGGGGTCTTGTTGGCTTCAAGTATTAATTGCCAAACCAATTCCTTGTATTCAATTGAAGTCTCCCATAAACCGCCTCTGATATCCTTTTCAACCACTTCCAGTACGAAAAAATTAAATGTAGCTGCCAAGCAATTTAATTTATGTCTATATAGGGCATTATTAACACAATTTGTCCTGATCTCATAATTGTGCTCGTATATTCTATTCTTAAGTTTCCTTTCAGATTTTCCTATGTAGAAGGCATCACATATTTTACACAGGGCAATGTATACTATGCCACTAGTCTCACAATTAGCAAAACATTTACTTTCTATTACCATATTCCTACTTTGTATAAAAATTACATTTTTTCTTAGAATAAATGTGCATTGTGAACATCTGCCACATTTATATGTGCCTACCTTTCCATTTTTAACTTTTTGTACATGGCTATTACTTTCAAAAAGTGCTTTCAGGCATCTACCTTTTCTATATGTGCATTTTAATGGTTGCTGGAACAAACCTGTTAAGTCTGATATCTCACCAAATCTTGACCATTCATCTTCCAAAATTTTTCTAATTTTGACAGCTTGGGCACTATAATCTATGATCAAATTGCTGTCCTTATTCCCATCTATTATATATGGTAACTTTTTAAATGTCCATCTCCAGATTTTGAGGTTCATACACCCAGTAATGTTTGGCAGGTTAATCCTTTATGTAGCTTTTTTATTTTTAGCATTGGAACCTATGTCATTTTACAATACACTCTTTTGTTTTAATAAAATCCTTCAAACAAAAAATGAACACAACCCATAACCTGTTAACTTAATCCAAACACACGCAACTATATACATCTTCAAATAATGACATTTAACCCTACTAATAGGAATATTTGTCCCAAATAGACTACTGCTAATACAGACTTTAAATAACCTGAAATTGAGGTTTTCCATGCTAATATATAGGTTATTGGTTGTGCTTCTACTTACACTAATTGATGTCTGTGTTTTTTTAATTCTTTATTCACCTCCCAGATGTGAAAATTACTTGCATGCTTGCAGAAAACCTGAACTTTTTTAGCCTTGAAAAAAATGTGTTCTGGCTTTTTAATTGCCCTATTATCAAGAGAAGTTTTCATTATACTCACTGTTCTCATATTTACTTGTTTCCACTTAAAACTGATTAGTTTAAGCCAAGGGTCTTAATCCAGACATTCACCTATGCAAAAGTAAGAGAAAACGTATAAGTTCTACATATATTATAACTCCTGTACTTTTGCGCCCCAGCCCCCACCTCGACAACCCAAGATTATAGCTTGTTAACTTAAACATCCATCTGATGTCAGTCTTTATTTAGTCCTTGACATATGGGTTCGGATCCGAATAAATGAACCAACTCTGCCATTACTATAGCCTGCGAGAGCCAAAAACTCTCGCACTTAGGGCCTACCCAGAATGCTTCTCGACAATTTACCTCATATCTCATTTGCCGCATCCTTGGACAGACACATTTGCCTTTGATCTTGAGCTAAGTAAGGATTTTTTCTTATTCACCTTTCTTTCTTTTTTTTTTTTTTTTTTTTTACCACTAAATTTATTTCTATAGTTATCCCTACCCTTTACTTCTTTCTAGTGTAGTTCTCAGTTACCATTGTTGATAATTATCTCTATTTTCTGTACACTTTATGTACTTCTCCTTCTACCATTTTTGGCATCTCTCTCTCCCCATACACTCTGGTGTACGATACCCTTACCTTAAAGTCCTTTAAAAATCTTTGGCTATTTTACTGTGTTTAAATAGGTTACAAGTACTTGTTTTGCTGTGTATTCCTCCACCCATCTGTTGTGGGCATGTACGGTGTGATTGAAACTTTCTTTTTCTTCGTTATGGCTGAATTAACTAGGGCTCACTGGCCTTAAGAAATGCCAGCAATACGTCAATAAAATTCCTTCTTCAGACTCGTATCATTGTATGTGTATGCTTGGGATGTCATGAATGCTAAGAGAAGTAAGCAAAACTCACAATCTGATGTTAATCTTTACTCATTCCTTACTGATGGGTTATCTGTTCTGTCCTCAGAACCGAGCCTGCCAATATCAAGCTCACGTCAGCCAAAAACACTCAAGCCAAGGTCCTACCCAGAATGCTCTGCTCCGTTATCTCGGATCTCGTTTGACGCATTGCTGAACAGCCGTGTCAAGCCACTCTCTCAGCTAAGTGTCTAGTTTTTTTGACAGTTTAGATATTATTACTCTAATTTTTTCTCAAAAGTTTATTCTAATATTTTCCTACCCTATCGCATGCTTTAGACTCTTTCTCCCTCTTTTCTTACCTTGTGGTAATTCTCCATTACCATCGTTGATAATTCTTCTGTTTCTCTTTTTACCCTTTTCTTGGGTAGCCGTTATTCTTCCTTGTGCTACTGTGCTTCTTTTCGACACCAGTTATGTCGGATAAGAAAAGTTCCGTTGGTTTCAAGCAGTGCGAGGATTGTGGCCGTAAGTTACCGCTTTCCGATGGCCATGACTTGTGTCTACTGTCTTAATGTCTCTCACTTGACTGTAGATCCTCCATGTGGGATTTGTAAAAACTTCTCTACCAGGACTCTCAATGAGAGGAAGAATAAGTTGATTTTGAAAGGTCTCCTCAAGTCTCCTTTCTCTGAGGCTATTTCTGGGACAGAGGGCTCACTCCCTACTGTTATACCCCGCAAGAGTCATTCTTCCTCTTCTTCATCGAAGTCGCTCTCTTCTTCTCCATCTGGAAATCGTAGGGAGTCGACTCACAAGAAGGTGAAATTGATTACGGCGCTGCCACCTGTGACAGTGTTGGTTCCAGGCTCGGCACCACCCCAAATGATTCTGACTGCAGCCATGTCTCCTTTATTGATACTGGCACCGGAGTTCCTGGTGCAGACAACTACAGATGTTCTTTGTGTTTCACTGTTGCAGTCATTACATTTGGGTTTTCTACTTGCAGTAGCCCTCAGTTGGCCTGATTAACAAAGTCTTGGGTCCTGCGTCGGTTGCTGTCCCTCCTTCCATGACCAACACTATTCACGCCAAAATCTTTTATTGCAAAGCTTTTGGATCTACACCCTTCATCAGTACATAAATAAATCAATTTTCTCACTGTTTAAAAGGGGAGTACTATCAAGTCACATGTTTCAGCCAGCCTATCATCCTAACTAACATATAAATCTTAAAGGAATAACAATTAATTCTAAAACTATCTAAAAGTCATACACATTAGTCTAACACTTAAAATATAACATTTAAACATTATGAAATGACATAAAATGAATTTAAAAAAATTTTTAAGGAATTACTAAATTCTCTCTCCTTGTCTTTTTACTAAAACTGGTTTTAAACTAACCGCATTATTAAGACCAGGGTTCACATCGGCTTGAAGCCTAACAATCCAGAATGGGTCCGTGAAACTGGGGTTCCAGAGATTCTTTCTCTGGCCAACCCTATCAGCGCTCCTGAAGCATTGCCCCGACTGTTCACCTCTGGCAGCAGTTGGGGGCCATTTCTCCTTGTACCCTGCTGCCTGGCAAAAGATAACATCCAACTCTTGGGTACAGCGAATTATATCCAGAGGCTATCACGTCCCTTTCCGTCTTTGTCCAGTCACATCAAGAGTATTACCAGACATTCCACCCACTCAAAGGGAAACAGCAGCACACGAAATCCAAAAGCTGCTACAAAAAAGTCATTCAGACTACCCCCCCCCCCCGACCAGATAGGATCCGGATTTTACTCAAGGTTCTTTTTAGTGCCGAAAAAGACAGGGGACTGGAGACCAATTCTGGATCTCAGTACACTAAACTGCTTCTTTCAGCTTTTTCCCAGTTAGGAGTCGCCACAGCAGATCACCTGTCGGCTCATGATTGGCAGTGGAGTTTTACGGTGTCAAGTTGCCAGCCCGCCGCCTAACCTTCCACAGAAGGCACACACACACGCCTAGGGCCTATTGAGTGTCCAATCCACCTGCAGCATGTCTTTGGGATGTGGGAGGAAACCCACGCGACCACAGGGAGGACATTCAGACTCCGCCCAGAAGGAACCCAGCTGAGAATCAAACCAGATAACCTCTTGCTGTGAGGCAGCAGTGCTAACTGCTGCACCACTGCGGCCGCTCCCATCTCGGTACACTAAACAAATTTGTAAAAACAGAAGTTCTGGTTGGTCACTGTTCAGTCTATCCTTCCTCTCCTGGAAGAAGACTATTGGATGTGCTCTGTAGATCGTCAAGATGCATATTACCACATAAAAATGGACAAACACGCAAGAAGATACCTCCACTTCCATATAGGAGTCGGTCACTACCAGTTTCAAGCCCTGCCCTTCGGTCTCTCTACAACCCCCAGTGTGTTCACAAAATGCATGGCAGTGGTTATCGCTCACTTGTGACTTCAAGAATTCCAAGCGTTTCCATATCTAGACGATTGACTCCTCACCGCCCCCCACCAAGCGTTTACTGGAAGAAGCCCTGCAGTATACCCTCTTAACAGCTTGAAGCCTGAGAATCACTATAAACTGAGAGAAATCCAACACAACCCCAACTCAGTCTTTGGAATTTATAGGGGTACTGTTGGACATGAGAAATTGCACAGCATCCCTTCCAGAACAGACTTCAGAGAATAAGACAAGTTCAACCACTGCTGTGTCACCACAAATCTTCAGCTCGATCTGTACTTCAGCTATTGGGGTCAATGGCAGCTTCGATTGCCATTGTTCTCTAGCCAGATTCCACATGAGACTCCTTCAGTGGCTACTTCTTACTCAGTGGTACCCTCTGCAATAGCCTTTGTCTTTTCAAATAAGTGTAACTCAGAGATGCAAGCAAGATTTACTCTGGTGGACGTCTCAAAATCCCCAACAATGATCTCGCCCTTTCAACCCCCATTAACTGATAGCCACGGTGACCACGGATGCCTCCCTGATGGGGTGGAGGGGGCTATGTCAGGGAAACGTGGTCTAAGGCACCTGGTCGGAGACAGAGGCCCTTTTGCATATCAATGTCCTGGAACCGAAGGCGGTGCTTCTAGCGTTGCAAGCATTTCACTCCATCCTTCCATCAGGGACTATTGCGATCCAATCAGACAACATGTCAGTGTCCTGGTAAATCAGTAAATAAGGGGGCACCAGATCTTACCCGTTATGCTGAGAGGCCCTGAGAATATAGCAATGGGCGATAGCTTACAACTGCTTTCTGATTGCAAAGCACATTCCTGGGAGCTCCAACGTGATAGCAGACAAATTGAGCTGGTGCATTCTTCATGAGTGGTCCCTCAATCCTTTGATAACGGAAAAAATCTTCAACCGCTGGGGCCAGCCTTGCTGTGACTTATTTGCCTCCCCAACCAACTACAAGTGCAGAAACTACTTTGCCCTGATCTCCCCTTGGGAACAGTCACCAAGGGACGCTGTAGTCCAAGCTTGGCCCCCGGGTCTTCTTTATGCTTATCCTCTCCCCCTCATCTCCCAGTTTCTAAAGAAAGCATGACAGTTGAAGAGCAAAATGATCCTCATTGCTCCATATTGGCCTCGGCAAGTCTGGTTTCCCTTCCTCTGGCCTCACCTGCTAGATCAACCGTGGATCCTCAATCAATCTCCAGCGTTGATCTCCCATCCGCAGGGTCTGATTCACCTCAGTCTAACAACCCTGAAACTGACAGCTTGGTTTCTCCCCTTCCTGTGATTGCCAGGCATAAAAACCTTTTGTCCCCTGTGCACAATATTCTTATTGCATCTCATAAATCGTCCACCAGACTAATCTGTCTTAACAAATGGAAGAGGTTCTCTCTCTGGGTAGCAAATAAACAAATCGACCCCTTGTCAGCCCCTCGGTGGTATTGGATTACTTATCGCATCTTTTCCACTCTGGGGTATCTGCCTCTACTATCCGTGTACATTTAGCTGCCATCTCAGATTTTCATATTGGTTTTCAAGATTCTTCACATATGTCACACAGACTCTGCAAGACTTTCTTGAAAGGGGTTATCCACCTAAAACCTCCCTTTAGAGAACCTGTACAGCCTTGGGATTTGGCTTTGGTACTGCAAGCTCTAACAGCTCCACCCTTTGAACCTGCATCTTCTTGTGATGTAAACTATCTCTCTTGGAAAACTTTGTTTCTGATTGCAATCACATCGGCCAGGCGATTGTCAGAACTTCAGGCCTCGTGCATCAAATCTCCCTATCTTATCTTCCATAAGGATAGGGTATCACTGAGAACCAATTCTACTCTTTTTACCAAAAGTGGTGTCAGAGCAATCTATCAACCAGTCTATTGACCTTCCAGTTTTCTTTCCTAACCATTCTAACAAAGGAGAGTATTGCCTACACTCCTTGGATGTTCATAGGCCAATACAATTTTATCTGGACAGAACAAAATCTACCCGTAAATCAGACCAACTGTTTCTGGCTTTTTCTGGATCTAGATGGGGTCATCCTGTATCAAAAGTTACAATTTCTCAACCATGAAGCCAGTGTATCACCTTCATCTACAACAAAAACAATCTCACCTTGCCTCAGATTCAAAGCACATTCTACAAGATCTATGGCAACTTCAGCAGCTTTCCATGCTAAGGCTTCCCTCCATGATATTTGTTCAGCTGCAACTTGGGCCAAACCTCGTACCTTTATTCTTCATTACAAATTAGACTTTGCCTCCAGAGGTAGAGCTTCCTTTGGCTCCATGGTGCTCAGGAATGTCCTTCCATGAGGGCCACCCAGGAATACAGGTAGCTGGGGACTCTGTCCCATCAGTAAGGAATGAACGAAGATTAACAACATCATATAAAGAAGTTATGTCTTACCATAATGTTCCATCTGTGTTGTTGATCTTCGTTCATTCATTACTTCCCACCCTCCGTCCCCCTTCTGGAGGTTCTTGGTTTATCTCATGTCCTCCTTTTCTTGTAAGTCTGTTATGACCAGGGGTAGCCTCTACTTTTATCTATCAACTTGCAAACTCGATCTGAGGTAACAGGGAGCAGAGCATTCTGGGTAGGGCCTTGGCTCAAGAGTTTTTGCCTGATGCGAGCTTGATATTGGCCAACTCTGTTCCGAGGGCGGAACTGATAACCCATCAGTAATGAATGAACGAAGATCAACAACACAGATGGAATGTTATGGTAAGCTATAACTTCTTTTTTTGTCACCTTTCTCTTCTTCCTCTTCTTGTGGGAAGGTCATGTAGAGAAGCATGTCTTTGCCATCTTCTTCACTGGCACTGATGGTCTAAAAGTAAAATCCTTGGTGCCAATGATCGTGGTGCTGAAGTGTTGGCACTGATGCCTTCCATTGCTTCTAAACCTTCAACACCGAGGACTTCAGTGCAGATTCATATCCCTAGCTTGGTTCCAAAGGTTTCAGCTCTGAGCACTTCTTTGGCACCAAGTACGTGTAGTTGGCAATCACCCAAGTTTCAGTATTCCCCATCCATTCATCTTTTTGCAGGGGGATTGCTTGAGGTCATTTTGCATAGACCCAAGTCTCCCTCAGTGTCCTCTACTCTTTCCACCAAAAAAAAAAAAAAAGGAAAGGAGTTTTTTGGTGTTACTCCTGGAGCCATATCTGCCTGGTCAGCCACGAAGGGGGAGGTCTTGATTCCAATTATTTTGAAGCCATCTTCGCACCTTGTGGCTTCAGCTTGGGTTATTTGGCACTGTTTTTTGTCTCTGAGGCAGTCTCACTGGAGCGGAGGGCGACCGCTGTTCTGAGGCAGTCTATCTCTGTTCCAGGCTCTATTCCCTGTTTGGGGGGACTAGTCTTTGAGGCTGTCGAGTGAACCTTGGCTGCTCAGTCACTCAGTTGATCTCTTCCTCCTCGAGGCATATTCTTTCCTAGAGTCCAGTTATCCAGTCTGCTCCTCCACTGGACCAGTGAGTGCTAAAACCTCAGACTCTGATACAGATTCTGTCTTCTGATACCTCACCAGACCATCCCCCAGATGAGGCTTCTTAGAAGAAAAAGTGCAAGAAGCACTTAAATTCCCTGATGGTTTTCCCTGAAAATTTTGAAATGGGTGATTGGTACTCACAAAAATCATACTCCTGAGAAATCAGGATACTTGCAGGCTTTTCACATTCGCCCATCTACCTCTTGAGTGACTCTGCCTGTGGATGACCCTTTTTCAGTTGATTGCCCAGAGGATGTGGAAGGCACCCATCTCCATTGAAACTATCCCTAGGAGGCCAAATCAGTATATGACATGGTTGTAGTGATTGCCAAACAAAAGGAACTGGCTGTGGAAAGTTCCTCTATTCATCCACTCAACAGAGAGTCTCTGACGATGGATTGGTTTGGCAGCGGATTTGCATTTCATCGACCATTGCCTTACGGTCTGAAATTTCTGGCACTTTTAACCAAGCTTCAAAGGGATCTGGTCAAAGAGTTCCTGGATACCCTGGCAGGAGCTGTCTTGGAAAAGGCGCAAGATAAGGTTGCCTCTCCGCTACCATAGAGTTTATGCCTAATTCCTCCATGAAGCTCATTGCTCATGTAGCCAAAGGGACTAACAGAGCAGCAGGTTCAAACATAACCATAAGGAGTCATGCCTGCATGTGCTTGTGTGAATTTGCAGAACCATTCAAGTCTTCATTTGTCAGTGCCCTCTTTGACGGATCATCTCTTATTGGCCCTAAGGTTTGAGAAATTTTGTCCAGGTATGAGAAGGATGGAAAGACCCTTTCTGCAGTGGGAGTACATTTTTCTACTCCTCAATGGTCCTGTCTAGGAACCAGAGGAGTGGGAAAATGTGGTTCAAAAAGTCCCAAGGACCTTTCCAGGCCACTCATGGCAGTGGCTCCCCCAGGGGTAGGGGGGGGAGCTTTAATGGAAGACACTGTCCACGTGGCGGACGTGGCCTGCAAAATCAGGGTTCTAGGGACTCTTTTCGTGAAAAACCCTATCAGCACTTCTGAAAGGGAGCCCAATTGCTTTCCCCTGGAAGCAGTTGGGGGGGGGGGTGTTTATCCTTGCACCAGCACACTTTGGATTTTTGAGTGCACAGGATCATAACCAGAGGATGCATCATACCTCCCCACACATTTCCAACAAAATCCCTGACATTCCACCCAGTAAAAGGGAACCAAGCAGTTGTAGAAATTCAAAAACTGCTAGAAAGAGAGTCCTACAAGAGGTCCCACCAGACCAGATAGAATCTGGAGTTTACTCAAGATTTTAGTGTCAAAAAAGACAGAGCACAGAAGACCAAATTTTGGATATAAGTTTTTTGAACAAGTCCATTCGACAGATGAAATTCTGGATGGTCATGGTTCAGTATCTTCCCTTGTTTCTAGGGAAATACGATTGGATGTGATTGATAAATCTCTGGGATGCATATTACCACATGAAAATGGACAAGTGCTCCAGGAGATGTCTCCACTTCTGGCTGAGAGCCAGTCATTATCGGTTCAGAGCTCTGTCCTTTGATCTCACCAAATGCATGGCAGTAGTAGCAGGTCACTTGACACTGAAAGGATTCCTGGTGTGTCTGTACTTAGATGACTGGCTCATTACCGCTTCCACCAGCCATCTACTAGAAAAGCAAGAGACTACATTCTCCAGACCTAAGCCAGCCTGGGGATTACTGTAAATTATGGAAAAATCACAACTGACTCCCAACACGTACTTTAAAGTTCATAGGAGCAGTACTAAATACCAAGACTTGCATAGCCTCCCTATCTTATCTCAGATTGTAGAAGATCAAGACCCAAAGAGAGAGCAAGAAGAATTGTCAGAAACAAGAAAGTAGCCACACAACTAGTCTTACAAGCCTTAGATTTGATGGTGGCGGCTATTATGTTACTACCGCTAGCAAGATTTCACATGAGAATTCTACAGTGACTTCTAGCATCTCAATGGCCATGCTGTTTCAACCGATGTCAGATCAGTTTTTGATTACCAACTGTTGCAAGAAACATCTAGCTTGGTAGATTCAGTCAGAGGAAGTTTTCTTGGGCTGCCCCTTTGCCTGTGTCAACCCCAAGCCATAGTGACACCTTCCAGATAGGGTGGGGGGCATTATCTAGGCAAGACTGTCTAAGGCACTTGGTCTTCCATGGAGGCCAGCTTGCATATCTATGTTCTAGAGCTGAGGGCAGAGTTTTTTTTTTTTTAAGTGTTGCAGGCCTCCTTTCAAACTGCTTTCCCTTTGGGGATGATTGTGATTCAGACAGACAATATGTTGGTGGTTTGGTACATCAGCAAGCAGGGAGGAACCAAGTCTTTCTTTCTCTGTCGAGAAGATCTCCCAAGTTTTTGCAGTGAACGATCTCTTCCAGCTGCTGTCTGACAGCAATGCATATTCTGGGGAGGTACTGTGTGTTAGATAAAGTGAGATGATGTAGTCTCCTGCCTTGTGAGTGGTAGTCTCAATCACAAAGTGGTGGAAAAAATTTTTTGTCGCGGGGCCAAGCTTGCTGCAACCTATTTGCTTTGCTCCTGAACAGCAGCAGCTACTTTGCCCTGGTCCCCCCTCCGGGGGAGTCCCCAAGAGACTCTCTCTTGCATAGTTGGCCTTCAGGATTTCTGTACTCCTTTTCCCCAATTCCATTAATTCCTGTGTTTCTAAAGAAAGTGATCAGGTTGAAGAGCAAAGTAATCTTCATTGCTCCCTTCTGACTTCGACAGATTTGGTTCTCCTTTTTTTGGCCTTATCTGATTCAGCGACTTGGACTCTGGACCCAGATTCAGATCTCCTATTCTATCCAGAGGGATTAGTTCACCCAATCCTTCAAAACCTCAAGCTCATGGCTTGCCTTCTACAGTTACATTGATTTCCAGGTGTAATAGTCTTTCTTCCCCAGTTTGTAGGATTCTTTTGGCATCCCATAAACCTTCCACCAGAAAACTCTACAATAGTAAATGGATGAGATTTTCCTGCTGGGCTCATAATAGCATTGACCCCTTTGCCGCTTCTGTCAACAACATCTTAGAATTTTTTAGCTTTGCTGTTTCAAGAAGGGCCCTCTTTCTCTACTGTCTGTGTTCAACTAATGGCTATTTCAAGTTTTCATAATGGGTTCAAAAAATATTCATTAATTTCATATAAACATTGCGAAGCGTTCTTAAAAAAGGGACCTTGATGCTAAAGCCTCTGTATAAGGATCCGTTTGCACCTTGGGATCTAAACTTAGTCTTACATTCCCCATTGAGCCTGGTGCCAACTACGACCTGAAATTCTCATCTTGTAAACTGTATTTCTGGTAGCAATTACTTCTTCCAGAAGGTTTTCAGAAATTCAAGCCTTGTGTTGTGAACTAATGTATTTGATATTTCACAAAGACAGGATTTCCTTAAGAGCAAACCCTTCTTTTCTACCAAAGTGGAGTCAGAAATTAATATCAATCGGACAATCAATTTACCAGTATTCTTTCCCAAATTCTCCATCAAAGGTGACTACTGTTTGCATTTATTGGGTGTTCATAGACATTTGTGCTTCTATATTCTTAGAACAAAAGACATAAGAAAATCTGACCAACTGTTTGTTTCCTTTTCAAGTTCCAGAATGGGTAAGCCAGTGTCCAAGGTTATTTTATCTAGTGGCTCAATAAAGTATGTATATCCTTCATATACAACAAGAGGAAAGTCAAATTACCTGGGTATGTTAGGGCACACTCCACTAGAGCCATAGCCACTTCAGCAGTTTTTCATTCTAAGGCTTCCATGGATGATATTTGTGCAGCAACAACGTGGGCTACCTCACATACCTTCATTACTCATTACAGTTGGATTTGGCCTGTAGAGGAAGAGCATAATTTGGTTTTATTGTGCTGAGGAATATCCTTCCTTGAGTCCTCCCAAGATCTGAGGTAGCTGGGGACTTGTCCATATGTCAAGGATTAAATGAAGATTGACAACATCAGATAAAGAAGTTATGTACTTACCATAATGTTCCATCTGTGTTGTCCATCTTCATTTATCCTCGACTCCCCCACCCTCAATCCCCCTTCCATTCAGACCTCTTGGTGGAAGGAATTATGGTCCTAGTTATGCATTTTTTCATACAGGACACCAGATATGGTATCTACAAAGGTGTTATTAGGATTATATTTTCTGTCCTTTTCTATCTGCAAACTCTGAGGTAAATTAGAGAGGAGCATTCTGGGTAGGACATAAGTTCAAGTGTTTCTGGTTCTCGTGGGCTGTAGTAATGGCCAAGTCGGTTCTGGTATTTGGAACCGAACCCATATGTCAAGGATAAATGAAGATGGGACGATAGAGGTGGAATGTTATGGTAAGTACATAACTTCTTTTTTGTCAAGCCTTTCTTCTCTTTTTGCACTGCAATGCTTTCATTTTTTTAATATTAAAAAAATAGAGGTGAAAATAAAAAGGGCATCTGTTTAGTAACTTTATCACATACAAAAAATGTTAAAATACTTTAGTATAAAACATGCAGTTTATATTGTGAAAAGTTTCATAGAAATGCTATTAAGATCATAAATTGTTTTCACTAGTTACCTTTGTGTCCTTCCAAACAGTAATGACGTGAAGTGAGGCAAATGCTTTTCCGTTCCCCACGAGTTTAAGAAAGTCAACGAATGTCTACTCTTTCCACTTTTTCTTATGCAGTCATACTTCAAATATGATTGATGCTTTACAGTCTCACATTTATCCACTAATTTCTGTGTTTCTGGTCTTCTTCCTGTTCGTCTCCATCTCCCAACTCCAGATTCTGGTTCATTTCTGAGGTATTCCCACTACTCATTTCCTCTGCTTTTCTCTGTCTCTCAAGCATTTTCTATTATAGCAAGTGAAAAAAGTTTCACTGGCAAAGTCTCTATGTGTGCTTTATTATCAGAAGAATGAGAAGCAGTGTCCTTTTCTGCTTGACAGTTCACTTTTTGTTGGCCAAACATTTTTGTATTTCTGCCTCCGCCTGTTTTGCATCAAAAATAGCTTTGATCCTCCAGGAAAAAAAAAAAGCTCTGAAGACCACTGGATATAGCAGCTTAAATCTCTCACCTGCCTCTCACGTTCCCTGATTACTGGAATAAATTTGCTTATCTTTTTTGCTTAGTGTACAGTGAATAGTAATTTTCTACAAACACACTGTCTTCAACTTTTAGCTTTTTTGCCCATTTTCATAGTTTTGTCAGGAGCAATTATTTCTGTTTGTAGGTTTGTATCCTTACTAATACAGATCTTGGCTGCTTTTTATGGCCAAATTTGGAGTATACACATGGTATGCCCTTTCAATTAATGGTTCCTGCTGTGGAATACCAGTCCAATTTATTTATACCTGCTTAAAATTAATAGTCTGGTCCTTCTAGTTTCTGTGGTACAGCAGGCAATCTCAGATTTTCCCTACTTGCTGTGTCTAATTCTACCATTATTTGAAACATCTCTTCTTGAGCAGTCTCATACTCAGCCATCCTTTCCTTCATTTTGACCTCTGATTTTGCATTTTTATCAGCTCATCTGAATATAAAGCTTCTTCCATTTTTTCCCAGATTTCTGTTATTTGGGTTGATGTACTCCTTCAGTGTTTCATTTATTTTAATTATTTCTGAGCACATTTGGCTTATTTTTTCTTGTAGATTACTGGTAACTATGTCTTGCACCAAAGTTAGAGTTTAAACTGCTTTGTGCTGAACAGCTGCAAGATTCTTCCCCATTAGTGTTTTTTCTTCACGTTTTCTAGTTGATTTCCTTTCAGGCTGTTCTTTGTTTAGCATCCAGTACTTGCTAGCTGGTAACTGAATTTACTAAAAGTGACGAGTTCTTGGCCCTGGTGTTTTTCTTTTTTTCACTGAGAGAACAGACATTAAGCTGCTATTCATTGTGCAGCCGTCTTGGAAAGTCCAGAGGGCTAACCCTTCCTTCTTACCTAATTCACTGTAGTCTGTTCATCTCCCTTTGTTTTCCTGAACCAAAAAAACAAGGTGGGGGGAGAGAATCCTATGTATTCTGTATGTCTACAGGTGACGGACTTCATTGACAGGGCAAAGGATTTTAGAGCTCAGCTCTTCATTTCATTTGATGGGAATAAAATAAGACCACCAATGTCAAAACAGTTTCCAAATGGTTATCCCATTCCTGATATTCTCACCATTGGAAGTCCCTCCCCTCAGAAGATCAAAGCTCACGCTACTATGGCTCTTGGCTGACTTATAGGGCATTTTGGAAAGGAGTGAACTCTAGAACTTTTCCAGAGGCAGCAAATTTGTCTTTTGCGCACACCATCTTTGAACATTGCAAGATTTTTGCATTTTCCAGGGCAAGAGCAGGTTTAGCAAGGTCAGAGGCTCCTGGACTCTTGACACCTTTCTTTCTGTCTGAATATCTAGGCTTTGGCAATTGTTCCATATAGCTATATGCTACTGCAGCAGTGAGCTATTGTTTTAAATGTTGTTGGGGAAAGAATTAGTGGGACAAAAGCACTCAATTTTGTAATAAATTTGTGTGACAGCATCATCTACCAAGGTGATGCATTGTCATATGATTTAATGCAGAAAAAGTGCTTTTGCGCATTTGATTTTTCAAAACACACGGTCATCATGACTGGCTGGGACATGTTGTATACATACATGATGATTCCATTTGAGTTATTCACTCTTCATATTATGAACTGATAAAGTTTTACTGAACCAAGTAAATGTTTTTGTGTAGAGCTCCAGTTCAGAATGAATTGGCAGCATAACAGTAGAAATGTATGAGAGAGGGATGTTTTATATTCACTGGGAAGCTGCTGCAGACAGATGTGCACTGATAAATGCAGAGTGACAACATGTAGAACATTTTTTTTTTTTTTTGCTGTCTGAATTTTTTTATGTAAGGTTATGGTCAGGTCTCTAATCAAAACCTATTTGTGCTTGAGAGGCAAATGTCAAAAAAGTTGCTTTTGAGGTTAGACTTTATGTTCATGTCAAGAATCCATAATAAAAAGGAGTTGAAAATCAAAAAAAAAGGACAAGGCAGGTGATCAACCAGTACTCCAAAAGTAGATTTAATAAAATATACAATACAAACGGAAGCACTTTTATCTTATTATTAATAAAACTTCATAAAAAAATCCACATCAAATAAAAAAGCCCTTTTAAAAACTAAAAAAAAAAAAATATGCAACTCCACAAACCAAGAAACATACACCACTGAACATATTCACTACGGTTTACTATGGTAAGGTCGAACCGGACCCCATCAAATGAAAGGATTATCGATCCACGTCAGTGAAAACGACAATGTTGAATTCCAACATTGTCGAAATACGACTCTACTTCGACCTCGGAACGGGCTTTAACATGGTGTGAGATTCGTACTTCGACAATGTCTGGTCCGACATTGCTGCAGTTCGACCTCCAGACTTCGACTGAACCCACTTCGACCTTACCATAGTAAACCATTCACTACATATCTTATAAGAATTATGTATAAAAAAATAGTATATATACAAAACATACATATTTTTATATGCTAAACTAAACCCAGCCCCATAACCTACCATTGTTAAAAAAATATATATTCATCAAATATTACATTTTTTATTAAGTTTTTTTCTCTCTAATAAGTAAACCTTATAAACAAGTAAAACAAAAGCTATATAAAAAATTATCTATCTAGGGCTTTTAATTTTAAAATAGGGGTAATAGAAATATGGTCGAGACCTGGCCATACATAAGAATTCAACCACATTGGCCAATATAATTCTCTCCTCCAAAAGAATGGCCCAAGGTACCCCCCCCCCCATGGATTATGAGAGATTCTACCAAAAACTATTTTAAAGTAATGTGAATCCCCACAGCTAATTATGTGTTTAGCTAATGCATTGTCATCCCTCCTCTTACGGCTATCATACATGTGCTCCTGGAGCTTTCACTCAGTTTTGCCAGTTTATACTTGACACATCCTTGCCTGAAATCGAGATCCTAGTACCCTCCAGAATATAATTACATTATCTTAATTCGCCCCAATTCTATTATTATTATTGTTAAAAGTATTAATCCATGTGGATTCCATGGTGCATTTAAAATTTAAACCACGTTTAAAAACAATTTTTAGCTTAGGATCCAGTTTTCTCCTGATATGTACATCCGCCATTAAAGCATTCCAGTTTTTATATAATGTATTACATAAAACCCAGCTATCAGCCCTGTATGTAGTAATAAATGTATTATTAGCAGTAAATGAATTACATTGTTAACCAGTATTAGTTTGGGAGAAAACAAGACTAGTACATTCAACTGAATTTTCCAGTTTCAACAAAGGAACAAAGTGCCCAACCTTTTATAAGCTCACTAATCAGGTGTGATGGATTTATAACTGACTTTGTTTATAAGCTCACTAATCAGGTGTGATGGATAACCTCTAATGATAAACATGTGAAACAATCTTTCACATTCCTCTAAAAAAAAAAAAAAAAAATTGTATCAGGTATACATACATGCAGCTTGCACCAATTGCCCTTTTAATAACAGCTGTTTTTTTGTTTTTTTGAGTATAAGGATGAGAGCTATCAAAATGTAAGAATGTAGTCGAATAGGTGGGCTTACGATAAATTTCTGAACTGTATTAACAGACAAATCCTTAAGTAATGCATCTTAATATGCAGTACTCATTTATTGTATATGTAAATGAAAGAAAGTCCATGGTTAAATTTAGATAGTCAATGAAAAGGGGTATAATCTCCTTATCCCCCTTCCACAAGGCAAAATTGCCATCCAAGTAACATATGTACAATTTAAAATGCTGGTGAAAAGGGCTGTTAAGAGCAAACTAAAATACCCATTCTAACATCACAATATTAGCAAAGAGGGAGCCGCAAGGAGACCCCATGGCTACTGCTTACTTTTGCAAATAAATGTTCCCATCAAACTGAATAAATTTGTTCTGAAGCATCATCTCCAATAATTCCACATAGTTATTAATCTTTTCCTGTGGAATATTCTTCCACAAAAGAACATCAGAAAACCAGTTCATCCCAAGTTGATGTGGGATAACTGAATAAGAATTTCTAACATCAATCGTTAAAAAAAAAAAAAAAAAAAAAAAAAAAATATTTGCTATTAAAACTGTCCATTCATGATATCCCGAAAATGCCAGGAATCATGACATGCATGTTTCTTTTCCTCCACAAGATGTTCCAAATTCATATCCAGAAATGTGGCACGCGCACTTGCAATGGAGCCCTACCATCCACTATAGGTTGTAGTTGTGGTTTATAAACATCCTTGTTGATCTTTGGGACTTCAAAAATAACAGGTACCATCGGGGTTGACATATTTAAATACTTAAATATATCCAATGCAATCTGCCTTTTAATTGAAGTCTAATTTTATAATAAGCAATGTTAAGCTGATTTCTGCTCACCAGTTCATGCGCATTAGAATTCAGAAGGACCAACATATATTGTCTATAATTTTTGCAATCCATAATTACTAATCCCACTCCCTTATCCGGAGTCATTAGTCTTGCACATTGAGCTCCTGCAATTTATTAAGTGACAATCTCCTCCATAGACATATTAGATGCATAATATTTATTCAGTTTAGCATTCCTGTTAGTTATATCGTGAGTCAAATTTGGATATTTTCTCAAACAGGGCCAAAGTCGGATGCAGGGGGGATTGAAAGTACTAGAAATATGAAATGGTTGCAAAATCATTTCCATATTATTAAAAAGAATCCCTAGATTGTTTACGTAAAAATAGTTTCAAATCTATAACGGCTTCAGCCACATTAATTCTACGTGATGGGACAAAAGTTCCTTTACAGAAGATATTTGCCATTTATTGATCAATAGGAACTTCTAGTTATATACATAACCCCCCCACCCACATCATTCTTTATAATACATACTTTACTTCCTATAACAAATACCTCTTGAGTATTGTCCTGTGGGGTCATAACATCATTTATTTCCATCATATCACTATTAATCTCTTCTAATTCTGGGATTGCCAGTTCTGTTGATAGATTCCCAAGGGCCTATTGGAGTGATTCATTTGTTGTACAAAGATACTTGGGTGTGGAAAGTCATATCCAAAGGTTATTCCATACCATTTTCACAAATTCCTCCAAACAAAAGGAAAAGGTTTCCTGACATTCCACCCACTCAGAGGGAGGCAGCAGCTGTAGAAATTAAACAGCCGCTGGACAAGAGAGTCATTCAGAGGTTCCAGCAGACCAGAAAGTATTCAGAACTTAGTCAAGATTGTTTTTCGTGCCAAAGGAAACGGAGGACCTGAGATGAGTTCTGGATTTCAGCAAACTGAATCATTTTGTAAGGAACTGAAAGTTCTGAATGGTCACTATTCAGTCCATTATGCCATTTCTGAGAAAGGATGATTGGATGTGCTCTGTCAGTCTTTACTGTCATGTCAAGGTGAACAGATGCTCCTGGAGATATCTGTGCTTTTGACTTGGGGCCATTCACTGTCAGTTTAGAGCCCTACCCTTTGATATTACCACAGTCCCCAGGGTGTTTACCAAATGTATGGCACTGGTAGCATCTCACTTGAGACTGCTAGGATTCTGAGTGTTTCCATAGCTAGATGAGGACTGCATGCTGTAGTTATGTCAGTCCCTAGTCATCATAGTCCCATTTTTGCAACTCACATCTTCAACCTCTTCAAAGCCTGGAATTCATAGGTGCTTATTTGGACACAGTCGGTCAGATAGCACCCCTTCCACCGAACAGAGTACAGACCATCAGGTGTCAAGTAAAACAAGTTATCTCACACCCTTCTCCTCCAGTCATGTTGGTACTTCAGACTTTAGGGCCAATGGCAACAGCCATAACCTTAGTTCATGTGGCTCACTTTTATACCCACCCACATTCTTCAATGGACGTTAACTGGTCAGTGGTCTTTTTTTTTTTAACCATCTCTTGTCTTGTTTTCACCAGTCAAACTCACACAGATATGCAGTGACCATGTGTTGGTGGATTCAGGTGGACAAATCCTGCCCTCTTGTCTTTCCACCCCCAGTAGCCATGGTGACCATGGACACCTCCCTGTTGGGGTGGGGAGGATACTTCTTGGGAAGGACAGTCCAAGACACATGGTCCCCAGAAGAGACCAATTCACACATCAGTGACCTGGCGATAAGTACTCCACCTAGCACTGCAGGCTTTCCAGGATGCTATCCTTGGAATAATTGTGATTCAAACTGACAATGTGTCTGTGATTTGGTACATCAACAAACAGGGGGAACACTATCTTTATCCCCTTTGTAGAGAGGCAATGAGAGTGTGACAATGGGTGATCCCCTTCAACCGCTTTCTTAAGGCAATGCCCATCCTAGGGAAATCCAACATGCTAGAGGACAAACTTAGTAGGTCCATTCTGATGCCTTATGAGAGGTCTCTTAAATCAGTGGTTGAGAGAACTTTCCATTGATGGGGGTCAATATTGCTGTAATCTGTTTGGCTTTCCACACAACAAGAAGTGCAGCAGGTTCTTTGCCCTGATCTCCACCTCTAGGGGAGTCACTGAGAGATGCTTTAGTCCATATTTGTCCCTCCTGTTTCCTTTATGCTTATCTCCTGATACCTCTAATTCTCAAATTCTTACAGAAGGCACTTTGGTTGAAGAGCACAATTATCCTTATTGCCCCCTTTTGCCCTCATCAAGTGTGGTTCCCTTTCCTTTGGTCTCACCTTCACTATTCACCCTGAATACTGGACCCCAGTTCAGACATTCTGTGTCACCCCACAGGGATGGATTACCCAGACATTACAGGCCTCAAGTTGAACACAGTTTCTTCAATTCCACTGATGATTAGACAGCCCAGGCTTTCCTCCCAGATCCGACAAATATTACTGTCATCCCAGAAGGCCTCTACCAGGAAGATCTAAAAGAGTAAATGGAGAGTTTCTCTGTTTGGGCTCTCCAGATGGAGTTAGACACCCTCACTGTCCCTATTTTTTGCTGTCCTGGAGCTTTTAGCATCTATTTTCAAGATGGTTATAGTTTTTCTAATGTTTTAAAGCTCTGTTTTGGTTCCTGATGGGGTTCTGTAGTTGCTGCTTACCACTGGTAATACTGTAGCTTGAGAGCAGATGCCTTTCTGCATTGTAAAGGTGATTGAAAAGCTTCTGTTTTCAGTAGTTTTGGAGTATAATTATGGCACTCAATGCACTGCAAAGTAATGTCTGCAGTGAGATATGCACTCACTTTCTCTACATATTCACTATTGTACAGACTCATCTTGCAAGGACAGTGTTCCTTTAAGAAAACAAGAGTTAATAACTTTATATCTACTTTTGTATGCAAATCCAGGATGACACTTAAGTCATAAAATGCATTTTTCCTTTAACCAGCAAATGATCATAAGTGAAACAAGTGCAAGAAGGAAATATACATTTCAGTTACTGTATCCTGACAGTGGAGTGTGAATAGGTATTTTAGCCATTATCAGATACTTAATGTTCATAATAAGCACCTGCTAATGTTTACCAAGCCAGTTTGAATGGCCCCAGTACAATATGGAGTAGGGTGCTGGAATTAAGGAAAGGTAAACTTCACCAGCTTCTGTAATTTTCCCTTAATGGACATGTGTGTGATTTATGTTTAGGACCTGACTCAGCAATAAAACTTGTCAAATGCCTACCAGATTTATTAGTATAGTGAATGAATAGGAAGGGGTTATTCATCAAATTAAGGAATCAGCCAGGAAAGGGAAGATGTTAGGTATACAGTGAAAGTTTGTTTCTATTTAAAAACATGCATGTTCGATGACATACCATTAAGAGTCCTCATTGGAAATCGAGCGTTACACATGAAAAAAAAAAGCTTGTGGAAGATTGGGCAAATGATCTAAATCACTGCAGCTGTAGCTGCTAAAAATGAACCCACAGCTGCCACATTCTGTATGCTGCAAAGTGGAGATATGAGTTGATTATTGGTTCACAGTTATATTCTAGGCTAATGACAACCAGGGCCTTTATAAACCTAGCCATCCAGTCCAATCATGTCCCTTTGTATTACGAGTATTTATTAAGAGGGGGGTATGTGGTGGGGGGGTATGTTAGTTTGGGCATTACTATCTGCCCCTGTCTATCAGAGACATGGGGGTCAGTCCTGTGGGGAATTTCTGATTTTCCATTCACTGGTCAAGGTTGCACATAATAGGGTTAGGGATGGACACTGCTTCTCATGGATAGGGAAGCCTGTTCAAGAGCATGGGGATTCTCTGACATACATTTCTCTTTCACCAACATGGCTTTTTTATGTAACAAGCAAAATTTAAATCCTTGGATGTAGTGGTTCTGATGCTGTTTGTTTTGTGGATGTCCAAATGGTCCATCAGAGATGGATCTGAGGATGAGTCGTATGGCCGGCATAGATTGTCAGTAAAAGACAGAGTATAAAGATAAGGCTTTAAGGTGACCCATTGTTTTTTACCCTGGATTCTCTTGGTAAGGAGCTTTTGTGGGTTTTCCAACTGTTGCATATGTTTGGTCAGGTACATGCCAAAGAGGGAATTATACTTTGGATGTGATGAGGGCTGCATAAAGTGTCAGTATGACTTCCTTGGAGCTGAATGCCATGGCATTATAAGTTGGTCAACAGAGAATGATTTTCTTGCTACCTTATGTTCTCAGATTCCTGACCACCAGATCAACTCTTATGGGTGTCTTATCAATAGAACAATTAGCTAAGGTGGCAGTTTTCCCAAAAGGCACTATAATGCATTTATTGTCATTGAGTTTTAGTCCCTGACTTTGAGACCAGTTGTTTGTCTATGTTAAACCCTCTTTTAAGATGTTTGTGTCATAGTTGGAATCTGATTGCTCCCAATTTGCAGTCATTTGTGAACTTGGTTAGACAAGGCCCTTGACATTAGCCTTTACCTCCATGAAGCAGATGCCAAATAGGAGCGGTCCCAGCATGCAGCCCTGAGGTACCCCTTTGGTGACCAGTCTCTTAGTGGAGGTGCTATCACCAATCCTGACTTCCAAGGTCCTGTCTGTAAGCCAGCTGGTAATCCAGAGAGTTAGGTGGGGGTTTATATCCAGTTTGGTGAGTTTTATCAATTATACCCAAGTGGGGGTGTTGTATTGAATGCCTTAGCCAGGTGTAAGTAAGTGGTATGCACCATTTTCATCTCATCCATTGCTTTGGTGACCTCAAAGAAGTCCGCCAGGTTTAGTAGGCATCATCTTCCTGAGTTAAGTCCACTGTCTGATGGCTACTTATATCTTTGTTGATCATTTTCATGATAATTCATTCCATGGCTTTGCATATTAGACTAGCCAGACTAATAGATCTGGAGTTTCTGGGGTCACTTGACGGTCCGTTCTTTTGAAGTGGGATAACTGTTGCAGTCCTCCATTCTCATGGTACAAAGGCTGCTTTGAGGCTATAGTTGAAAACTGCCTCAAGTAGTCCTAATATGTTATGACTCCAGCTGTTTAGGAGGCATCCCAGGATGTTGTTGGGGCACATTGAGGCTGTGTTTTTGGCTTTAGCAAGTGTTGCCAGGACCTGATCCCTGTTTATAGTTTGGGGGGGGGGGGGGTTATGCTAGTAGGCATTTTATCAGGAGAAGTTGGGGTGGAGGGTGAAGTTTGAAGTGAATTTGTCAGCCAGAAAAGTCTCTGTGTGTCTGTGCTCAATGAAGGTGACACCACTGACCACCAATTGGGCACAATGATGTGTGTTGGATTGAGGTTTTGTACATAGCTGTAGAAGACCTTGTGGTTGTCTTTAGCCTGTAAGGCTATCTTGACTTTGTAAATAGCCTAGTTGGACTTAATTAGCTCTCTTAGTTTTCTGTTTAGTTTAATTTGAGAGGTCCTATATTATGGGAGTTGTCCTTCCTGATTTTAGTTGACCTCTTTTCTTTTGTTATATACTGTATAAAAGTTAGGATTCCACCAGTATGATTTGTTTTTAGAGTGATTTGGGCTTACTTCTAGTAGGTACAGCAACCTCAATACAGACATTTATATAGTTGTACAGAGTCAATGTGAACAATTCCATATAGATTGCTGTGAACTCGGGTTAGGATAGGCATTGAATTTTGATAAACTATCACTTAATAGGATGTAGTTTAATTTGGAATACTTTGTTCCTTTTTGTTGTAGGGTTTGCAGAGGTTACTGAGTTGATTTTTATTTCAGAGACAGCTTTGTGGTCTGACTTCACCACTGAGGGTGCGACACTAGGAGGGGTGCAGCTCTCCCATATTTGTGAACATCAGGTCCAATATATTTAAACCTCTGGTGGGTATGTGCAAACAGTCCACACATCTGGTAGTAGAAGCATGCTGAGGAAAAGTATTTTTGTAGGTCCTTGGCCAAGTTGCCTGAATGCTCCAACAGTGTAAGCCCTTAAAATACACTGGTGGCAGATTGAGATAAGAGATCATCTTCTGTAGAAAGAGGTCTTATTGCTACTATATGAAATAATACTGAGAGTAAGAGTCGCATATTTGCTTGTAGACAGATGCAGGCTAGTGTGGGAGGAGGAGTTGGGAATTTTCATTCATTTAAAAATTTGGCCTACATTGTTTTTTTTTTTTTTTCGTGAGTATACCACTAGATCATGGAAACAATATGTTTTTTGTCCGGCAATGCCTGTTTAAATATTTGTAACTTCCATCTAAACTGGCTGTTGTTCTTTCCAACAGTCTAATCTAGATGTTAGAGATGTGATCATAGGTTCATACTAGGCTATCTGCCCTGGGGCATTTATAAGCCTAGCCAGAGTTGTGTGGCTTTCACCACCCCTTAGGTTGAAGAATAGTATACCTATTAGTTTGCCGTGCCTCTGTCCAGCAGTGATACAGAGATGATCCCCGGGGTAAACCTACGATCTCCCATCCACTGGTCAAGATTCCTCTTGAACAGAGCCAGTGAGGTGCTCTGTCTCACATGGACCGGGATTCTGTTCCACAGCATAGGGAGTCTCTGGGTGATGAATCTGTCCCTCCAGCACGTCCTATTTATATCCTTGTTGAGGTTTAAGTCTCTTGCTCTTGTGGCTCTGGTGGATTTGGATTTTTTGAGGTGGAGCATGTCCATTAATTCCGGGTTGGACATGGCCTTGTATGTCAGGCACAGGTCACCTCTGAGCAGACGGTATGCGACTGACTAGAGCTGGAGTTTCTTCAGTTGGGCAGCATATGGCATATTTTTGAGCCCCTTTATCCTTTTGGTGAGGAACTTTTGGGGTCTTTCCAATTGCTGCAGGTGTCTGGTAAGATACATTCCGAATGGGGCATTGTACTCAATCATTGGTCTGATAAGTGAAGAGTACAGGGGAACAATGACCTCCCTTGATCTGGATGTGAATTCCTTCATAATCAGGTGGGCAATGTAGAAGGTCCTCCTAACCACTTTGGCAATGTGAGTGTCAAAAGAAAGGTTACTGTCAACTTGGGTCCCCAGGTCCCTGATAACCTCTTCTGTGCTTAATGGATTGCCACCTATGTGGTAACTTGGGGTTACCTTGTTTTACCAAAGGGTATGACTATACATTTTTTGGCGTTTAGCTTAAGGCCATGGCTCTGGCACCAGTTATCCGTTTCTATGAGACCTCTTTGAAGGATATCTGTGTCTGATGGATTTTCAACTATGGCGCCCAGTTTGCAGTCATCTGCAAACTTTGTCAGCCACAATCCTCCTATGTTTGCCTGCACTTCTGAAAAGTAGATGCCGAACAAGAGGGGCCCAGGACTGAGCCCTGTGGGACACCGCCAGTGACCGGCTTGGAGTCTGACATGGCACCAGCAACTCTAACCCTGTGGGTTCTGTCCTTGAGCCAGTTTGCAACCCATTTTGTGACATATGGGTTTACATTTAAGCTGGTGAGCTTTTCTATGATACCCGAGTGGGGTATTGTGTCGAAAGCTTTTGCAAGGTCAAGGTAGGCTTTGTGAACTGCCTTACCCTCATCAATGGCCTTGGTGACTGTTTCAAAAAAGTCGACCAAGTTCAAGAGGCATGATCTGCCCTTGACAAAGCCGAATTGGGTAGGATCCAATGTCTGTAGGTCCCCTATGTCTTTATTTATGAGTTCCATTATGATCCTCTCCATAGCTTTGCAGACCAGGCTTGTTAAGCTTATGGGGCGGTAATTACCAGGGTCCGTAGAAGCACCACCTTTGTGGAGTGGGACCACAGTTGCCGTACGCCACTCTTTGGGTATGTATCCTGTGATAAGGCTAAGATTAAACAGCAGCCTTATGTGTGGGTTTAGTTCCTCATTGAGTTCATGTAGCACACAGCCGGGGACACCATCCGGTCCCATTGATGCTGTGTTTTTAGCTTTAGAGAGAGCAGCTCTCACCTGGGCATTTGAGATGATTGGGAGGCTACACTCTGCTGGGATAGATATTTCTCCTTTGGGGGGGGAGGGAGTAATTTTCACTGAACCTGTCTGCCAGTATGTTTGCAATGTCTGTGGGTTCAGTGATTTTTGCATCATTTTGGACTAATTCTGAGCATATCTGGGAGTTTCCACCCAGATTTCTAACATAGCTAAAGAAGGCCTTATGATTGTCTTTTGAGTCCTTGGCGATTTTTCTCTCAAAGTTGGCCTTGGATGATTTTATGAGTGATCGTAGTTTTTTACTAGTATTGATCAGAGATGTCTTCCCTTTTAGGGATTTTGCTGTATCTTGTAGTAGCTTTCTCCTCTTGTTGTAAAGTTTGTTTATGGCTGGGGGTCCACCAGATCGGGCGCTTGCCTTTGGTGGAAAGGGTCTTGATTTTATTTGGGATTGCTTGATCCATGCAATCCTGGAGGTGCTCGTAGAAAGCATTTGTAAGGGATTCAGCAGCGTGGGTTGTGGTTTCCAATGGCTCAGGGGCCTTGAAGGATACCACACCAGTCTTAAGAAGTGTGAAGTTGGCTTTTGAGAAGTTCTTCACTGTGGTCTTTTATGTTGGGGGTGGGGGCGGGATGTGGATCTCCAGTGAGATTAGTTTATGGCCTGATCTCACCAATGAGGGATATACTTCCGGTGTGGAGCATTTTGTCCCCATGTTTGTAATGATCAGGTCTAGTATATTTTCACCTCTTATGGGAATGGTGACAAGTTGTTCCATAGCATTTGAGTTTATGAACTCCAGGAACCTTTGGGCTAGGGTATTGGGGCTTGAGTAATGTTCCCAGTCTATGTTTGGGTAGTTGAAGTCACCCAATATGATGGTGTTTGGAGAGACATTTATACTCCCCAGTGTCTTCAGGAAGGCTGTGTGGGGTTCCTGAGTTTGAGAGGGTGGCCTGTAACATGCTACAAACTGTAGAGCAGTTTTGCCTATGGTTAATTGCACCTGAATGGTCTCTGATGCTTCGTGAGTTGCCACCAGCCTGGAGGTGTGGGTATCCTTGATGAATATGGATACACCCCCTCCTTTTGTGGTACGGTCCGGGTTTTGGGGCCGGAACACATGATATGAGGTAAAACCTGATAGTGCTGGGGTGCTCTCAGGAGCCTTGAACCAGGTTTCAGTCACAGCACAGACATCGATGTTCTCCATACTGAGGAGGGCTTCGAGGGCGTGCATCTTGAGATTTAGACTTCTGGCATAGAGCAGCATTACCCTTAGTTTTTTTCCATTATTGTTTTCTAGGGCGGTGGGTTTAGAATTTGAGCCTTGTCTAAAAAAGGCACTATGGGGGTGGCAAGAGCCTTTGCCAATATCCGGAAACCCAGGGGTGACAGGTGCAAGCTGTCCCTTGCGAAGCAGTGTGGCTTGTCAAGCATGTCATTCCAGGCAGACAGACATTGGATCCCCTTAGAATGACACCAGAAATCAAGCCAATTATTAAAACTGATCATTTTGTCTCTGTATTGTGGCATCATTCTTGGTGAAGGTAGGATACTGCTCAGGGTCAGGGTCATACCAGCCTGGGCTACATAATCTGAGAGCTCCTTTATGTCTCTTTTCATGTAGTCCAGGGAGGTACGTCTCAGGTCATTCACACCGGCATGGACAATGACTGAGTCATACTTGTACTTGCTGTGGAGTGACCTGAGTGCTTGTGTTATGTGGCTTCTCAACCTCTTAGAGCAAGAAATCTGGACAACGCCATAAATAATAGGGGGCAAAGGCCCAAAAATAAGGACATATTTAAAATATTGCCAAGAACACTGCATCAATGGGCCCAGATTATCCAATTATGCTTTCTAAATGGCATGAAACATGACCTATCAGGCCCTCTTCCAAACAGGCTTCATGCCTCATGAATGGAGAACAGCAACAGTCATCCCTCTGCACAAAGGTGAGCCATCTACAGACCCATAAGTATCACTAGTCATATGTAAAGCCATGGAAAGACTTATAGAAATGATCAGTAGTGATATAGTAAACCTCCAGACACAGGACCCAACCCAGTTTGGTTTCGTCAAGAGTAGGTCATACCTACTCATACCAGTGGACTTCTTTAAGAAGGTCACCAAATGATTCACACTGCGTACCTTGACCTGGCCAAAGCATTTAACACAATACTCCACTCAGGCATTGTTGAAAATCTCAAGAGGTTAGGTACAAATCTGTCACCCGGTGAATAGCCAACTGGCTCACAGACAGGACCCAGGATGGTAGAACTGGGGAGCCCACCTCTACAAAGAGGCCAGTTACAAAATACAGATAGGACCTTGGACCGCTCCTTGTTTGGCATTTACTTCTGTAAAGTCAAGGCCAATGTCAATGGACTCTGGCTGTCTAAATTTGCAGATGATTTCAAATTAGAAGCTGTCATTGAATTCCACACTGACACAAATGTTCTCCAGGAAGGGTTGACCAGACAAACAACTGATGTCAGAGCCATGGACTAAAACTAAATGCCAAGAAATGCATAATAGTATACTCTAGGAAGTCTTCTACCTGTGGTAACTATCATATTGACATCACATCCCTTAGAGTTGACTCAGTAGTCAGGGACATACACATAGACAGTAATCTAGCCTTTGACCATCCCGTGTCTACAATAGTGAGGAAATCATTCTATTTTGTGCAACTTATAAACAAAGGTATGGCATCTGAGTCCAAGGAAGTCATTGTTCCACTGTATTCGTCATTCATCAGACCTATCATTGAGTACAACGCACCCTTTGGTATGTACCTAACCAGGCATGTCCAACAACTGGAACATCAAGAGAGATTCCTCACTAAAAGAATACAGGGCATAAGTATAAATATCCTATGCAGACCGCCTCAAGTTTTTATCTCTGTATTCTGTCTCATACAGGCTTTTGAGGGGAGATCTATGCGTGGCATGTAGCATGTTGTCAGACCCCACTGTGATGAATCTCCTGCATGTCCACAAAACAAACAATACCAGAATTACCCATTCTAAAGAATTAAACATTGCCTGTAATATAAATAGGACCTGCTGAAACAGGTATTTATCCCAGAGACTGTCCCATCTCTGGAACAGTCTCCCCATCCATGTTAAGCAGAATTCCTCTCTAACTCAATTCAAGTGCAACTTGGACAATTGGATGGAGAACAGGAAATTATCCCTGGTTTGGCACCTGTCTCTCTAATAGACACAGGCAACCTATAAATGGTTAGTCTCCCAGGCCCCTGCTTGTAAATGATGTTCATCGTGTTTCACTGTTGCAGTCATTACAATTGGGGTTATCCTGCTGGCAGGCTACCCGCAGTCGGCCCGAGTTGCAAAGTCTAGGTCCGACGTCTGTTGCTGTCACCTCCTTCCTGACGTCAGTGCGCCAGGGGTATAAAAGATGCAGCTGACGCCATTTTCTTCAGTATTTCTTGCCGCGCGGTGCCCGAAGCAAAAGCAGTTTGCAAGTGCCAGTTGGCCGACTCCTGAGATTTTCAAATTCAAATTTCAGATCTGAAGTCTTCATTAAAGATAAGTACCCCATTGGGGAAACTTTTTTCTTGCTCCAGACCGATGTCAGAAAAAGTTAATAATTGTATTTCTTGTGGGAAGCAAATACCTCATAAGGATTTTCATTCTTACTGTATTCCTTGCCTAGGCCCTGACCATGATGTTGCTAGTTGTCGGTTTTGTGCTAGATTTAACCAACGCACTATTAAGCGTCGGTACGATTTTGCATTTCATTACTTTGGCAGAAGATTCAATTATATAATGCCGTCGGAACAGTCGACTACCAGAGTTTATAAAAAGCGCAAAGAAAAAGAAAAGGACAGGCATCCAAGGTCCAAAACCGACGAGGCTTCCGCTAGGCCTGTCGCTGGTTCTCAGTGAGGCGCTTTCGCAGCCACTAATACCTGTTACCTCAGAGCCACAGGCCACTTACGACTCCCACGTGGAGCTGTCTAGGCCGCTGGAAACTCAAGGTATTGGACACTCAGAAACTATTCCCTCAGATGGGTCCAGAGCCGCTGAGCAAGCATCGGCTTCTGAGGGTATTTTCAGGCCTACACAGTTAATATGTGAAATCAACTTCAACTTCAAAGGCAAAGACTAAAGCAGCTATAAAGACAAAGAAACAAGTACAGTATTCTCCTGGACAGGCCACCATGCCTAAAAAACAGATGCATAAAATGGCCGAAGACCTAATTACTTTGATCTGATCCCTCTTCTGAACAGGAATATTCTCTCCCTCCCTATGAGGATTCTGATGCTGAAGAATATATCCCTTCAGCCTCTCCTCCTGAGGAATATTCTTTTGGGGAGATCCTGCATACTATGAGGGAGCATTTCCACTGGGAGAGCCAAGATTACTCAAAATCAAAGACAAGGCTCAGAGACTTCCTTTTATTACTTCAGCACAGGCCCCTTGCTATTCCTCCTGTTTTAGACATTGTAGATGATGTATTTTCAGAGTCCGGTCTGTCTCCTGATTCTTTACCACCAGCTCCTGTTAAGCCAGGCAGATACTACAGGGTTCCTGATTCACATAAATTTCTTTATAAAAACCCTGCTGCTGACCCAGAAACTATCTCTCAGGGTCCCAAAGGGGTCAAAGCTTCCACTGCAAAAAAAACTATCCCCTCTGATAGGGATTCAAGGGCCCTAGACAGATGGGGGAAAAAGATTTATACTTCTACCTTGGCTGTAAGAGCTTTAAATTGCCAGTTTCATATGCTTAAATATCAGCAATATCTTCTGTCACTGCTTAAACAGAAAATGTTGACAAATTCAGAATATGCAGAAAACAAAGAAATGCAGGATTTATTGCACGCAGCTGAACAAGTGGGAAAGCATACTTTGCAATGTGGTTTTGATTCTCTAGAGGCCTTCTGCAGGGCCGCTGTTACAGGTTCTGTCATTAGGAGGCATGCTTGGTTAAAAGAACAGAATCTGCCCGATCATATTAAAGCAAAACTATTAGATGCTCCATTACAGCATGATACCTTGTTTGGTGTTAAAGCAGAAGAGGTGTTTAAGAAAATGGAGGACAAAGCTAAATCTATGCAAACACTCAAGGATTTCTTGCAGGTACAGCCTCCCAGATTTAGCAGGAACTGACCTACAAAGAATTGGTCCTTTCCAGTGTCAGACAGGCCACAATGAGGCAGATACAGATGCCCCAGAGGCAGATCACAGCCCCAAGGCTCATACAGGCCTAAACAATGGGGTGCTTCTACCTCCAAAAGCGGAGAGGAAAAATCACAGCCATACAGGAAACAGTCTCAATGACTTTCCCCTGCCAGCACCAAGCACTTATCTTCTGGCAGCTCATTTGGGGGGAAAACTAGCACTTTTTTCACAAAATTGGCACATTGTCACCCAGGACAAATGGGTCTTAAATATTGTATCACAAGGCTACAGGTTCCACTTTCACACCCTGCCAAGGCCAAACGGTATGCCAGACCTGCCACGCAATCAATGGGCAGAGGCACAAAAACAAGTTTCATCCCTCATGGACATGAGAGCCATTCAGCAAGTACCACAACAAGAGCAGGGACTAGGATTTTACTCAAGGCTATTCTTGGTGCCCAGAAAGGACAAAGCCTGGAGACCAATACTGGACCTGTCTATCCTAAACACATTCCTGGATGTTCCAAAATTCAAAATGCTAACTCTGCAGCAGCTTCTGCCCATGCTGGGCAAGAAGGCTTGGCTTGTGACTTTAGACCTAAAAGAGGCATACCTGCATGTCCCAATTAGACAATCATGCAGAAGATACCTCAGATTTATAGCTGGCTCAATGCACTACCAATTCTCTGCACTGCCCTTTGGCTTATCTACTGCGCTCAGGGTCTTCACAAAATGCCTGGCACCAGTAATTGCATTTTGCAGACAAAGAGGAATACAAATATATCCTTACTTGGACAACTGCCTTATTCAAGCAGAGAACAAGGACATTCTACTACAGCATCTGGCATTTGTAAAAAGATTGCTAACAGGTCTAGGGTACACAGTAAACGAAAAGAAATCAAAACTCGTACCCTCTCAAGAGATAATATTCCTGGGTGCAAGCTTAAATACAACTGCCCAGATGGCTTATCTCACACCAGACAAACACAGACAACTGACTACTTATTTCAAAATGTTGGCAACAAAGACCCAGTTATCTGCAAGAAAAATTCTGCAGGCTTTGGGCTTCATGGCATCCTGCATTCTGCTAATTCCATATGCAAGACTGCATATGAGGAAACTTCAGTGGTATCTAAAAAGTGTTTGGACTTAACATTGCCACAGCCTGGAAACAGTAATTATCCTCATTCCCTGCCTGCAACAGGAGGTTCGATGGTGGGCAAAAGCCTGTCACCAAAACACGGGACAGACATTCACCTTACCCACAGCCAGGCAGACATTGACAACAGATGCATCAGATTATGCCTGGGGGGCCCATATGGCAGGAAGATGTATTCAGGGCACATGGTCCACAAGTCAAATGCATCTACATATCAATCAAAAAGAGATGCTAGCTGTTTAGAATGCCCTGACAGCCTTCAAGGATCTACTTCATCCAGGACAACTACTGATAAAGACGGACAATACTACAGTCATGTGTTACATAATCAAGCAGGGAGGCACACATTCCTACCCCCTCTGCAGACTAGCCATGAACTTGTGGGACACAGCATTGACTTATCAAGCACATCTGCAAGCACAATTCCTTCCAGGAAGGACAAATACTCTGGCAGACGAACTAAGCAGAAACCTAATGGATCCCCACGAGTGGAAATTGGATCCACAAGTCTTCAGCATGATAACAAGGAACTGGGGATGCCCGGACATAGACCTATTTGCCTCCCCTCACAGCTGCCAACTACAGAGATTCTGCACAAGGAGATATCACAAGCAAGCATGGAAAGTGGATGCTCTGTCTTTCAGCTGGAAAAACCTAACAGTATATGCCTTTCCTCCTCTGCCTCTCCTCCCTAAGGTACTCCTCAAGGTCAGACAAGAGAAGCCAAAAATTATACTGATTGTCCCAGACTGGCCCCACTAGCACTGGTACCCAATCCTAAAGAGCTTGTCTCAATGCCCAGCTTGTACATTACCTCAAATTCCTCACTTATTCACCCAACAAGACAGTCAGATACTGCGCAGTCAACTCAGGACCTTAAACCTGGCAGCATGGCGGATAATGTAGCCATTCTCAACACACCTCTCTCTAAAGCAGTGATGGATGTTATTTTGGAAGCCAGGAGGCCTAGCACCAGAAAATCTTATGGAGAAAAATGGAAGAGATTATGTGCTTGGAACCAGGCACAAGGTATTGACACGATTGTTCCAAATATTTCTCAGATTTTGCAATACTTAACTGAGATGCTGGATAAAGGCCTTTCCTTTTCATCAATTAAAATTCATGCATCTGCCATTTCAGCTCATTACAATACAGAACCACCTATTTGTTCTCATCCATTACTAAGGCAATACCTCAGAGGGGCCAAAAACATAAGACCTCCAAGGAGAGCACCAATACCTGCATGGGACCTCAACTATGTCTTGGAAAAACTCACGCTGCCTCCGTTTGAGCCAGCCTCTGCAACTGATATAAAATTTCTTATCCTGGAAAACAACTCTGCTCCTAGCAATAACCTCCACTAGATAAGTCTCAGAGTTACAGGCACTCATGGTTTTGAAACCTTTTATCATTTTCCATCCTGACAGGGTTTCTCTGAGGACAAACCCTACATTTATGCCTAAGGTAGTGTCCAGTGTGGCCCTTAACCAAACAATTAATTTGCCTACCTTTTATCCAAACCCACAGAATAAGGGTGAGAGACTTCTGCATTCTTTGGACATTCACAGGCAGCTACGCTTCTACTTGGACAGAACCAAAGCTTTCAGAAAGACTGAACAACTTCTAGAGGCATATGCTGCAGGATCACAAGGAAAGCCTATCTCAAAGCAGACTATTTCAAAGTGGATAGGCTACTGCATTCGTTTCTGCTATTCACAGCATGGCAAATCAGTGCCTAAAGGCATCAGGCCACATTCAACCAGAGCAGCAGCCACTTCAGCAGCCTTCCTCAGAGGAGTACCAACCAAAGACATCTTAGAGGCTGCAACTTGGAGTTCAGTGCATACTTTTACAAAGCACTATCATTTACCTCTCTACTCTAAATCCAGGGCAGGCTTTGCCACTGCAGTTCTGCAGGGCCTGATAGCCTCTCCTAATCCTATTTAGCACCAGCCTCCCAACCTTAGCTTTGGGGTTCAACCCAATTGTAATGACTGCAACAGAGAAACACGATGAACATAGTACAGTTGTGTACCTACCATAAATGTTGATGTTCGAGTGTATTTACTGTTGCAGTCCAGGTTACCCTCCCACCATCCCCCTTTTCCTTTGCTGGGACTTATCTGTACTTCTCTATTCTATACAACCTATGTGGTGCATTTGCTTGTAGATGAAGGAAAAGTTGTTTTTTGTACATACATGCTTATTGGCATAATTTAGCCTACCATTTTAGGGGCACCTGACATCTGGGGCAAGAAAAACTGAAGAAAATGGCATTGGCTGCATCTTTTATACTCCTGGCGCACTGACGTCAGGGAGGAGGCGACAGCACCCGACGCCAGACCTAGTCTTTGAAACTTGGGCCAACTGCGGGTAGCCTGCCAGCAGGATAACCCCAATTGTAATGACTGCATCAGTGAATACACTCGAACATCTACATTTATGGTAGGTACACAACTGTACTTTTCCTCTCCCAAGCCTCTGCTTACACTTACTAATGGTATCAGACTTGTCAGAGATTTGGGATGCATGGGTAGGCTTAAAAATGTCCTTGTGGTTGTTAGCCTAGTAAACCTTTATGGACCTATTATGTATATTCTGAGCAGATTATGCAATAGTCTTTTCATGAGGTAGTTCTCCAGTCTGTAGTGCTGTTGTCTATACTGCTCTTAATAAGGTTTGCTTTAAAATGAAAGACACTGGTGGCAGAAATATGTCATAATCATCACCATCATCTGGACAGTGAAATCATCCCTCCTGGCTATAATATCCTTAGATTAGATCGACCTAAAAGAAGAAAAGGAGGAGGAGTCCCCATACTCTACTTCAATTGTCTCCCAAATTAGTCCCACACTAGACTTACCCTCCTTTTCACCAGCTGAACTCCTACTGACCAACTTCAAACTTGACAGTTTCAACACCATAACTGTCATAGCAATCTATATTCCCCCTGTTCATAATAGTAACATACTTGAGAACATCCTATCTCACCTCTCACATAGCATCCACAATGAAATAATTATACTGGGAGATGTAAATATTGATTGGCTTACAATACAAGCTCCCAACACTACTTCCTGTATAAACTTACATGGGTTTGAGCAGCTAATCACAACCCCAACCTACATTAATAAATCTCACCTACCTAGCTCTCTTCTTGACTGGATATTGGTCTCCCACCCTCAAAACTATGATAACTCCCAAACCCTCCCAAATGCCGTCAGTGACCACTGCCTTATAACGGTTACCAGACATACTCCCCACCTTACCAAACCTAACACATGTATTGCCACCCGCTCACTTTCGCATTTCCGTCCTAACTCCTTTATTCACCAACTCTCCAAAATTAACTGGTCTTACCTCATCTCTCTTTCTTTAGATGAAGCTGTCCACTCCTTCAACACTACATTCCTAAACATTCTTAACTCCCTTGCTCCTATTTGCATGATTAGAATCAAATCTAATACTGCTCCCTTGATCACTAAATTTACCAGAACCCTCATGAAAGACCAGGATAGGATTTGGAAAATGTGGACTAAAACTGGGACCCCTTCTCTTCTTCAGAAACATAAAGAACTCAGAAATAAAATAAAAAAATCATCCATTATGACAAAATAAACTTCTGCGCCAATCCTCCCTCTACTCTCAAATCAGACCCAAAGAAATTCTGAAGCTCTGTTAAACAGACTCTTCATCCAGGAAACCCTTCCTCTCCTAACCCATGTCCCAGTGCAACACCTGAAGACATAGCTAACAAATTTAACAATCATTTTATAAACTCAATAACCTCCATAATAAATTCTCTCCCCCAAGAAACAACACTAGCACCCCCACAAACTATATACCTCTTCCAAACCCTCCTAACTCCTTTTCTCTAAAAGCAGTATTAACTATGTAAAGTCATTACTTTCTAAACTTAAACCTTGCTCCCCATCTGTTGACAAGCTACCCTCTTACTTCCTGCAGATTGCCTCTGAACCTCTTGCCTATCCTGTATCCATCTTAATCAACCGATCCATTTCTGAATCCTATGTTCCCACTGTATGGAAGAATTTCTTTGCTGTACCCATTCACAAAGGGAGCAACTGCTCAGACATATCCAACTTCAGACCGATTGCCATACTCTCTCCACTCTCAAAAATCCTAGAGAAATGCATTCACAAGCAGGTAATGCATTATCTTCACCAGGAAAACCTTCTCACACCCACACAGCATGGTTTCCATCCCAAGCATAGTACAACTACTGCACTCATATCATTCATCAACATAGTCTCCCTAGCTCGGGATAACAATAAACTTGTCTCATGCCTATTCCTTGACCTTTCTAAAGCCTTTGACACTGTCTCTCACCCACTCCTTCTAGATAAACTCATTAACTTACATTTCTCTCCCCCCTACTATCTCCTTGTTCTCCAGCTATCTCTCTACCTGCCAGCAAACAGTTAAATGGCTCTCTGCACTATCCACCCCTCTCACTGTACAAATGGGAGTCCCCAAAGGGTCCATACTTGAACCACTACTCTTTAATATTTTCACCAACTTACTCTACTCTTGTCCCCAGTCATCTCTTGTGCAATATGCTGATGACTCAACTGTTATAACCATTGCTGACAACCCAACTGACCTCCACTCAACTACCCAGGCATCCTTCCACACCATTGAGACTTGGCTTAGTGATAAACTAATACTTAATCCAAAAAAAAAAAAAACTAAGCTCCTACTCTTCCTCCCTAAAAACATCACCACACTCAAAAGTACATTTACCATCTTATTCTGCAAAAACACTATAATCTCAGCTGAATCTAGTACTAAATTGCTAGGTGTTACAATAGATGATTAGCTTAAGTTTGATCTCCATATTACTAACTCAGTAAAAAGAACACATCAGAAACTTGGACAGCTTTTCCGTAGCAATAAATACTTAACACTGCCTGAATAACTCTCTCCCAGGCTTTATTACTCCCAACACTCCTGTACAGCTGCCACATATTCACAAACCTAAATTCTACACTTATTTCCAAGCTTGAAATTACCTATAATAAGATTTATAGAGTATTTTCTTTATAAGACTGCAGTCCTTAGACGTGTCTTCTCCATACAGACTCGGTCTCACCTAGTCCCTACAACAACAGACCAGATAATGATCAGAGCTGCAGGCCTTATTAGATTTTTCCTTCTGGCACACGCGCACACACACACACACACACCCTGAACTTATCTCTGGTGTAACAGAAAATGCATTTAGAGACATATTGCACTTTTTTTTTATACAGAGGACATCACACCTTCCTAAACAGACAAACAGAAGAAACACTAGACTTAAGACCCAGAATTTTTTTTTTTTTGCATTAGTATTAGTGTTTTGGGTGTAAAAAATATAAATACTTCATTTTAGCAGCATCCATTTCCATAGATCACAGAGTCTTAATGAGGATGGGGTGGAAAAAGTGGCTGCTCTGGGTGCAGTCTGTCAGAGATCACAATTGACAGGTACTGATGGTGTAGGAATGCAGAACTGGAATTAATTTCTCTGAGAAAACTTTTTTTTTTGCACTCTTTAACTGAGAATGAAGCAACTGCACTGGGCTATCATTCTAAAATGAAAAGATGCTGATCAGTCGCCTTCTTTTCTTTCTGTTTCTTGCCTGTGAGTTTCCTTTGTTTACAGAATAGTTGGTAGGAGCGGGTCTATGACAGCCGATCGAAAAGTAATTTCCACGAACAGCATATAGATCGAAAATCTGTTAAGTGAAATCAGTTTTGTGGGGGGCTTCACCCCCCCCCCGCTAAATATATATTCCAACTCTGAGATCGCACTACAGTGAGGAAAGGGCAAATTTTCCAGTCTTCACTGTACCACGATCTCACAACACCACTTTCGAATAATGGCATTTTCAATCTACATGCCGTTCGCGGAAATTACCTTTTGATCAGCTGTCATAGACCCGTAGGAGCATAAGAACATGCTAAACAGGAGATCACGGGGACCATAAGCTGCATAGACATATACACCTTAAAATTTATTGCCACCCTTTTCAAGCACTTAGTAGTGCTCACCTCCCAAACAGAGCAGGGCCATACATGAAAACCCTTATGTAAATATGTCTATCCATCCTGTTATCAAGACTAGCCTTAAAGGTAGCCAGAGTAGTACTTTGACCTGTAGTAGTAATGTCTTCCATAAGCTAGGAATGCATTGAGTTAAGAACCTATTTCTTCAGCAAGTCTTGTTTATGTATTGGTACAGATTTAAGTCCTAAGTGTGGGTGTTTGAAAAGCCACAGGTTTTGCAAGGAAGTAGAAGGTCAAATGGTACTGGAGCTTTCATGACTAAGTGAGACAGACATTGCCTTGTAGCAACCTGTAGACTACAGAGTATAAAGGTAGTTTTGCTAATTTATCAGGGTAGTTGAAGGCTTTTGATGTCTCTACACATCTTTTCCAGGTTAAGCCAGGCCTACCTATGTGGGTCACCTAGCCAACAAGCACTAATTGCATGCCACCTTCCAGCCTGGCTCCAGGGTGGAAGAAAGGATCTGGTCCTGGTATCCCAGTTCCACTTTTCCATGTATAGGTATTTCTAGTAAGTAATTAGTTTATCAGTTCTCAAAAGGGTACCCATATTTGGTCAATGCTTTAATACAGCAATGATCACTGTTTGCTAAAAGTGGCGTAATATTTAAGAAAAAAAAATTGTATGGCATTGTTCTGTAAGACTGCATCCAATATAGCCTCAGAATTATTTATTTTTTGTGCAACTGCTTGTTGCAGTTACAGAGCACACATGGCATATTGAAAACAGCACAGATGATACTGTTTTCTTCAGCATTAATAGCAGTACATTCTTCTAAAATTTTCAAAGTATAATTTGATGGCTGGGTACTCTATGATCAGCATCTAAAATTAAATCTGTCTCATTGCTTTTGAGTTTAACTAAACTACCACAATTTGAACTGACATTACTAAAGCATAAAGGCACCATATTAGCCCAGATGGAAAGACTTTGTACGTTCATGTGTAAAACTTGTATCTGCCTTTGTTGAAATTCTACTACTTCTATCTAAAGAATAAGTAATGAGAAGATTTGATTTATTAACCCAGAATTATTTTATCTAATGGATTCAGGCATGTATCATACTTAATATACTTGTCCTCTGTATTCTCAACACACACACAACGGATTGTGCTATGTATCTAGAGTTCCCCGTTTTAGAACCTGATTTATTGTATCAACTTTCCAAAGATACTCATTTGATCTAAAAATCCTGGTAGTAGATGTAGGATGGGCAGATAAATGTTACGAATGTTGAACTTGTTAGCTATGTCACAAAAGCATATATAATCAGTTATAATGTGATCTTTTTATTGCAATCCAGCATTATTTATTTCCATAAACTGCTCATCTGTTTATCCAGTATTGCAGTTCTCTGCATGTGTTTATGACCTTTCTAATGGCTTTAAAATGTGTTCTCCAGGTGACATATCTATTTTTCCATTAAATCTCATACGAGATAACTTTAGCTAAAGTTGATTTTTTTTTTCCCCTTCCTCCTCCTCCTTGAATAAGCACTGGTTCTAATGTATCATTCAGGAAAGGCCTTCCATTTTACAGAATGCCAAAAAGTTTTCCATGTAAATATTTAGGGTGGGACATGCACAAACACTGCATACTGTTTCTCCCACTCAGTCATCTGCATCATAAGTCTAAGCATCTGAACAGTATACTGAAAGTGTTTTCTCAAATTTGTATGTTTAAAGCATCTCTTTTTGCCAAAGAAATGATTTCTCTCCCTCTTTACCTTTCTTGACACAAAATGGGCATCATCAAAGCACTGTATCTAGCATCACCTGATTATTAACTCTTGATGAAGAGTTCCTCTCCAAAGTTTGAATAGCTCTATTTTAAAATCTGTGTTGGTCCAGTAAAGGGTATTGAATGAACTACATTCCAGTAGTTTCCAATATTTTCTGAAAGTGGATTAATGAAATTTCTACATTTTTTACTGTCGAAATGTCGATACTGTTTTTTCAGATGATTTCCTCTATATCTATGTTTATCTATAACATTCTTTCCTCTTATTTCAGGGTGTAGATCTTCTGCTTTCTGAATGATATATGAGAGTCTTTTCACTTCCAAGCTATTTTTCATGATTGGTTGGGTAGTTTTAAAACATTAATAGGCATTTGACCATCTTGAATTCCTATCCTGTCTACACTATTGTCCTGTGCTAGGCCACATTTTGCAGATTTATATGACCCTGGTTATTTCCCCCTTGCATAAAATGTTTCCTCTATGTATGGAAAGTGATTTGTTTTGTTTTCACTTTGTTCTCTTGCACACAGTCATCTCTTTTATGTTTAAGGTTATACATGTTAATCTGTTGATACTACAGTTATAGCTTTTGCTTCCTTTTTAATTCTTAATATGAGGAACAAAACTTTTGAGCAGGCCATTCAGTGGTTTGTACCTATGTGTATACATAAATCTGAGCTGGGTTACTTTCGGTAAACAAAAGTAATTGGTAGTCACATAATGCTTAAAAGCTCCAGATGCAGGGATAAGTAGGACTTCATCTTCAGGTTAACAAAAGAAAGCTAAGGATTCAACTGTTGGGTTGCAGGGCTAGGCTTGTAAAGACTCTGGTGGTTGTTAGCCTAGTATGAACCTATGAAACTATACGCTCTAGGATGACTTTTACTCTGTTTTGTAATACATTTCATAGTGGAAAACATTGCAAGTAAAAAGTTGTGAAGAAAGGATTTCTTTAGTAACTTTTTATTTTCACAGAATTTAGCAAGGGAACAAAGAGCCAGCTTTATTTTATAATGGAATTGGCCTTGCCACATAGTACCTGAAATGCTTATGCACATTCTTATAGTGAAACTTTCATTGTTTGGGTACCATGAGAAGAATACTGGCAAATGAACTGATAAGAGACCTTAGGCACGAAGTAAGGATTAGTACGTAATAAAAATCTATAAAATATCATGTAAAATAGTTTTATGGATAAGGCTGATAACACAGAAATTTACTTAGCAACTATCAGAAAAAGGATTTCCAAGTCAAGAACTTATTATGATAAGAAGTGAACACACTTACTAATAACTTGGGCACTGTGCCAGGGGAACTGAGACTGCTTGACATTTGGAATTATTTTTTCAGAGGTTTTCCATCATCAGCTATCAAGATGCAGTCCTCCTGCCATCTTTCCACTTTTTTCATTGCCATTTCTACAGTGTAGTCACATTGAGCTTTCCTTAGTAGAGTTACAGTAATTTTCTCTTGGCTTTACTTACTTTTTCAGTCAGTATGACATTTGGTGCACATTTCCAGCATTCAATTTGTCATCAAGTCAGGTACCAACCTGTTCCAGTCTTTTTTTTTTTCTTTTCCTTAGCAGGGGTGTGGTTTCTTTCTGATCCCTTTGCCATTAGTATTGGTAAGCCTATATAATTTAGCAACAAAATAGTTTTCAAAGTTGCTGTTAAAAAGAGTCATGTTCTTTCTGATACTAATATAACCTACTGTAGAATTCTAAAGATTTGCAACATCTCTAAGAATTACAAGGTCATTTTTCTGTTTTTAGAAGTGCCCACCTCAATTTGAAATATTCTCATTGTTTATTTTTATTTAACCCAATGTACTGAAACAAAAACTCTTTAATTGATGCCTTGCATACATTAATGAGCTCTTTACTAACTGGAATAGGCCTGATATCACTAGTGTCACCTCATAATGTAACCCATTTTCTGATGTTACTGAATTTAATGCATTCAGAATAGATGATATTGGAACAAGTAGTCTTACTTTTAACTTCTGATACATAAATATAGTCAAATTCAAATTTATTAAGGTGCTTATAAACAAGTACTTTCATAACAAAACAAATAAAGAAATACACATTGAAAAGCACAGTGTGAATACCATATGAACAAATAAAAAGGTTTCCTACAAGCAGTGAAGATGTGTGTATTATATTTTAGTGTAAAGAGATACACTTTTAGGGACCATTAAAATGCAGCCAACTTGGGGAACGAGGCCTCAGAGGCATGTTAACCGATGCAGAAGAAATGAACACCAAATGTCTATAACCACACTCTTGAAACTTCCAGCAATGCTAATGAAGAAGCATGCAAAGGTCAGACAGGACAGTAGTGTCCTCACATTGAACATTGTGGTATGCCCATTGTTACCTCTGATAAAATGTCCTTCCATTTCAATCTACCATTACCTGTCAAAGAGCCTAATAGCTATCCAGTTAACTGGCTACTCAAAATGTCACAGATTTTTTTTAATAAACTCGTAAACCACTACTTAGTTAACACCTTTCACTCTGTCAGTAAAATGCCTTCCTTAAAAGATCTTCTAAATGATATGGTCATGGGACCAATAAGCTCTTTTTAAACACCTTGAGATCCTTAGTATGTCTACCATTGAGTTCTGCTGCCAGTGCTTAAATTATCTATGTGCAGTGAGACTTTACGTACATTAAGGGAAGTAATGGTCATAAAATGCTCTACATTAAAAGAAGCCCTTGGTTGTGAAATGCTTCAAACCATTTATTAAATTGCTTTTAACTTGGACCTAAAATGTCATATTGAATTGGATCTTTGACTGAAGGTAGAAAAAGAAAGGTGTAACAAATTCCTTGGAGATATTAAAAGAACCTAAGGGCTTAGAATCCTGGCCAATGTCGAAAGTATAAACAGCCTTCAAGCAAACTTTGATGGAAGTATAGGAATTAAGTGTGGCTTTAGAATCTCACATTGAGCTTGAACAAATAAAAGATATGGAGCAGGAACTCCATTTGCCAAATTGGATTGTTTGTGCTCTTGGCTACTAGGAGCCAGCCATTTATGTCTTGAGACAATCTTGTGTCTTGTAGATACATCTGGATGTCTATTACTGATATTCATTGTGCAAATACTCTTGAGGTGGAAGTGAGGACAAAGGGAAAAGAGTGTAACTTGATGACTGCTGGCAGATCTGTGATCTTAACAACACATCCAGTCTGTCAGTTATAGCATTGGGGAGAAGAAATTGAAGGGTCACCATATAAAAAGAAGCTGTTTAAACCTTGAGGAGGCCTTGGGATCCCTTGACATGAAAAATAATATCTTTTTTGCAGGAACTCCTGGGTAGATTCTTTCCTGAGAAGCTTCTGCATTTCCTTCCTTCCTTGGATCATTTGACTGTGTAGAAGAATATTGGGACCTCTGGCAAAGGAAAATATTAGGTTAGAGGAGTGAAAGAGAATTTCAGATGATAAGCTGTGGTTAGCATGTCCCTTGGCCTTGCTTTGGTAGTAATGGTGAACCAGGTCAAAATGGAGAGGGAACATCTTCCTCCAACTAACTCCTTTCAAGGCTAGTTAGATTGGAAGGAAGTCAGTACTACTGCTGACTGCCTTTGGGGTTACCTGCAGGTGCCTTGAAAGCTCCGAAGACCTTGACCTACATGGATCATTCTTGAGGTTACCAACAGGAGGCACTTGCTTTTGGGTGGGGGAGTCTTGATGTTATAGCTGAGAAGTTTCTGTGGAACGATGTTTTCTTCTGACTCCTACTAAAAAAGCATTATGGAGAACAAAATTGCACTTCTGCAGATGTAAGCTTTGCCTCTTGTCCCTCATTTGTAAGTGAGTTGTATTCCTCGGGTCTATAAAATACATTTACGTCTTTGGTAAATTGGGTGAAATAAAGCTAGAACCACCATTATACACTAATTCTGGATCCTGTTTCCTTGACAGGCTTGTCTGTTGCAGCATATGTGACCTGGTAAGTGTAATGTCAGGCATATTCTCCACAGAGTACTTTATTCTATGTAGTATACCCCTTTGGAAATACAGCATTCTACCGAGGTACTTCATTACCCTTATACATGATATGAAATAAAGGACATGAATGTTTTCCAAACCTGTCCATAATCTTGGACTTCCTGTCACAGAGAACAGTGGCAAGTGACTGAGAAGTATAGTTCCTCCTCCAGACCAGTGTGGAGACAGTGACTTCTGATTTGGGAGTCCCTGGCCACGAAGAACACTCTTGGGGAGGACAAAATTTGGTTCGCCATTGTGGGGACCAGAAACATTTTTATCGGACTTTTCCCAAGTAGTTTACAATAATGGTGAACTGGGCCAAAATGGATAGGGAACATATTTCTCCAGCCCCCTCTATTTAGGGGTAGTCAGGTTGGAAGGAAGTCAAGACAACTGTTGACTGTCTTGGGGCTGTCTTTAGCTGCTGTAAAAGCTCAAAGGGCATTGGCTTGTGGGTCATCATCCTTTTTGGATACCTGCTGTTGGTTAGGGGGGGGGGGGGTTCGATGTTATAACTGAGGAGTTGCTGTAGAACTGTTTTTTTTTTAATCCTCCGTATTAAGCTAAAGGTACAAACTAGATCTTTTGTTGTTGAGAGCTCTCTTCTCCTTAAGGGAGTTGTATACCTTGGGTTTGTTAAGAAATATCAACTGATAATACAGTTACTACTCAAATAGTTAATCGCAAATTAAGGAACATGCAGCACAAATTCTCTCTTTCATAGACTTTTATTAACACGTGTGGGAGACCCAAAGTCAATATAGGGAGTCTCTCTGAACAAAAGAAACTGTGAGCTTATATACGCTTAGGTAATACTGATACTAAATTGACTAGATACACCAATAGAAAATAAAGAATTTGCATATACCAATTGGGTAGTTCCCCGTAAGCATTACGACACACCTGAATGCTTATTGCTAGGTAGAAAGAGAAAATCGGACATAAGTCCATATAAGGACTTGTTTCCCTGACTACATAACTTTTTTGATCACAATGCTTACTTACTCTGTGTAGACAATCACGTAATCTTAACCTTCAATGCACCTGCTTTTGACCTTTCAGATTTTACAATCCCCCATTTGATGCTGATTAAGCATCACCATATCTAGCAAACATTTTTCCATAACTGAGCATTACCATAACATCTCAAATCTTAGCATTATTGCACACATTTACTTCATTGCTTTTATCTTTAAAAACTGGCATGTAAAACTTTGAGCTTTTGCTGCCTTGGCAGCCAACAGTTTACAGATCCATGTCTTTTATTAAAAACAGAACCAGAAAGGTTATTAAGGTAATAATAGCAATTAGCATTAGTAGTTTTAATATGCCATCACCCCAGCTGGAGAATAAGTTGGTCAACCATGCCCATGTGGAGCTATCTGCTTCCTTAGCCTCTGACAGTTCCTACACTTTCTGGATTAGCTCCAAATAGCTAGTTATCTTGTGTTGATTGTCAGGAATAAAAGTACAGCACTCCTCATGGATTAAAGCACAAGTACCCCCTTTAACTGCAAGTATGAAATCAAGAGCCATACGGTTTTGTAGGACCACAGCTCTCATGGCTGTCAGTTCATCAGTTATATGTTCTAGTGCTAATGCTAAAAAGTTGCATTTCTCAGGGTTTCAAGGAGTTTCGACAGATGTTCATCATGTTTCACTATTGCAGTCCTAACCAATGGGTTATCTGGCTCCCACTAGCCCTCGATCGGCCAGAATACCAAAGGTAAGTAAAAATTACATTGGCTGTCGTCAGTTGTAAAGGACTTCACGGCGTCCGATACAAAAGGAGGCAGCTGACGTCACTTCCTCAGTCTTCCTTGCCATGGAGCCCAAAGCAGAAGCATTTCTTGCACGAGTGCCGGACGGCAGTTTACCTTTTTTGTTTCCGACTACAAAGTTGAAGTTAACTACTGCTAAGTACCCCATTGGGGATCCTCTTTTCTTGCCTTAACAAATGTCAGAAAAGGTTAATAATTGTCTTACCTGTGGAAAGCAGATTCCCCATAGAGATTTTCATTTTTTTTTTTGTATTATTTGTTTAGGCCTTGACCACAACATTCCTAATTGTAATCTCTGTGCTTCTTTTAATTCGCGTACTATTTGTCGTTGGGCTAAGCTTTTAGCTAAACATTTTGGAGTTTGGCCTAAGTTTGTCGCTATGGCATCCACTGGTCTTCAGACTTCGGATATCCCCAAGAAACGTAAGGATAAGGACCGCAACAGGCTTCCATAGGTTAAGTCCTTGGATGATGTTAAATTGGTCGTCGGTCTTGCGGTAGCCATTAAGGCACCTTTGCAGCCTGCAGATTTTCAACTATAGGCCTCCGTTGAGACCTTTTCAGAGACTCCCAGGCCTCCAGCTTCCATTTTACCTTCTGACCTTCCACCTGTTGCCTCTTCAGCTGTATTCAGAGCTGCTAAGCTGACTCCGGTGTCCAAGGCCTCTGTTCACCGTTCAGACAGCAAGCTCATACTGACGACTTCAGCTACAACTTCGGCGGTTGCCAGGCCGCCCGAGTCCTTCAGACTTGCAGGTAAATCTTCCAGCCGTAAGCCTGTGAAGAAACAGGCTCCAGTTTCCTCTCATTCCCCTCATTCTCAAATGGTTAAAATGGCTGATGACCTTTTGACTGTTGTTAGAAGTTCACAGCCTCCTCCTTCAAAAAGAAGTAGGGATATCTCTCCTGAGGCTTTGTCTTATTCAGGTTCTGATACTTCCAGCATTTCTGTTGATGAACAGGAAATTTCTCAAGCTTTCTCTCCTTTTGAGGATTCAGACGCAGAGGAGTCCATCCCTTCTGCTTCTCCTCCAGAAGATTTCTCTTTTGGTGATACTTTAAATACTCTCAGGGAGCATTTTAAATGGGAAAGTCAGGATTATCCCCTTTCTAAGAAAAGGATTAGGGAGTTTTTGGATTTGCCTCTGCATAAGCCTTTGGCTATTCCACCTGTGTTGGAAGTGGTTGATGTTGTTTTTCTGGAAAATTCCTTGACTCCAAATCCGGTTCCTCCTGCTCCCAGGAAACCTGACAGGTACTATAGAGTCCCTGATTCTCATTTGTTTCTTTTCGGGAATCCATTGGCTGATCCAGAGGTTATTTCTCAAGGCCCTAAAGGAGTTAAGACCACTGTTACTAAAAATCCTGTTCCTTCTGACAGGGAATCTAGGAACCTAGATAGGTGGGGTAAAAAGTATTATACCTCTGCCACTCTTGCTATTAGGTCTACTAATTGTGTTTTTCATATGCTGAAATACCAGCAGCACACCTTGGAAGCTATTAAGTCTAGAATAGCAAGTGTGCCTCTATTGGCGGAGAGTAAGGATATGCAGGATTTGCTAAATTCTGCCAGTCTTGTCAATAAACATTCAATACATTGTGGTTTTGACATTCTAGAAGCCTCCTGTAGGACTACAGCTACTGGCTCTGTTATTATAAGGCATGCTTGGCTCAGGGAGCAGCCCCTACCAGAGCCTGTCAAAGCTAAGCTTTTGGATGTACCTTTGCATAAGGACAGTCTTTTTGGCAGCAAAGCAGAGGAAGTGCTCAAGAAGATGGAAGACAAGGCCAAGTCTATGCAGATAGTTAAAGATTTTCTGCAAGTTCAGCCTCCTCGCTTTAGCAGGAATTACCCTTCTAAGAGTTGGATGTTCCCTGATACCAGCAGACAGAACTGTTCTAGGACTAGAGGTTATAAATCTTCTAGGGGACAGGTAGGTGGCTAACCCTCAAAGGTCTAAGCGTTGGCAGGCTTTATCTTCCAAGGCGGGAAGTTCTATCTCAGTCTAAACATTCTCAGTGACTCGGTCCAACTTCTGCCTGTTCTTGCCTGCCCAGAGAGTCCTTTAGGCGGAAGGTTGGCCCTTTTTGCGAATGTCTGGGCAACCATCAAGGACGACAAATGGGTACTCAGAACTGTATCCCTAGGACACAAGTTTTCTTTCCACACCTTTCCAGAACCCAAAGGATTCCCAGACGCTCCTCCAAACCAAAGGGCAGAAGTAGAAAAGCAAATTTTGTCTGTTACATCTGGGAGCAATAGAATCAGTTCCTGCTCAGCAGGTAGGCCAGGGTTTCCGTTCCAGACTTTTCCTAGTTCCAAAAAATGAAGGCACCTGGTGTCCTATTCTAGATCTATCCATCCTGAACTCTTTCTTGATAACTCCAAAGTTCAAAATGCTCACTCTGCATCAGTTGCTGCCAATGTTGGAAAAGGATTCCTGGCTGGTAACGTTGGATCTCAAAGAAGATTATCTGCACATCCCTATCAGGGAAAGTTGCAGGCAATACCTTCATTTCAGGGTGTGCAAGCAACATTATCAATTCTCTGTGCTGCCCTTTGGCTTATTTTTTGCTCTCAGAGTTTTCACAAAGTGCCTGGCTCCAGTCATTGCTTTTTGCAGGCAGAAGAAAATTCAGATTTACCCATACTTGGACGACTGTCTAATTCAAGCAAATTATTAGGAACAGCTGTTAAAGGATCTAAAATTTTTAAAGACTCTTCTCTCTTCCCTGGGTTACACTGTCAATGAGGAAAAATCAAAAATGGTGCCATCCAAAGAGATAACATTCCTGGCAGCGAGTCTGAACACAGCTGCTCAGATGATAGATCTCACCCAGGAGAAGCAGGCAACTCTTCCAGTTTACTTCAAGGACTTGGCAAGCCTGCCCCGGCTCCCTGCAAGGAAATACCTGCAAGCTCTGGGATTCATGGCCTCTTGCATTCTCATGATTCCATATGCAAGACTGCATATGAGGAAATTGCAATGGTATCTCAAGAACATTTGGTGTCAACACACAGGACCTGGATGTGATAATTCCTCTGCTTCCATGTCTACAGACAGAGTTTCTATGGTGGGCAACAGCCTATCTACAGAATAAAGGCATGCCTTTTCACTCACCCCTTGCCACTCAAGATCTTACCACAGATGCATCAGACTACACCTGGGGAGCTCACCTGGATGGCAGATGCATACAGGGAAGTTGGAATGACCAGCAGATGCATCTGCACATAAATTTAAAGGAGTTGATGGCAGTCCAGCAGGCCTTACTAGGTTTCAAGCATCTTCTTTCTCCAGGGACCCTGCTTGTCAGGACAGACAGCACCACAATCATGTACATCAATAAGCAGGGAGGGACTCATTCTTACCTCCTGTGCAGACAGAGCATGAGTCTTTGGTCCATAGCAGCATCCCTGGGCATGCATCTTCTAGCTCAGTTTCTTCCAGCAAGGCTCAGTGTTTTGGAAGACCAGTTGAGCAGATAGACCCTGGATCCTCACGAGTGGCAGCTGAACAGAGCAGTTTTTTACAGCATCATTCAACGTTGGGGCACTCCTCAAGTGGATCTTTTCTCCTCTCCAGACAACCATCTTCTGTCTCTTTTTTGCACCAGACAGCATCACAGCAGAACCTGGAAAGTGGATGCTCTGTCCTTCCCTTGGAGGCTGCTGTCAGTTTATACCTTCCCTCCTCTTCCTCTTCTTCCCAGAGTATTATTGAAGATCAGGGACGAACGACCAAGGACTATTCTCATAGCTCCAGACTGGCCCAGACAGCATTGGTATCCACTGCATCACAGTCTCTCCCAATTTCCTCCTTGGCATCTTCCTCTGAAGCAAGATCTTTTGGTTCAGGAAGGGGGAAACATTCTACATCCTCATCTTCAGTCTCTCCATTTGGCCACATGGCTCATTGTATGACTTCATCCTTTTATTCTTCCCTTTCCCAGCAGGTGGTTGACGTGCTGTCGGAGGCCAAGAGGCCTAGCACTAGGAAGTCTTATGCTGGAAAATGGAAAAGATTCTCTCATTGGATGCAGGCTAGAGGGGAATCTTCTTCTCAGCCTACACTTCCTCTGATCCTGGAATACCTGGCTGATTTGCTTCAGGGCGGTCTTTCTTTTTCCTCCATCAAGATCCATGCTTCAGCCATTTCTGCTCATTGTTCTTTTGAACAACCCATTTTCTCTCATCCTCTGATGAAAATGTTTTTCAGAGGTGCTTGCCACTTAAAACCTCCCAGAAGGGCACCTACTCCAGCCTGGGATCTTAATTTTGTTCTAGAGAAACTCACTCTTCCTCCTTTTGAACCAGCTGCCACTGCAGATTTAAAGTTTCTCTCGTGGAAGACTGCCTTCCTCTTGGCTATAACTTCAGCAAGGAGGGTTTCAGAGCTGCATGCTTTGATGGCTGTGGAGCCTTTTCTTATTTTCCATGCAGATAGGGTCTCTCTCAGAACCAAACCTTCTTTTATGCCTAAGGTGGTTTCTAGCCTGACTCTTAATCAGACCACACACCTTCCTACCTTCTTTCCTAATCCTTCAAATAGAGGTGAAAGAATCCTACATTCTCTTGATGTGCATAGACAGCTCCAGTTTTGCCTGGACAGGACTAAAGACCTTCAGAAATCAGCACAGTTATTGGTCAGTTATGCCCCTGGAGCCCAGGGCAAGGCTATTTCTAAGCAAACCATTTCTAAATGGATTGATCATTGTATTACTTTTTGTTATTCCTTTCATGGCAAGGTCCCTTCTCAAGGGTTAGGACCCACTCAACTAGAGCAGCTTCCACTTCTGCAGCCTTTTTAAGGGGGTGTCCCTACTAAAGACATTTTGGAGGCTGCCACATGGTCTTCTGTTTACACTTTCACAAAGCATTATAATTTGCCTTTGTTTTCAAGAGCCAGGGCAGAGTTTGCCACTGCTGTTCTGCAGGGCATTATCTCCAATCCTTGATTCTGTTGGGTCCTCCTCCCTATTCTCTGGGCTTTGGTAATCAACCCATTGGTTAGGACTGCAACAGTGAAACACGATGAACATAGTACAGTTTTACACTTATCATAAATGTAGATGTTTGAGTGTATTTACTGTTGCAGCCCTGGTTTCCCTCCCCCCTTCCCCCTTTTCTCTTTTCCTAAGGTACAGGCTAAATTTGGTAATATTTGCCAGACCAGTTCTCAGGTAGCCATTTGTATGCTTTCTTTCTGCAGATAAAGTAGCAGCCATCATTCAGTATTACCTTTGAAATATTTTCAGAAGCTTTATTGTTAATAACAGTGTGGAAAAATACATTGAAGCCCAGGTCATCTTGCATTTGAATGTATTTAGAGAGATTATGTCCCTGCATATCATCTTCAAAAATCCATTCCTGCCGTTGAAGTAGTTTGTACGTGTTATTTCGTCTCTTTGATGTCACTTTCTTTCTGGACGTACCCTGTGGGCACAGTCTTCCATCAGAAAAAGAAGCTTCTTTGACCCTTGATTGATTTGCAATGGAAGATAGAAGGATGACATGGCAGACTCTTATGACAGAAGTGTCACTACTACTCCACCCCAATTTTTTGGATCCATTCTGCTTGAGACACAAAATGCCATGCTGGTGAAAGGCCAACAAAAGTGACACAGTCTTGTTAGAATGTGACAACAATCCCCCAGTGAGATTGGTTAAAATAGGCTGGTACATAGAAGTGTTGAGGGGAAAGCTGGTGAATAGAATGCCCTCATGAGCAGTAGGAATCATGGTGCAAACCCAGCAATTACTCATATTGAAAGAGGAGGCATATATTAACTTGAAGACATGATACGTGTTAAAGTTTGGGTGCCGACTAGTTGCTCGTTGGTGAAGATGAAGGTGTGGGGTGGTCACAAGACCGGTGAAAGTCGCTAAAAAAAGGAATAGCCACAGTAGCAAGATTAGGAGTAGAAGAAGTGTGCTGCAAATACACTTACAATGTTTCTGAGGGAATGCTGTGGCCCACAAAAAACATTGAGATTGCAGTTGTACAGTTGTACCAAAGGGATGAAGTGTCTTGAGTGAAGAGTCAGTTGAGTCTGTCAGAAGATGCATAGTAGCAGGGAAAGCTGTGGTCATAGCTAGAAAGATAAAATAAAGTGCATGGCTTTAAGAGGGTGGTTTAGTGTGGCTTCGGGTGCGACGTGCAACAGGTTCTTGAATGTCCTGAGGTGAAGAGAAGGAAAGTGGTTGTTGATCTTCTGAAGTCATGATTTTCTTGACTTGTGAAACATGTATCCAGGTAGATGAACCTTGTAGTCAAACAGCAGAGGAGGTGGTGAGCAAAACCACGTAGGGGCCCTTCCAAAGGGGATGCAAGGCTGTTTTCCGACTGAAGGGTTTAACATACACCCAGTCACCTGGTTGAAGGTGATTTGCCAGGTCAGGTTCAGGTAAAGTTTGAGCTTGTATGACCTGACGGTGGTGATGCTGTAAAACAGAAACTAGAGATTTGCAGTAGGACAACAAATTAACATCGTAACTGATAATCAGAAAAATGAGGAGGCGGGATGAGGGGCATATGAATAGGTTGACCCATAATAATTTCAAGTGGAGAAAGACCCTTAGAATGATGAGTTTGGCCTCACATGGAGAATAATACTAAAGGTAGTGCTTATACCCAGGTAGTAAAATTCCAGTTGACAATATGGAGTTTTGCAAGCAGACAGCCCAAGCAGGTGACAGCTGTCAATTTTGGTTACGCAGACAAGATCCATCAATGAAAAGTACCAGATCTGGATTTTGTAAAGGGGCATTCTGGAGGTCTAACCTAGGAGGAAGAGAAGAGTTAACAATAAGACAGTCATGGGGTTCACCCTCATCCAAGGTGGGGATTAATGATGCTGGATTGAGTGCCGGGCATCTGACAATTTGGTGGGGAAGGTTAGCAAGTAAAATCAATTCATATTTTGTCAGTCTAGAGGGAGATAAATATTGTGTTTTTGTCTTTTAAGAGTAAGGCGTGAACTGCATGTGGGACAGCTAAAAAGGTGTTGTGCCCTAAGATAATGGAGGATGCAAGGTCCACTAAGATGGCTGCAGCTGCGATTGCCCTCAGGCATGTGGGTAATCCAGAAGCTACCACATCCAATTGGGTGCTAAAATATGCTATCAGTTGGTACCCTCCGGTGCATTGTTGGGGTAAAAAACCCAATGCCACCTTATTTCATTTACTACAGAAAAGAATAAACAGTTTTGAGTAATCTGGTAGGCCTAGGGCAGGCGGGTTGGATAACTGTACCATGAGCTGTATAAAGGCATTCTCATGTTCCCCTGACCATGGAAGAGGCTCGGGAATATCCTTCTTCAATAAAGCAAGTAAGGGCTGAGTAATTTCTGAGAAATTAGGGACCCATTGGCGGCAGTAGCAGCTAGTCCCAGAAACCCTCAGAGCTGGCACTGGGTAGTAGGATGGGGGCATTTTGGATGGCTGTTATGCGGTAGGGGAAAACTCATAGAACGCCATGCGAGATTAAATGACCCAAATATTTAACTTCAGGTTGACAAAACTGCAGTTTGGATCTGTTCATTTTAAAACACTGAACAGCCAAATACTGCAAAATGGCAAGGGTGTCCCTTTGACATGCTTGCGGAGTAGTAAAGACAATGAGAATGTCATTGATATACTGCACTAGCGCTGTTTCAGCAGGAAAAGCAAGGGCATCCAACTGTTGCTTCATTTCTCTGGAGAAGTCTGATCCATGTATATTGCTGCCTCTGGTATGTGAACACAAAAGATATTGGCTATCAGAATGAATCAGAATAGAGAAAAACGCAGAAGAAATGTCTATCATAGAGAAGGTGGTGGTAGATGGAGGGATGCAGCTCAAGACAGTAGCAGGATTAGGAGCAAGTCTGGACACAGCATCCCAGATGGCATACCTTACACCAGATAAACAAATTTTCCTGACATACTACTTCTCTCAACTGGCCACCAGGCGCCAGCTTTCTGCAAGGAAAATCCTGCAAGCTCTGGGGGTTCATGGCATCTTTCATACTCCTCATTCCATATGCAGACTGCATATGGGGAAACTTCAAATGGTACCTAAAGAGCCTGTGGTGTCAACACTCTCAAGACCTGGAAACTCTTCTACCTATAATTCCTTGTCTCAGAAAGGAATTTCTTTGGTGAGCAACTGCATGCTCCCACAACAAGGGACTTCCCTTCTCCCCACTCACCCAGACCCTCACCACAGACACATCAGACCACACTTGGGGTGTGCACCTGGACGGCAGATGCATACAGGGCCCATGGAGCCCAACGCAAATCCCCCTGCACATCACTCAGAAAGAGATGATGGCTGTGCAGCATGTCTTGATAGCTTTCAAATTCCTTCTCTCTCCAGGGAATCAACAAGCAGGTAGAGACTCACTCGTACCTATGCAGGCTACCTTCCTATGCAGGCTGGCCATGACCCTTTGGCTCACAACCTCTTCCATGCAACTACACCTGTTAGCACAATACCTACCAGGCTCTCTCAACTCCCTGACAGACCAATTAAGCAGAAAGCTTCTGGACCCCATGAGTGGCAGCTTAACAGAAGTACCTTCACCCTAATAACTCAGAAATGGGAACTTCAAAGGTTGATCTCTTTGCCTCCCACACCAACCATCAACTCAGCAAATTCTGCACCAGGGAGCATCACTGCATGGCTTGGAGAGTGGATGCCTGGTCCTTCCCCTAGGTCATCCTCTTGATCTATGCCTTTCCTCCCCTACCTCTCATCCCCAGGGTACTGCTCAAAATAAGGGAGGATAAAACAGGGACCATTCTTATAGTTCCAGACTGGCCCTGACAAGACTGGTACCCCTTGCTGTGCAGCCTGTCCACGCTGCCTCCATGGCATCTTCCTCAGATTCCAAACCTCCTAACCCAGAGGGAAGGGGAATTCATGCATACCCAGTTGCAGACACTCAATTTGGCAGCTTGGCTTATTCCCTAACCCCAAACCAATCTGCCATCCTCAGTAAACAGGTTCTGGATGTTATCCATGAGGCGAGATGCCCTAGCACCAGAAAGTCTTATGCAGATAAATGGAAAAGGTTCTGAACCTGGATCCAGGCTAAGGGGGCCAATACGGCACAGCCCTTCATCCCTCTCACCCTGGATTACTTAGCTGACGTACTACACAGTGGTCTCTTTTTCTCCTCTATAAAAATTCATGCCTTTGCTATTTCTGCTCATTTTCCCACCGAGCAGCCCCTCTTCTCACACCCTTTGATCAAACAGTTCCTCAGAGGGGCTAGCAACTTGAGGCCCCCCAGAAGGGCACCACTAGCTTGGGACCTTAACTTTGAAAAATTTCACCCTGTCTCCTTTCAAAGCAGCTTCTCCTCCAGAGCTAAAATTTCTCTCCTGGAAGACAGCATTCCTTCTGGCTATCACTTCAGCCAGAAGAGTCTCTGAGCTGCAAGCACTCATGGCTGTGGAACCCTTCATCGTCTTCCATGCAGACTGGGTATCCCTCAGAACTACCCCATCCTTCATGCCCAAGCTGGTGTCCAGTGTGGCTCTCAACCAATCCATTCTTTTTTCCCACCTTCTTTCCTAATCCCCAAAACAATGGGGAAAGGATTTTTCACTCTCTAGATGTGCACAGACAGCTCAGATACTATCTAGACAGGACTAAATCCTTCAGAAAGTTCGATCAATTGCTGATTAGCTTTGCTTCAGGGGCAGAAGGCAAAGCCATCTCCAAGCAAACCATTTCCAAATGGATAGCACACTGCATCCATTTCTGCTACAGACAGCATGGTAAGCCTCCCCCCAAGGGGGTTAGGACACACTCCACCAGAGCAGCCTCCACCTCTGCAGCTTTCTTCAGAGGAGTCCCCCAGGGACATCCTGGAGGCTGCCACCTGGACATCTGTTCACACTTTTACCAAGCATTACCACCTGCCCCTCTTCTCCAAATCCAGGGCAGGGTTTGCCTCTGCAGTCTTGCAGGGCATCCTAGCCAACCCCTGGCTTCCTTGACTGCCTCCACCCATTTCCTCAGCTTTGGGAATCTACCCAAATGTGATGACAGCAGCAGTGAAATATGAAGAACATAGTACAGTTGTGTACACTTACCATAAATGTAGATGTTCGAGTGTATTCACTGTTGCAGTCCTGGTTTCCCTCCCTCCATCCCTCCTTTTTTCTCTTTCTCCATTTGTTACCATTCTTCCTTGTTGTTCCCTTTCCTTACAAGGGACATATTGGTATTTATTTTCCACTGGTGTGGTTCTTCCACCAGAACCTGGCTTCCTACTTTGGGGGCTCCTGACAGATTAGGGCAAGAAAAGCTGATGTAATGGCATTGGCTGCCTTACTTTATACTACTGATGACCTGACTTTAGTCCTCAAGCGACAGTATCCGACGCACAAATACTAAGTCTCTGATATTTGGGCCGGCCGAGGGCTACCCTGGCAGGGATAACCCAAATGTGATGACTGTAACAGTGAATACACTTGAACATCTACATTTATGGTAAGTGTACACAATTGTACTTTCCTAACATGACATGGTCTTGTTTCTCCGGTGGAATTTCCAGAAAGATTCTCTCTTCGGTGCAATAAATTGTGCACCCTAGTTTGCATAGCAGATCATGGCCAAGTAGGTTCAATAGTGCTGACATGCTGACTAAAAAGGCATGATGTTCTGTTAAAGTACCCAAACTCACTGGCACTTTTGGACTGTTTCAGGGTAGCTTATGGGGACGCCGGAAACTCCCACACCTTTAGTGGTGCTGCCAGAGAAAAGAAGATTTTTAGCAGCTTTCAATATAAGCATAGATTTGGTGGCCCCTGTATCTACTAAGAAAGGAATAGGATTATTTTTTGCAGTTAATGTTATGAATGGACCTTGCTGGTCAATTGCAACAAATGGGAAAATTTGCTGCATCTGTTCAGGGGAGCCCTATAGTGACTGTTGGGCATCAGGCCAGATGGGAGGGGTCCAGGAGGAGTCCCAAGGCTGATTCTGGCCTGACTGAGACTGTTCCCCTTGTCTAAAGGGGTTGCCTGGTGAAAATTCTTGAGAGGGAGGTTGTGGTTACAGTGCTAGGTATAGACAACTGTCCTTCCAATGTCCAGCCTGTCCATAGCTAAAACAAAGGTTACTGTTTCCACCACCATCCCCCATTTGCCTCTGAATTTGTTGCAGAGGGTCGCTGAGAGGGGCCTTGCACTCAAAATCCTGGTCCATTAAGGGCTCGTCTTCCCGAGCAATTACTCCTTCCTTGGCCACGCTGCCCAAAGGAAGAGAACATATGTAATTGGGCCTGAAGAAGTTGATTTTGTATGTCTTTTTTTTCCCTTTACCATAAGGTCAGACAGATGCTGTGCCTGGGTAACTAGCTCATGCAAGCCTAGGTTGGGCCAATTCAAACTCACCTTCTTCAATTGATCTCGAACCGAGCAACCTTCTGTCAGCTCAGGATACCCTGAGTAGGCTTCAAAAGCGTCAGTAAGGCGTGACCTATAGGAGTCCACTGGTTCATCTCCCTGTTGCTGAATGGCCTTAATCTTTGACCAGTTGAGAAGAGGGGACAGATAACCACAATGGCGCCCATTACACGGCTGCTGACCGACTTGAAGCCATCATTTCCCATTGTTCCATACTGCAGAATGGGATATGGGACATTTGCATGGTCAAACCAGAGAACATCTTGCTGTGAGGCAGCAATGCTAACCGTTGCACTACAGCAGCCACCCACGAAGAAAATGAAAACATGTTTTCCAAACCTCTCCAGAGTCTCAGACTTCCTTTAATTCTAGTGATGGAAAGTGACTGAGTGGAAGCTGAAGAAATGAAAAAAAGGAGGGAACATTTTACATGACATCACCCAGTGATGAATTTCCCCAAAAAGCCAAAAGCAACATGAGGCCATCTAATGCACCAGAAACATACATGGTAGGAAAGAACTGATGGGGTAGCACTAATTATCACATTATATGGAAGGTGATGGGGCAAACACCCTAGGAATGTTTATAAGCCAAGCAGTCCTACTGCCAATCATATTTGCTCCTGCAAACAGGATTCTGGGATATCCAATCACCTGGGCATTTTCCATAGATTAAACACTAAACCACTGTATTACACAATGCATTCACTAGTTTTCATACTCCATTTATATTAGTAAAACTTTTCAGCTTGTAGCAGTAAGCATAACATAGTCTCAATAAAACTGAATGAACCAATAAGGTCCAGTGTAGGTAGTATGACAGATTTCACCTTGCTCAAAGAAATGTAAATAAGAAGCCTAAATGTGAATGTACAAATCTGGTGTTGGCAAATCCTGGTAGCAGGCATACACATTTCCCTAGGCTTAAGCATGAAGCAATGCTTTGCCTCATGCAGTACTTCTTTAAACTCTCCTTTACTTGGTACCCTCAGTCTAGCTTCAGCTTGCAGAGGTCAGTGGTGGATTTATAAAAATACTTAAGGACCCCCTACCTCCTCTCCTGTGTATTTACAGACACGTGAATACTGTGAACTGTCATATACAATTTGAACACAGAGAAAACTGGAAATTATTTATTTAGTACCATAACTGACAAGTCCCAGGGACAGGAAGAGACGTGAAACCTAACAGGTGCCAACTCCTTTACAGGCATATACCAAAGAGACAATGTATGACAGTAAAGAAAATATATAGTAGTTAGCATCAAGGAATGATCTGTATAGCATTAAGGAAGGGACACCACTGCTATCATTTTGTTTGCTAGTGGGTAACGAAAAATATATTATTAATAATAATTTCTACAACATTCTTCTTAAGCCCAGGAACCTTAAATGAACAGAAAATTACTTTCGCTCTTGAAAGTTAACTCTGGTGTAGTGGGACAGAAGTATTCCTGAAGCGGAGTGAGCTTACATATCAGCATCCTAAAACTAATTTATCCAACCAATATTGCATGGTACCCATGTTTAAATGTAAATGCTTATATGCTATGAAATGGGGGATGGGGCAGGGACACAAAAGGAAAACAATATTATGCAAATGATTACAACTGCACTGCACCAAAGTAAAAAGCTAATGACAAACCAACTTGATCATTTTATACTAAAAATACATGTTTATCATTTTTCTTAAATCAGCATTTTGATTCACAGAGCATTAGATAGGTCTAAAAGATTATCTCTTCGTTTAATTTCCCAAGGTTTGACAGTACCCTTACTGCATGGTGTTATCTCTGATTAAGATGCTAAACAGAGTGTGTAGCAGCGTGTGACCCATTGAGCACTTCTGTAGAACAGCATTTTGCAGACTGTCTTATAATACTGCATAATCTTCAAAAGTATAGTAATCTAGTCTCAAATCAAAATTGCTGCAAAAGAAAACATTAATCCGGCTTCTTACATGCCCTTCCTGTATTAATTTTATATTGTTGCTAAATCCAGATCTAGGATTTGTGAAATAAAACTATATCAACTCATAATGTTTGCCATTTTGATTTTTAATGCAGTTAAAATCAAGGTCAGTGCAAATCAAACCTATATTCATATCAAGATTCACTTTAAAGGTATGAACAGAGACACAGCACTTAACTACCATAAAAGTGCCGGTTTCATATATAACTTTAATGTTCATGTTGAAAGTATTGATAACAGCTGCTCTAGTAAATGGAAAAAAGTTCATTAGTAACTGTAGCCCAAAAAGGTAGTAGTGGTTTCTGAACTCTGCCAACTTTATCTGCTATGCTTAATGGTTTGCACTGATAAAGAATTGCAACTCAGGATGTTTGTATAACTTAGTCATTACACCCCCCCCCCCCCCCCCACACACACACACACAGACTGCTTCTCTCACTTAATATGCAATAACAGAAAAACACTATCTTCGACTGGGAAACTGTTTACAGATTATCATTATAACCATGACATTAAGCACATTTACTGTTTTGTTTCCTCCTTTCCAAGCCTGTAAATGCACATTTCCACCACTTCAATGCTACCACAATTAAAACAAATTTACTTCAGTCTGTTTCTCATCATTTTCTGTGGTGCATGAAAAAATCTGAGGACATGCCCTTTGTTTCCTGAAGATATTAGAAGGTAATCACTATCCATTCATTTAGAAATATGACCACAAACTTTGTCATATTTTTGGAAATAACCACAACTGAACGCCCAGGTTGTGAAACCAGATTTTTATTTAAATAGAAAAAATTACCACAATGTAAACAAAATATTTAAATATTTCTTTTATGCAATAAAAACATTTAACATTTTACTTCAAAACAAAACTAATGTTACATTTGAAAGAAATGTAACATTCTATCGTATTAATATTTCTAGATGACTTTGCAGGTCTGTTTCCTGGATGATTGCCAATAAAAGCTAATCTGCATCCTAGAGCAGAGTCTCCAGTGTTATGGCAGGTCTATTTTTGAGCATTTCTGTTTATATTTCTCACTGCATGGCACCACTAACATTCTGTGAGTAGTGCAGTTATATTCTTTGTGGAAAGCTGTGAAGGTTTATGAAAAGATAAGCTGGACCTAGGAAAGGATGATGAGAATGCCATTCTCAAATAATGGACTAAACAATAATGCTTCATTTTCCTTTGCTAATAGTGATATGTGTGGGTTGGCTTTGGGGAAAATAATACCGTGAGAACTGTGAGATCAATGCCACAGGAAATTAGTAGTTGCAAAATGAGGCTTGTTGAAAATGTTTGCAATTTTATGTCCTAGACCTCCATTCTGCCCAGCAAAGAGTCCTGTGATACCCTGTTCTCTATTGATGATGGGTTATAGAGAAAGGCTATCCATTTTAAGGGTGAAAGAGGTTTAAGAAACAAAAATAAGCTGGTCATTGACAAAAGACATTACTTGCCTCTTGCAGCTGCCCTTCAACTGACAAAAAAATAAAAAATCCCTAGGTAGTAAAATGAAATCTGCTAATGCTGATGCTAGTTAAACCCTGGTATATAGAACATTGTAGTTTTGTATGTAGTTTAAAATATGAATATATATAAACTTACATTGGTTATATGCCTGGATTATATTATGTCTGCGATATGTGCATCTACACTCAATGTTGTCACAGAACATTACATAGTGAAATGAATTAGCACATTAACTTAAAAGTTCTTCCATTTCTGCACTCCGTGATGATCAGTAGTTTGAGATGGGAATAAAAAATAATGTTTTAAGAATGCATGGATTCTGAAATATTGTCAAGTCACACATACTACAGGAAAGGGTTTATCATTTGGTACCACTTTTTTGCACAGAAGTAAAATTAATGGTGAAAACATTGCAGTTCATCATCTAGGCCCTATGTCACTTACGTGAACTATCCAGGTGCAATAGGCCTCCATGCCAACATATATGTTGCACTACTTTCATTCACTGTTGAGAATCTGTCTTAAATACAATGATAACAGTTACTGTACTTAGATTGCATTTATTTGATCTCTCTCTTAAGACATACTTATTTCTGCTGAATGCAACTGTTCACTTCAAAAATAGAATGAGAATGTAAATAATGTGTACTTTAATATTATTGTTGGATATCAGAAAGATTCTGGTCAACTACAATACACATTTACTGCTAACTCATTAGAACAAACAGCATTTCTTGGACTTGTTCATTTACTTAACTCCTCACAATAGTCCTGTCATGTTCCTTTGCTTAAGTCTTCTCACTGAATCACCATCTACAGGGACAATGGATCATCAAGATTAGCCACAAGGGCTGCGCTGTAGATAAGCTCAGAGATATAACTCAGAGAGGTTTGTTGTCTGTCGTCTGGTGTGGCCTCCTTGACAGTGTCCCAAGGTTCCGCAGGGAGTACTGTATCAGGGATTTTACCATAAACAGCATTCTGAAGGCCAAAGTCAAATGCATGTTCCTGCTCTTCTGTGCAGTTCACATAGTTTGGGAAATGGTTATAATGGGCCCATTCAGACCAGTTCTGATGCTGTGCCAAAGGATGGGTGCTGTACCAAAAGCCATCTCTTTTGGAGGTGTGGTCATGGGGAGTTATGGTGAGTGGAGGGGTGTAGTTCAACTGCTCTGTGGAACACTTGGAAAGATTGACTTTAGGCTCCTGATGACTGCCGAGGACAGCTGTCTCACTGAACAACCACTGAGTGGAACTATACAAACTGGGGCTGCTGGCTGGAGATTCTCCTGGTGGTGGTGATGGGTAGCAGGTTCCTGTGTGCTGCCTTGGTGAAGATCTTTTAGATGCAGAACGTGTAATCAGTTTCCCACTCTTAATACTTCTTGCGCGACGATTTTGAAACCATACCTTTAAAAACAACGGTACAAAATTAAAATTGTAGTTTCTAACATACAGGTGTAGTGTTCTTTATTTATTTAGTTACTCTACTGATAAGTAAGCATTAAAGCTTCAGATTATTTCCATTTTATAAACTGCATATTTATGAGTGATTACATTTTATAGCATTCTAGAATAACATGCAGCTTGATTCAGATTCCAAAGAAAGGGGGAAATTACCTCGAAAAAGGAAAACACTGCCAGCATACTTTGCCAACAGTGATTTTCTATGGAGGAGCTCTGATCCTTGTTGGGTTGAACTTTGGGCAAATGACTCTCAAACATTCAGTCTTTGTCCACCTAGTGGCACCCCAACATTCTCCTGCCAGGTCATTAAGGTATCCTTTGTGTAATGAAATCAAACTTTGAATGCACAGAGTACACACTGAACTTGTTTTCAGCTGTTAATAGTGATGCCATAGTTAAATAAAATGGCTATATTATGTGAACTAGCTCAAGAAAAATAAGTGTTACAGATATATTACTTCTTCAAATTTTGTAAACATTAAGACATGTATACCATTTAAATGGACAAGGCCTGGTGGGCTGTAGGGGTTAAAGAAATTTGTCTATGTTGCAGTTCTCTTGTAGTGCCCTCAGCAGGTGACAGCACACCATTATACTGCAGTAGTAAATCCACCCAATTAATAAATGTCAAACCATACAATAATCAATAATTTTAATACAAGCCTCTGAGGCCTATTATGACATTAGGTAAGTGTCTCTCCTTAGGCTCCTGAGAAAGGCTTTAGAATGTCATGATGGTATCTAATAGTACTGCTGGTGTCTTCAACCAGTTGGATTATTTGGAATAAATTACCCCAGCTGAATAGGCACAGTACATCGACCCATTAAACCGTTACAATATACTTTTCTCTGTATTTTGTTCTTATTTAATGCACATCCTTCCTAAACTGGTTCTCCACACCCGGAAGTAATGTTTTTTATCTTTCTTGTGAAATCGCAAACCAAATCTGTATCATTTTGACAATTATCCTTATTGGGTCTTACCGGTAATCAATAATATAAGATTTGGTACATATGCATATGTAATGGAAATAATATACTCTACAATTGTATTTGGAACTCGTACTCTATATAGGGCATAATATCAGCTGAAATAACCATAGTCTCATAAAACACCGAATAAATCAGGTTGTGGTTATTATAATTACTTGACAATTAGTCGATAAAATAAAACTTATTGTACCAGGTTTTACCTAATACTTAGCTACCTCTCAACTGTCCCTGATTTTCAGGGATGTCCCTAATTTTGACACAAATTTTAGCGTTGTCCTTCTTAATCCCTCCTAAAACTGGTGACTTTTGGTGACATGGTAGCGAGTCACACTTAATAAATAATGACAATAATTAGAGTTACAGACTTCTTTTACATTAGAACATTTTATATTAATTTGCATTTTCATTTTCTGTTAACATCTCATCACGTTGTGTCCCTGATTGTTTCTGGATTTGTCCCTATTTAGTTGAGAACTATACTTAGCTAGCGTAAGATTCACTGTGTTTGTTGGGGGAGGGCGCACAGTTCAAATGCAAATGAATATTTACACCGCACATGCCACGGGTTAAAAAAAAAGCCAGACGACCCTATGAAACAGGAACTGGTGCATTAAAGTCCAATTAAAAAAAAAATCTTCTGGTTATTATAAAACTACATCTGGCAAAAGAAGAGCTGTTGCCATTGAGTTTGTTTTCTGTAGTTGAGCATTTAATTTTATATAGTAAATAGTGTGGCTAATATCTCAGTTTGCCTTATGGGATAGGAATCAGGAAAATATGTATTTATGATTCAGTTAGCTTTTCATCTGCTGACACCCACTACCGGGGAATCATTCAGGAATTGCTTACCTGGACTTTGGATTCTGGGAGCCCTGTGAGTTCTGCCAGCCTCTCCCTAGTACAGATGTCGGGATAAGGGTTAACCGAAAACACCTTTTCCAGTTCGGAGAGCTGCAATCGGCTGAAGATGGTCCTTCTCCTCTTCCTCTGTCCATCCATACCCCCTATGCAGCCAGATGTCACCTCAGGGGAGAAGGAGCAAGTATCTTTTGGGGTCTCTGCTGTGGAAAAAAAGGAAACATATCACCTACCGCTGTACATAACAAGCCAAAAAGATAGACATTTTAGCTGTGTTTGTATCGGATTCTAAAACGCTATGATATTGATGTATGTTGTATTTCACCACACATCAGGGACTGGCTAACCCATTCCAAAAAGGAAAACACATTTTATTTTACTGTACTGATAAAACACTTTTTGAGATACAGAGGGTGGTTCATTTGGTTCATTTTAAGCTTCAGAAATAAGGAAAATGTTTCAAAGCAGTGTACCGTTCGTTGAGCAGTATGCACAGAACGTTATCTCCCCAGCCTATAAAAACAATATCTCTGAAACAGACTGTAATTCTCCCCCAAAAAGTAAGAGGTATAATTCTGCGAACCTTTAATACTGAATGAGTCGGATGCATTTGGTGCAACTATAATTACTGACTGGCTAATTTCACCTTGGAGCTCCAGATTTTAGCTGTAGATTTTCACTAATGACCCACAACGTTTTTTTAATATTGTTCTAAATGTGCTCTTTTTGAGAAAATAACACGGAATGCACGTTTAAAACAATACCATCAGTTTAAAGCAGTTAACTTCGTCTTCTTTGTCGGTAGTCACGTGTGTGTGTGTGTGTGTGTGTGTGTGTGTGTGTGTGTGCATAACCCACTACCCCGTCCTTAAGCACACCTTGCCCTCCACCGCTAAGCATTACAACTTAAATTCATAGCAGCGATGTTAATTAGTTATAGCAACAGGTCAGAAACATGAGCACGCTCTTACTTTTAAGAATAAACACGCTTCAGCTACAGCGACTCCCACATTTAGTGATAAAGAATTTTCCACGGATTTACTTCAGCCATTAAGTAAAGTTAATACCCTAAAACTTGTTTAACTTTATAAAGTAGGTCTGCAAATCAAAGAGCGATAATGATAAAACTGAGAGCAAAAACTGAAAACACCATGTCTAAATAAGTAGACGGATCTCAACAATGCAAAAGGCCGAGAAGCAGAATTGAGTCGTTGGACTTCACTTGTCTAGAACCCCTACCACCACTACAGGAAACCTACTATAACATTCGTACCTTTCTTTGCAAAACAAAACATATATTTTGAAATTACAAAGTTACCTGTAGTTTCGTGTTTCTTTTCTTTGCAGCATGCAGGCAATCCCAATTTCGGGACCGATAGCTCTTGCCCCCTAAAGAATACAGAATCCACTAGTAATTCCATTTTATCCCCAAAGTGTTCTTGGATGAGACTGATTAGCTGTGCACCGCTGCAACCGATTTTACCCTTGTGGCTCGTGCTTGTCTGTGGCACTGTGGCCCTTTTTTTTAACCCACACCCCCATCCCCGGACACTGTTCATTTTCGTTTATTTCCTCCAGGTGTCAACTGGTGCTGCTCCACACCTTTGCTCCTTTGAAGTTTCTCTGGCCGGGGATGTAACTTGGAGTGAATTGGTTCCTTTTGATCTGTTTCACAGTCGCAGTATCCAACACCCCCACCCCCTGCGCCATTCTACAAAACAGTCTAACAGAGTGGTGAACTAGCCCCAGATCCGCTACCAGTCCTTCTCATAAGGTTCATAGACTGTCAACATGCACACAGTCTCAGTCTCTCCCACACCTTCCTCAGACAGGAAGCAATCGCACTGGCAAAAGCGGTCTAACATTCATCCTAACAGATGACATTTGAGCAAAAGTGATTTGAATTCAGTAAAGCAACCGGACTTTATCGTACACTGGATTCTAAGCACCACTGTTTGCATTTTCCAATCCACATATAATCCCATTCCACCCTAATCGACGTGGGTAGGACACTTAGCAGAAAGTGTATGCGTGTGGGGGTGGGGTGGTTGGTGGTGTAGTGATTTAGGGGATGCGTTGGCAAAGGGTCCCATCATGTGTACGCAAAACCACTCACCCGAAATTACTAAAACACAGCAATCTTCAATCACCCCCCCCCCCCCAGAAATCGGCGAGGCTATCAGGAAGAAAAAATCCTGCACTGTCGCGCCATAAATAAATAACACTATTTTGGCTATTTGCACTGAGATTGAGATGCAGTTTATTAACTAGAATATGCACTTAATCAAACGTTAATCTAAATTTACTAAGTGTTATGCCGAGAACTTGAAAACAGACACCGCGAATCTAATCACATAGTTTTGATTTGGAATAGATTACTCTGATAATTGCAAAGGAGATGGAGGAAAAACAAGACAGTGCTATACAGACTGAAAATTTATATAGAGCTCTGTCTCAATACATTTTTTTCCTGCTAGGGTTATGAAATAATATACTGCACCACAATTTGGAATGAATCACTGTTTTGGGCAATCCCAATGGATTTAGCAGATTTTATATTTTTAACCAAATAGGTGCACATCAGAAGTGCAATTGTACAATGGTTTTGAGAGTTGGATCTTCCAAAATTCCCATTCAGATGCTGAGTCCATAAAAGTTGACTAATTTATTGTACTTGTATTAAAACCAAAGCTGCCACTAGTAACAGAAACCAGGTCTTTTCTTTTTTTTAACTGGCTTTAGCGTAACTGCACACCTTCCCTGAGCGATTCTTCCTGATTCAATAAAATATGTTAATGTATTTCTATTTTGTGCCTTTAAGCATTAATGTTGCTCTGTTCCTTTTGGAAGTATATTTGGAGTGCCCACTGTCCTGTTAGATTACTTCAGTTTTTATTTGGCAGCAGGAGACTGTTATGCTAGCTAGTCTGCCCTTTAAATACATTTACCATTACTTTTTCCACCTCTCCCATGCATTCCTGAATATCTTCATGGATTCCCTCTCCACCGTTTATTCTGGGAGTCCATCTTATAGGTCCATAACCCTTTCTGTGAAAAAAGTACTTTCACAAATCCAGGGAGTAGGTGCCTTCCCCCCAAACTGCTTTGTTTGCTTCCTTCTCTTCTCCATCTTTCTGCTTCAGGATGACCCCTTTCTATAGCCACACGATTTTGTGCACTGAAATCATATTTCTGTATTTCTTCTAGTACCTAGTAGCAGGAGCTCCGTTTCTTATAGTTTGTGGCTACACCATTCAATTCCTTCTCACACAACCTTCTGGTGACTTTTTGGGCTTCTAACATCTTGATCTCTTTCTGGTTATATCACTGTGAGAATTGAACACGGTCTTACCAGAGCCCATGAGAGCATTAACCCCTTTGCTTCTGGAGTCTTTCTAAGCAATATATATGCACAGTATAAGTCATGGTATGTGAATTATTCCTTATGGAGTAGTATTTCAGCTGAGGAGCCTACTGCTGCACATCATTTGGATGTGCTATGCTAACATTTTGGGCAGGTCTAAACAGGGGTGTAGTAAGAAATTTCTGTTTTATACTCATTGCTAATATTGTTGCCCCTCCAACTATCTTCCTGTATGTTTAAAACATGTGAACATGATTTTCAGCTACTTTCCGCCACAGGTATGAAATAGTTGTTTTAGAGGTAAATTCCTTTCAAGGATATTGTGTTCTCTGTGTTCTGGTCTTTGTAAACTATAATAGTTCTGAAAGATACAAAGGACAAAAAAAGAAGTAAGCTGAATACACTGAGTGTAAGTACAGTACTCAGCTGAGTACACTGAGTATGTTGAGTACAGCACTAGGCTGAGTACACTACACTGAGAACACTTGGGGTATCGTACACAGATGAGTACACTGTGTATCCCTGAGTATAGCACTAGGCTGAGTACATTACACTGAGTACACCTAGGTATAGTACCCAGATGAGCACACCGAGTATGCCAGAATAAAGCACTAGGCTGATTACACTACACTAAGTTCGCTTGGGGTATAGTACCCAGCTGAGTACACTGAGTGTACCCAAGTGTGGCACTAGGCTGTGTACACTACACTGAGTGCACCTAAGTATAGTACCCAGCTGTTTACACTAAGTATGCCTCACTATAGTACTAGGCTGAGTAGATTTACTGAGTACAGTACCCAGCTGAGTAAGCCTGAGTATAGCACTAGGCTGAGTACACTACATTGAATACACCTGGGTGTAGTATCTAGCTGAGTACACTGAGTATGCCTGAGTATAGCACTAAGCTGAGTACACTGCACTGAGTACACCTGAGTATAGTACTCACTGAGTACACAGAGTATGCCTGGGAAAAGCACTGAGCAGAATATACTGAGCATGCTTGGATATATCACTAGGCTAAGTATGCATGGGTATAGTGCTTAGCTACACCCTTATGCCTGGAAATGGTCAACAATGGATAGTACACCTTCCTGCTTTCTGAAGGAAATCTCACTGTGAATAGTACTTGCATAATTCTGTATTTCTTAAACCTTTTATCTTTAACTATGGGATGAAGAGACACATTACATGTTTGATTGAGTTTTTCTTGTAGTTGTTACTGAATAGTTTGTTTGTGTAATCTTTCTACTCTGTGCTTAGATGTTGTTTGGATTACCTTGCAGGCATCTCAATGTTTATGGGCATCAGGCTGGGTTTCTAAAGAGTACCCAAACAATTCACTTATGCTATACTGTTGAGGTCACAAAAAGCCTATAACATGTCATGTTTTTAGCTAGTGGGGGTTTGTCTTTATTGACCTGAATGTGCCCATACAGACATAAAAAGTAAAAAGGTCAGGGGCATTCAGAAGCCATGCAGCTGAAACACTGATGTGTTTTTAAATTGTCATTTGTATATATTCCGTGGGCCTCCATTACAGGATATTAAAGGTATTACGTAGTGAAGACTTTAGCTTAGCTGAATCTTTCTTGCAGTTTTTACTGAATGTTTTTTTTTCTGTGTAACCTTTTTACCCTTTGCTTGGATCTTTTGTAGTGAAGGAACTTTGAATGTAGTATTTAAAGTAAGACTTATTTTCTTACCTTTACTTAACATGGAGCTTTGCCTGATCTCAGTTTCTGTTTGCAACCACTGCTCCATCCTTGACAATAAAGATTTGATGATTATTTCTCTGCAATGACTACAACATCATAGATATTGTCACATATATTAATTCTTCATGAATAATCACAGACAAAAAGAAAGCTGCTCCATTAGCAGGTTACAGTGATACACAGAACCTCAGTGGTGAAATGATTCATAGGTTAATACTAGGCTAACCACCCTTTCAACCATTTTAAGCCTAGCCAATTATCTCATTTGAGAATCAAACCCGGCACCTTGTGTCTATAAAATAAACATATTAACAATTATGTTAATTCCCAATGCTATGATAACACAGTATAAATTAGCCACCTTTTATATCTATATTTATATCTATATCTATCTGGAGCATTTCTCCCTGGGCCTCAGGTGAAAATTGGCTTCATTCCAAGTTGGACTTTCCCGGTTAACAAATGTTAAATAAAATAAAATAAAAAATATCTATATCTATATATATATATATATAAGCATGTTCTAAGGACCAGTTTCTACTATTACTAGTGTATTTATTTATTTTATTTTATTTGACATTAGTTGACCGGGATAATCCGACTGGGTAAATACCCTTTTTCAATGGAGGCCTGGGGAGAAAAGCTCCAAAGTAATATTATATAAGATTTTATGTTACAGTGAATGTATAATACAATATAATTTTCTACAAATGCATTAACAAAAATGAAGGCAAAAGAGACATTTTATACAACTGTGTTTAAAAACACGTTATTAAAAGAGTGAGAAATAGTTGAGGGATAGGAAACAGTGATTAGATCAGCAGATTAGTAGTAGTATTCCATACTAGTTATGTATGGGTGTTAGTGAGAGTGAAAGGGATAGGAAACAGTGATTAGATCAGCAGATTAGTAGTAGTGTTCCATACTAGTTATGTATGGGTGTTAGTGAGAGTGAGTAGTATTCCATACTAGTTATGTATGGGTGTTAGTGAGAGTGAAAGGGATAGGAAACAGTGATTAGATCAGCAGATTAGTAGTAGTGTTCCATACTAGTTATGTATGGGTGTTAGTGAGAGTGAAAGGGATATGAAACAGTGATTAGATCAGCAGATTAGTAGTAGTATTCCATACTAGTTATGTATGGGTGTTAGTGAGAGTGAAAGGGATAGGAAACAGTGATTAGATCAGCAGATTAGTAGTAGTGTTCCATACTAGTTATGTATGGGTGTTAGTGAGAGTGAGTAGTATTCCATACTAGTTATGTATGGGTGTTAGTGAGAGTGAAAGGGATAGGAAACAGTGATTAGATCAGCAGATTAGTAGTAGTGTTCCATACTAGTTATGTATGGGTGTTAGTGAGAGTGAATACCTAGTGAGTCTGTAGAGGTGGAACTAGATGTTAGTTGAAGTGATAGTACAGCAGAGTTCCAGAATAGATAAGTGAGGTTGCAAGTGAGAGTCAGAAACATTATGCTGGAAAATGGTTGGGTTGTAGAGGATGTTGTGATGTAGAAGAATGGTACAGGGTATTAGGTAGAAGAGGAGGAGAATAAGGGAGAGTAGTAATAGATAGGATTAGGATTAGGACTGGATTTGTGGATGTAGGTTACAGGGACATATCCAGGTGTGGTTTAGGTAATATTTGAGGGATTTCTTAAATTTGTATCTGCGTGTGTGTGTGTGTATATATATATATATATATATATATATATATATATATATATATATATATATATACAAAACCATACATTTCACAATATTAGCACAGCATTACATCTGTGACATCACTGTGCTTCAGCAGAGAAGTCAGAGTCTGAAAACTTTCAGTTAACTCTATCGCATACTATGCCTAGAGCTCTTTGCACCATTAGAACTTGCTGAAAACAAAACAAAGCCAATATTTGCTGTGCTAGAATGGTGAAGTGTGCATATGGCCTTACTATATAATGCATTGGTTAAAGTTTAGAAGATTTTATTCTGTACATAGAGTGTAACAATTGGGAAGTTGTGAATGTACACTAGTCTGAAAACTGTTCTTTCTACCAATCTCCATAGACTCCTTGCACCCCTGCACTCCCTGTTAAGTAACGTAATCATCTCTGAGATTGCCATTACTCAAAGAAAGGGAAATACAATTTTTCCCCCAAAAAACTACATATGTTCCTTTTTCCTCTTTCTTGCAGCTTTGGAACCTGAAAATAGAACTTCTAAAATGGTATGCTTCAATGTGACCACTTTGAACATATGTAGTTCAGAACTATATCTCTCTTCGTAGTATTACTTAATTTGTAAGGAAAATAGTGTTCCATTAGTGCCCTTTCCTTGTTATTGTATGATCTCTGGGTTGGTATATTTAACTTACCAGGGGGGTGGGGTGCAGGGGGAGGCTTAACCCTCTACAAACAAGAAAATATATTTTTTTAATTTGTATTCTCCAAGGTTATTTATTGGAGCATGCATAGTCTGTTGTTAATATATATGTGTGTGTGTGTGTGTGTGTGTGCGTGTGTGTGTGCGCGTGTGTGTGTGTGTGTGTGTGTGTGTGTGTGTGTGTGTGTGTGTGTGTGCACCAGGTGTCTTAGCATTTTATTACATTGTTTGTATTACGTCATTGCCTTGTATTCTCTCTGATGTGATATAAGCTGATATTGGGGTACAGAAAGAATTGTGATGTGGCCATTTTTGAAATGCCAACCAAGTAACATTTATTTTCCTGTTTACAGTGATGATACATTCATAGTGTAACAAACATCTTGAGGCTCATTGAATGATCTGTTCTAGAAAATTTGTAGACCCCCTTTACTGGTTACAATGTTGCATTTAGTTTAAGCAGAATACTTGCTCCTTCAGATTCAATATCTCATAAACAAACACACACACACACACACACACACACACACACACACACACACACACACACACACTAATGCTGGATGAACTAATCCTGCTTGAGGCACCCATGTCACATGAGTCTGCAGGAATTTCACTATTACAAAATGTAACACACCTCCCAAAAATGTGGTTAAAGTTCATGTAATATAAAGGTAACATTATGTGACTAGCTAGTCTCATTTGTTTATGATAAACATACCTTTAGTATTGCTATATGTGACTTATCTTTATGTTATCTGTAGAAAACAATATAGCTTCATAGCTACATTATCTGCACTGTCTTGTGTTGTTTGGTAGTAATGCTGTGAGTGTTGTGCCATGACTTTGAGACATTGTACTTGATTATATCATGCCCAGTACATGTTGTGGCTTTTGACCAGGATGTAGTATGCTGACCACCCTCTACACTTTAACAGACAACATACATCAAAATATAGACAAAGGTCTCCTCAAAGGAGCAGTTTTTATAGACCTAACCAAAGTGTTTGGTGCAATCGATCATGAACTCCTTCTGAATGCACTATAAGATCAAGAATTAACACTGAGACTCTCCTGTAGTTTGAGAGCTCCCATTCCCCATACATACTTTAGGCAAAAGCAAACCCCCCCTCACCTACCACATCACTTACTGAAGTGAAACAAGTATCAGTACTTTTTCCATTACTTCCTACCACATTACTTACTAAAGGGATACAACAAGTATCAGTACTTTTTCCATTACTTCCTACCACATTACTTACTAAAGGGATGCAACAAGTATCAGTACTTTTTCCATTACTTCCTACCACATTACTTACTAAAGGGATACGACAAGTATCAGTACTTTTTCCATTACTTCCTACCACATTACTTGCTAAAGGGATGCGACAAGTATCAGTACTTTTTCCATTACTTCCTACCACATTACTTACTAAAGGGATGCAACAAGTATCAGTACTTTTTCTATTACTTCTTACCACATTACTTACTAAAGGGATACAACAAGTATCAGTACTTTTTCCATTACTTCCTACCACATTACTTACTAAAGGGATACAAGTATCAGTACTTTTTCAATTACTTCCTACCACATTACTTACTAAAGGGGTACAAGTATCAGTACTTTTTCCATTACTTCCTACCACATTACTTACTAAAGGGATACAAGTATCAGTACTTTTTCCATTACTTCTTACCACATTACTTACTAAAGGGGTACAAGTATCAGTACTTTTTCCATTGCTTCCTACCACATTACTTACTAAAGGGATACAACAAATATCAGTACTTTTTCCATTACTTCCTACCACATTACTTACTAAAGGGATACGACAAGTATCAGTACTTTTTCCATTACTATTCTCCCTGTTCATTAGTGACCTTCCAGTTCATGTTCCCCAAACACAACTCATCCTATTCGCAGATTACGTTGTCAACTACAGAGCTAACTTTTTCTCTATTAGCATTTAAAATGGCACAGAAGAAGATCCAAGCTCACTTTCTCAATGGCTAACAGTAAACATATTAATTCTTAGCACCAGTAAAACCAAATGTATGATATATGCCATCAAAAAATTCTTTCCTCAGTATCACAACAATGATCCATATAGCATAACAACAAAGAACTCATAAGAAACAAAAGAGTACTATATCACACAAAGGAAAATGACAGACTTCCTATTTTGATAGAAGAGCTTAAATCGGTATTTGTTTAACTAGAGTGTGGCTTGCCTATCATAGCTAATACATAAAAAAAAAAAAAAAAAACAGACCACTCTCCAGACTGCCTCCTACAGTATGTATAGATTTATTTCCTTAGTACCACAGAAAGAATTTCACTGCTAAAAAATGCTCCCAATAAAATAAATATGTACTATGTGTAGTGCTTTTGCATCTGTTACTTTCAAATTACTACACCTAGAAGCCATCATCTTCATTGCCAACTGTTTAACCAAGAGACCTACAGCTCTACCACATATAACTTCAGATCTTAGCACTCACTCATTTCCCAAGACAAACCACCGTTTCTCCACAATGGCTTCCCAGGCCTGGGTCTCACTACCCTCAAGCTTAATATCTATAACAGTCTACAAAGAAGCAGTATGCTAATGCTACACAAATCAAGGTATTAAATGATAGTACACTCCATCCATATCCACTGCTATAATTCCATGCTCCTTCACAAAGCAACTATACACGTATCTTTTAACCACAGACTTCCAACCTTCACCCTTCCTAACTCTTTACACTATCAATCGCTATTCCCTGGCATTTCCCCCATTCACCTTTCTGCTATCATCATACCTCTCAGCCTCTTTGAGCAAGAAATCTGGACAAAGCCATAAGGAAAAGAAGGACAAAGCCCCCAAAATAGGGACAATTTTTAAATATTGTTCTTATAAACTTAGAAAATTGATAGAATAATGGGTTTTACATTATCATGAATTTTCTGAAGGCTATGAAGTCTGAAACTCAAATGTCTTTCATTATTTTCTAACTTTAATCTTTAATGACTTGCTACTAATTTGCCAGAAAAACACAAATTTATAAAAAATGGACTTAAAATATGAGGCAAAAATCTGGACATTTTGTGAAAATATGTACATTTGAGAGGCATGGCTATCATTCCTCACTCTAATGTACTTTAAACATGAATGTAAAAATATATATGCAATTGCTAACTTGAGTGTGCAGTTTTCTCTACTAACTCCCTTTATGTCATTTTGGAATTGTAGTGTAACCTTGATCTGGTTCTGTACTAATCTGACTTCCGTTTTAATTTTTACTCCTGGGCTGAGCTTGAAAATGATCCATGTGGATCAGTGTTCTATCCCGGTTAACAAAGAATAAATAAAATTAAAGAAAAGAAAAAGGAAAATATGTAGTGTTAGTCACTGTTTGCCATGAAAATGTGTACCCAGATTATTCCTTTATCCATGGCTAAGCTAGTCTGGCAGTATAATATAGATATCTGGTGAAGGGCATGCTCTGCTGACAAGTTTTCCCTGTAGTCATAGGTTGTTACTAGGCAGTTGATCTGGTTAGATCATTTGTAGCCAAGCCAACGCAATTCCAACACATAACCCCATTTCCATGAGAGATTGTGGGACCACTGTGGGGTGTGTTTATGGTTTCACATCCATTCATCTAGGTTCTGCTTGAAGAAGGTTAGGGAGGTACTTTGTTTAACATGAAGGTGGAGTCTGTTCCAGAGTAGAAGAATTCTTTGGGAGAGGTATGTAACATGCCGCAATTCCTGTTTAAGTTGTGGTTGAAGTTTGGGTCTCTTGTACATGCATCTGTGGTGTTACTGATTTTGTGAACTTGTAGTTTATCTTGCAGGACAGGATCCAGTTTAAAGTCTTGTAGGTTAGGCAGACGTCACCCTGCAGGAGTCCTGCTTTGATGTCCCCTGGTTTCTGCTATACAAGTAACTTGTGTTCCTGGGTTGAGATTGAAAGAGACATCTGTACTTAATGGGTTTTACTTGTTAATAAAACACAGTAAAGCTGTTAACTAACATGGATAAGAATTCCACAGCACCATTATTTTTTTTGTATTTTAGGTAATCATACTTCTCAAAGAGTATTGAAAAGTCACAGCAGTGGCCTCAAAAATCACACCAAAAAAGTGGATGCCCTTATTTTAAGCAATAGCTCTATACATTTGTCCATAACCTGAAAGGCCAAGTGGTACATTGGTTAAGGTGTATGCCTTTCAACCACAAGGTGCAAGGTTTGATTCTTGCCATAACCCCTTTTTCCTATTTTTGCACATGGGGTCAGGGGTGTCACTTCAACTGTGACAAATATCTAGAGCCAAGGTTTACACCATCGGATCCATAAATTATTTATTCTGTATAATTAATAAGAACAAATAGTTGTATAGACTTAGTTCAATTACTTGATTGATTCTATATAATTAATAAGAACAAGTAGTTGTATAGACTTAGTTCAATTACTTATTATGTAGTCATAAATACCTCTGACTTTATAAAGACAATGGGATACCTAGCTAATGCTGATTACTTGTAAATAAGAGGGAAAAACATAATGATCATTTTAAACTAAACAGCTGTCAGACAAGGAAAAAGGGAATGATTTACAGTGGATATAAAAAGTGTACACACCCCTGTTAAAATTCCAGGTTTTTGTGATACAAAAAAATGATACCACAATAAATCATTTCAAAGCTTTTCCCACCTTTAATGTCGCCTATAACTTGTACAATTCAATTGAAAAACAAACAAATTTGTTAGGGAAAAATACACAAAAAATAAAAAAAAAAACAATAAGCTGGTTGAATAAGTGTGCACACCCTTAAACTAATACTTTGTTGAAGCACCTTTTGCTTTAATTACAGCATTCAGTCTTCTTGGGTACACACCTGCCATCAATTAGAGAGACTCTGATTAACCCCAAATAAAGTTCAGCTGTCCAAGTAGGATTTTCCTGACATTTACTCAGTTGCCTGCTACAGCAAAAGCCATGGTTTGCAGAGAGCTTACAAAGCATCAGAGGGATCTAATTGTTGAAAGGTATCAGTCAGGAGAAGGGTACAAAAAATTTCCACAGCATTGACTATACCATGGAACACAGTGAAGACAGTCATCAAAAAGTGGATAAAATATGGGACAACAGCGACGTGGCAAAGAACTGGACATCCCTACAAAATTGATGAAAAGACAACATGAAAACTAGTCAGGGAGGCTGCCAAGAGACTTACAGCAACACTGAAGGAGCTGCAGGAATTCCTGGAAAGTACTGGTTGTGTACTACATATGACAACAATCTCCCATATTCTCCATATATCTGGCCTATGGGATAGGGTTGCAAGACAGAAGCCTTTCCTTACACAGAAAAACATCCAGGCCCGGCTAAAATTTGCAAAACAATACGTCGTCTCCCAAAAGCATATGGGAAAATGTGTTATGGTCTGATGAGGCCAAGGGTGAACTTTTTGGCCACAATTCCAAAAGGTACATTTGGCGCAAAAACAACACTTTGCATCACCAAAAAAACACCATCCACACGGTGAAGCATGATGGTGGCAGTATCATGCTTTGGGGTTGCTTTTCTTCAGCTGGAACTGGGGCTTTAGCCAAGGTGGAGGGAATTTTGAACAGTTCCAAATACCAGTCACTTTTGGCCCAAAACTTTCAGGTGTCTGCTTGAAAGCTGAAGATGAAGAGGAATGTTACCTTTCAACATGACAATGACCACGACCATACATCCAAATCAACAAAAGGATAGCTTCACCAGAAGAAAGTTAAAGTTTTGGAATGGCCCATCCAGAGCCCAGACCTAAATCCAATAGAAAATCCGTGGGGTGACCTGAAAAGGCTGTGCACAAAAGATGCCCTCACAATCTGACAGATTTGGAACGCTTTTGCAAAGAAGAGTGGGAAAATATTGTCAAGTCAAGATGTGGCATGCTGATAGACTCGTACCCAAGAAGACTGAATGCTGCAATTAAATCAAAAGGTGCTTCAACAAAGTATTAGTTTAAGAGTGTGCATACTTATGCAACCAGCTTATTGTACGTTTTTTATTTTTTATATTTTCTCCTAACAAAGTTGTTTGTTTTTCAATTGAATTGTACATGTTCTAGGTCACATTAAAGGTGGGAAAAGTTTTGAAATTATTTATTGTGGTCTCATTTTTTTATATCACAAAAACCTGGCATTTTAACAGGGGTGTGTGGACTTTTTATATCCACTGTATGTTACTGAAGCATGCTAAACTGTAATTCTTTTATAGGTGTTTGTAAGTTGGGAGTATAATGGTAAAAATGTGCAGATGGTCCTATGATACACACACACACACACACACACACACACACACACACACACACGTCTGTCTGACACTAGTATGTGGCTGTTAACATAAATAATTATAATAAAAAATTACAGTAACCATGCACTTCAATATGCTCTAAGGTTTCAGTGTAGCAGCCCCCAAAGAAAGAAAAACAGATACTGTAGTTGTGAAAGCAGTACTACATGCATTTTGTTTTCCTATGTCTTTAAGAGAGCAATTACCTTTTGTTATACTGCTTTGCTCTTGATAAATAGAGTAAAGCTCATTGAGAAACAGGAATAACAGTCAAATCTTGACTTGAAAGATAAAATGTCACCTTGAATTGCCATTGACTAATCTATGATGAATCAAAGTAAATGTGTTATGTACTCTGAAATCCTTATCATTAACAGCAAAACAATGCAGTGGATAAGAAGAAGATTAACGCATGATTTTAACCTTGAGCCTTGAAGTTACCTGCTTTGAAGATATTTTCAGTGGACAGAAAGTGAACACACTGTAATAGGATTCTTCTAAACAAAATGCTTATAAAAGAATATTCCTTAAAAAGAAAGAACAATAATGCTGAAATACACAGTTTTGTTGATATTCTTTCTTTTGTGGTCCTTGTTATGTCACATTGTGAAGTAGATTGACAAGGAAGTAACAACATTTTTTTTCAGAGCTGAAGCTCTGAATCAGGGTGTCAGATCTGAGTAATTGTACAGCTTAGTTGGTATCCTAGATATTTGAAGTTTTTTATTGAGAATCCAGGATATGAATTCAACACACACACACACACACACACACACACACACACACACACACACACACACACACACACACACACACACACTGACTTACTGGTACTTTTGTCTCTTTCTGAGAACCACTTTATCAATTAATTTATTTACATTTTATTAACATGGTTTGTTTCATTGGGCAGTGCCCAGTTTTAGTAGGGACATGTATGGAAATGGCTCTTTCATTACATTACTGAATAATATTCATCTGCTGTCCAGAAACTATATATATATATATATATATATATATATATATATATATATATATATATATATATATATATCTACACACACACACACACACACACACACACACACACACACACACACACACACATATATGGATTCACTTTACAAGCTCGAGACACCAAAATATCGAATTTCAGTATCTCGAGACTGTAAAGTTGACAATTCACAAAACCGAAAATCCACTTACTCGCACGATTTACGAAACGGGTATATCACAAAAATGGAAAGCGGTGCTGCTACTACAAGGATATATTATGAACCTAGAAAGAGCCCTGAAAAATAAAAAGTATTGGTGTTGCAAGTGGAAAGCTGCAATTACAATGACTTGTGCCACTGGAGAAGAGTTCCTTAAAACTGTCCAGCATAATCATGCAGGGGATCCGACCGAAGTTGCCAGGTACATGGCTTTGACACCTCTCTCCATTATGTGCTGTTAGATTTCAAAATCCAATATTAATGGTGTTACAGCTAAAGGCTGTATGTTCCACTTTGGCCAGAATATCTGGTGAAAAGTACAACAGTTGGGTTTGGCGTCTCTTTATAATACTGATTATAACTTTCAGTTATCCGTCAAGTGTTTGGTAGCAATGGCTTTCCTGCCTGAGGAGGAGGATATACTGGCATTTGGACTGCTGCGAGAGTCCTTCCCTGCAGAAGGCAAGGAGTTGATACGGTACTTTTCAGACTGGTATGTTCTGGGCAAATGTAGGAAATTTAGTACACGTACCATGTCTCAATGTAGATTCCCACCCCTTTTTCCTGTTGAGTTCTGGAATGTGTTTGACTTAAATGTGCTATTTCTACCCCAGATGCAGAACTCTGTGGAGGCCTGGCATCATAGACTAAAATGTTTATTAGGGACCAGAGCTACAGATTTGGGTATCTTGATGTCAACACTGGCCAGGGAGAAGGATCGGGTAGAAGAACTCAGGGTTTGGATGGCTGGTGGGTGTCCACCTTTGCCGAAAAGATGGCAGGTAGTCCGGAGACATGCACAGTTTGAGCATATTCTGAATAACAGAGGATCTTATGATACAGTGGGTTTCTTGAAAGCAATTGCATGAGCTCTAAAAGTGTGAGCCATGTACATTACAAGCTGTGTGCTTACACGAGCTCTAAAAGTGTGAGCCATGTACATTACAAGCTGTGTGCTTACACGAGCTCTAAAAGTGTGAGCCATGTACATTACAATCTATGTGCTTACTATTCCTATTCTTCAGCAGTACAGGATACTCTCTGTGATTGCAGTGGTGTAACAGTGCTCCTAGTGAGGGACTGTGTGATTTTATGTACATGTCATGGTGGTGGAGTTCTTATGGTGATAAGGAATGTTGACAGCACATGAAGTGGGGAATAACTGTGAAGTCTCTCGATGAGTGGATGGTGCATTATGTATTTGCTGGTGATGTCGTTGAAGTTATGATGGTGACAGGAAGTATTTGGTGCACATACACTAAATAAAGGAAGTGTTTGGAGCACATATAGTAAATAAAGGTTTTCACAAATCCTGATTTTCAATATTGTGGGGTTTCAATATTAGAACTTTAAAAAGTGTGTGAGAAACCAATAAAAACAAACAGAGCAAATGGCAGTAGAAAAAACAATTTACTCTTAGCACTTTCGGTAAAACCAATGCTTCACCTTCTTCAGATAAAAAATAAGTCAATTAAGAACATTTAAATAGTCTTCGACATAACAATTATTGATTAACAATTAACAAGGCATCCAATTACTTAGTTCAGCTGCTAAACAAACATAAAAATTAAAGGTACAATCCACATACATACATTGTCCAAAGCCTAGTAGTAAAAAACTAGTAGTGAAAACCTTTTCTAAGAGCTTTAACTCACATCTCAAGATGGCTTTTTACAATCAAATATGTGTAAAAATTAAAAAACAAAAGACATAAATTAAAAATAAATATATGTGAAGTTATGTGATCAAATTCACTCTAAAAAGAAGAGTAATGTGAGTACATTTGATATAAAATAAGTAAAAAAATGAAAACAAAAAGGAAAATATTTAAACCTTTCAGCGTCTCAAAGATAATAATTTGAGTACACATTTAATAGATATTTGTTCGTTAAGACCAGGGGCATATAGGCAGTTGTCCTAATCTGCCAATCTAGCTCATCTGTTTCCAAAAGAAGTTGCCAAGGGCCAACTCTTAGATCAGGACGTCTGCAATGCAAGACTACAAATTTAAAACAGTGGTCTGAGTACTCGAGTATATGTTTTGCCAAAGCGTTATTTGTGTCTTTTATACTTATGGCATAAACATGCTCGTAAACCCGCTGTTTTAATTTTCTTTCGGTCTTGCGAAAGGCCCAAAAGAAGAAGTTCCTCTATTTATTTCAGACATTGTAAAATTGACCAATTTCTGGGATTTTACATATCAAGTTGAAGAGAGCAGCATTAACTTCTTGGACATTCTGTTATATAAAGATTATTCCAACTTAAAATACAAGAGTAAAATTTACAGAAAACCTACGTACTCTAATGCTTTATTGCATTATGACAGCTGCCACCCCTTCCATCTAAAGAAGGCTGTTGTAAAAGGGCAAATGGTGAGAGCAGCAAGAATGGTCACAGATTTTTGTGATTGACAGAATGTCAGAATTTAGAAAAAAATGTTTGTTAATAGAGGATATCCTAGTAACTTAATTGTTAAGGTTAGAGAGGAAGTGGTCGTTAAAAGACATGAGGGTCGCTTTAAACCGTTATCGGGAGCTATCTTGTCGAAAGAAACATTAGTAAATATTGAACAAGACCTTGAAGGTGACTTTCCTAATGACAAAGGCTTACAAACTTCTTTTTTAAGTACATTCTCAGTGGACTACACTTATATTAGGCAGATATTGAATAAAAACTGGGGGGCAGTTACTGAGGATCTAACTTTGAGTGGGAAATTGGGCATGCAGCCTAAGATTACCTATAGAAGGAATTTAAGTCTTAAAGCTTTACTCCAAAAAAGAAAGAAATCGCAAGGGTCAGGTCCTAATGGTATGTCAAAGTGTGGGGCATGCGCTCAATGTAAAAACATTTGAGTAACTAAAGATGTCATGATCAATGATAAACGATATTTTATTAGGGGGAGATTTAATTGTGAATCTAAAGGCGTGATCTACGCTGCTACATGTGATCGGTGCACCGCCTTTTATATAGGCAAGACCGAAAGAAAATTAAATCAGCGGGTTTACGAGCATGTTTATGCCATAAGTAAAAAAGACACAAATAATGCTTTGGCAAAACATATACTCGAGTACTCAGACCACTGTTTTAAATTTGTAGTCTTGCATTGCAGACGTCCTGATCTAAGAGGTGGCCCTTGGCAACTTCTTTTGGAAACAGATGAGCTAGATTGGCAGATTAGGACAACTGCCTATATACCCCCTGGTCTTAACGAACACATATCTATTAAATGTGTACTCAAATTATTATCTTTGAGACGCTGAAAGGTTTAAATATTTTCCTTTTTGTTTTCATTTTTTTACTTATTTTATATCAAATATACTCACATTACTCTTCTTTTTAGAGTGAATTTGATCACATAACTTCACATATATTTATTTTTAATTTATGTCTTTTGTTTTTTAATTTTTATACATATTTGATTGTAAAAAGCCATCTTGAGATGTGAGTTAAAGCTCTTAGAAAAGGTTTTCACTACTAGTTTTTTACTACTAGGTTTTGGACAATGTATGTATGTGGATTGTACCTTTAATTTTTATGTTTGTTTAGCAGCTGAACTTAAGTAATTGGATGCCTTGTTAATTGTTAATCAATAATTGTTATGTCGAAGACTATTTAAATGTTCTTAATTGACTTATTTTTTATCTGAAGAAGGTGAAGCATTGGTTTTACCGAAAGCGCTAAGAGTAAATTGTTTTTTCTACTGCCATTTGCTATGTTTGTTTTTATTGGTTTCTCACACGCTTTTTAAAGTTCTAAGTTTGCTTTACTATTTGTTTTGTTTGGGGTTTCAATATTCTGAGTCTCGAGAATTTATACTTTTGGTTTTGTGAATTGTCGACTTTACAGTCTCGAGATACTGGTGGTGCTGCGGTAGCATTGTCGCCTCACAGTAAGACGTTGTCCTGTTTGATTCTCAGCCAGAGCGTCTTCTGTGTGGAGACGTGTGAATGGGCATACCTCCGTTGAAGGTTGTGCGTCAGGGCTGGCAACTCGGCACATAAAAAAAAATCTTATGACAATCATTAGCAGACCGGAGTTCTGCTGTGGCGACCCCTAACTGGGAAAAGCCAAAAGACACAACAACAGTCTCGACATACTGAAATTCGATATTTCAGTATCTCGAGCTTGTAAAGTGAATCCATATATGGATATATATATATATATATATATATATATATATATATATATGTGTGTGTGTGTGTGTGTGTGTGTGAAATATTTTGTACTTTACACCAGTTATAACTGTGATACATGGGCAGTATATACAATTACATATATGCAGTTTCTGTGTGATAAGTAAGTTAAAGTTAATGTTCTGCATCGTGTACCCATTTAACTATTCTGAGACTGCAGAATGGATTTTACAGCTCATTTGAGCAAGCAGTCACTAGGTATAAAAACAGCAGTGAGTAGGCTATGCATTTTAGAATTGATGTTCTTGTTGCTTTAGTTTTGTTAAGAACGTTAAGGAGCATGAAAGAGAAGAGCACAGTAATCCGACAAATAGAAAATGACATTGGGTGGGGCTCAGAGGTTAAATTCTGAAATAAAGTTTAGACTGGATACTAATTTTTGTTAACACATTTATTAACTTCACAAGTTGAACACTGGCATGTGTACATGCAAGGGAGCCCGCAGGATGTTTTGCAGGGGGTTGCAAACCCAAGCCCTGCCCATGCAACCCCACCCCCTCTGCTGCCCCCGCCCACACAGCCCCACCTCACCCCTGCAGCCATTCCAGTGTCCCATTACTATTTCTCCCTATTTGTTGTATACACTGTTTAAATCTCTCAGTGTGCATACTGTTTTATGCTTTACTTCTACAATGACTACAGATATTTGGATTTCATTTACAACTTTTATTTCAAATTTTATAGCACAAACACTGATAGACATTTACTAAACCTAAACAAAGCAATAGTCTTACAATGAAAAGAGATTTAGCATTAAAACTTCTCTACCTTTGAAACCCACATTCACTGAAACAACATTGAAACCCGCATTCAAAGAAAATGCATCTGTCCAGTGGCAGGGTAAGTTTACCTTTGGGCTGTTTTCAAATCATAGGCTCCTTGCACACATTTTTAGAACCAATCAAAAGTTATTTGATTCACCTTCCTGACTGTATTAATTATACTATATAATAATTGAATTATATCCCTTGTATAATACAGCACCACTTGCTAGAGTGTGTTTTAAATTTATAGTTCTGAACAGTTTTCCTTTAAGCAATGAAACAAATCATATGAACCAATAATGACAACCTGCCCAATTCAGAACATTTCAACTATAAAGGGCCACTCAAACTTCTGTCATACAATCCACCAATATCAATCATTATGCCAAATCTCTGCAGAAGTAAAAGTCGTCTGAATAAATTCCACATTAAAGAGATCTGAAACTAATGCAAAGGTTGTTGCTAGAAAACTTTATATTTCAGTGTTTCATCTACAAATTCATTGCCTACTGATCTTAAAGAATAAATTGCCCATGCTACATTAAAAAAATGGTAAGTTGGTATACTGCAATAGGGAATGGGTGGCAAGTTGAAAAACTGGTTCTTAGTTACTAGGCATTTCCTCCAAAGGAGGACATTCTCAGGACTGCAGCATCACATCCCATTAAAATACAAATCTATATGCTGTGGGAGTAGAACCTATAGCCTTCTACATCAAAATGCAAGTATGCTACCTACTGTGCTACTAACACTGCTTTCAAATTCTATATCACAACAGTGATACCATTTGCTTATCAAAATAGTTGCACATTTTAAACAGGCTTAGCATGAGCAGCAGTACATTTCTCTTCCCTTGAAGCTCACAAGTCCTTAAAAATACACTTGAAAATAAATTCCACCTGCTAACTCTAACTAGGGCATTTCACACTCTCACACACACAACCCTCATTGTCTTAGTGCAAGAAATCTGGACAAAGCCTAAAATAAACAGGGACAGATTATAAATATTGCCCTCATGAACTTAGAAAGTTGCTAAAAATAACAGAATTTGTTAGTATGCATTTTTCTAAAGGATATGATGTCTAAAACCCAAACATCTGTTATTATTTAGCAGCTTCAATCCTTTTATGAGGAATATGGAGCAAAAATCTGGACATTCTGAAAAAACCTGGACAGCTGAGGGGTATGTTACCTCACTTTTACACACACACACACACACACACACACACACGCACACACACACACATCATACCTCTCAATCTCTTAGCACAAGAAATTTGGACAAAGCCTGTTATAATGTTGGGGACCAGGGCCCAAAACTAGGGACCCATTTAGAAAGTTGCTATAATAACAGGATTTGTGTTAGAATGCATTTTTTAAAGGATGAAGTCCGAAGCTCAGATACATGTCATTATTTAGTAACTTTAATCCTTAGCTCATCCCAGTGATTTATCAAGAAAAAAATATTTTTTATGAGGAACAGACCAAAAATATAAAGAAAAAATCTGGACATTCTGTGAAAATCTTTACAGTTCCGAGGTATGACATACACATACATTCCCATACCTCGTTAGAAAGTGGATAGAACAACAAGTTTTGTATTAGTATGCATTTTCTTTTTTTTTTTAAACAAGTTTATTGTTTTTAACATACAAAATAAATATCATAACAATTTTATACAATCAATTAAAATAGAAATAGTTATAACATTCAATAAAATAACCAAAGTATTTACAAAGACATCCACTACAAATCAAATCAATTGATTAAACTATAATGTCATGCTATTGACACTAAGATTTTTTTAACAGGTTTTGTAAAGTATCCCATATAATATAATAAGATGTTTTTCTAGTAGTTCTTGATTTTATTGTCATCAATTCCATATGACACACTTCATTCATAACATTTTTAAATTCATTAAATGAAGGAGGGGTATCTGAAATCCAATTTCTGGTTATCATTTTTCTAGCCACTGCTAGAATAGACCATAATAAGGGAAGTTTAACTTTTTTAACACTTTGAGGAACAGGTGTGTTAAATAATATAAGTGATTTAGAAACAGTGAAATTATCTGTGAAAAGGGCCTGCAAAAAATCATTGATTAACTTCCAATATTCCTTCAATTTTATACAGTCATAAAACATATGTGCCCAATCAGCATTTATTTCTACATTACATCTTTTACATAAGTTGTCTTTATTATTTATTTTATTCATCATTAAAGGTGTATAGAAGGATCTATGTAAAAATTTCCAAGTAAAAAGTCTCCAATTAATGGAAGAAGTAGTTTTATAAGCAGATTCCAATATATATTGTTTATCTTGTTGTTTTGGTGATTCACCATTAATGGAAATGAAATAATTCCAATAGGTATCTGAACTGTAATGAGTTTCTTCTCTGATAATTTTATGTATGTATGAGAGCTTACCTTTATCAGAAACTCTATGTTGTAAATTTAATATCAAGTAATCAATCAGTATTGGAACAGATTCTTTAACTGTTAAAGATATTAAATCAATTTTATTAATAAGATGTCTAAAAGTCTGAATTTCTAACCAACATGTTTCTCTCAAATCAAATTCTTGCTTTAAGAAGTCTAAATTTTTACTTTATTATCAGACAGCAACTGATACCAATACTTTAGATCATTCTCTGTGACTAAAAGAGTTCTTTCAGAGGTGGTTGACAAAAGCATACCTTGTGTATACATTATAGGAATATAATAAAATTCCATTCCTTATACTTAGGATGCATGAATATAAAATTACGATAACTGATAATAATGTTTAATGGGTAACTAACTACATATTTTGGTGTAATGGATGAAGTACAAAATTCTTTTAGTAACCATAACATGGGGTTATTTACAATAATATTTTTATGTATTAAAGAGATTTTCATGAAGTGAATGCTAATTAGTTCCCAGTAATCTTTCCATCTTGCAACATATGACTGATCTATTAACAAAGTAATAACTTTTATAATAGAAGAGATAGTATATAAATTAAAGTCTGGAAATGAAATGCCCCTTGAGACCAGCTATTAGTATGTTTCTTTAATGCAATCCTAGGTCTATTAGGTGCCCATAAGAAATTTAACATTAGTGAATTCAATTTCTTAATAATTATTTTTGTAGGTGGGAGTATTATTTATTGTATTAAGTATAATATCTTAGGGAATACTATCATTTTAATAATTGTGAGTCTCTCTTCCATGGTAAAAAACATATTGTTCCAGCTATTGAAAAGATTTTGTATATTAAGAAGACAGGTACTATAATTATTATGTATAATAGATTTGATATCTTTAGTTAATATTATACCTAAGTAAGTTATCTGACCTGAGTTGGGTATATATTTGTTAAAATCATTAATGAGGACATTTTTTCGTGTGTATATTGGTAATATTTTAGTTTTTTCTTCATTGAATATTAAACCAGAGATATTTTTAAAATCCATCATTTTATCAAATAAGGACTGCATAGAAGAGTTAGATCCAGCTGATGTAATTAGAACATCATCTGCAAAAAGTTGAATTTTAGATATTGTATTTTCATCTATATCAAATCCTTCTATATCAGTACTGTTTCTGATCAAATTAGCCCAAGGCTCCATTATTAAAGTAAATAATAGTGGAGAGAGTGGACACCCTTGTTTTGTACCTTTTAAAATGGGTATTTTTGTGAGACATATGTTCCTATCTTAATGTAAGCCAATGCTCCTTTATATAGATGTTCAATTAGATTTACAAATGCATCTGAGAAGTTTGTGCATTTCAGTAAGATAAACAAGTAGTCCCAACTTACTGAATCAAATGCTGAACTTATATCGAGACTAATAAGTGTTAAATCTTTCTTTTTCCTATTTGCAAAATCAATTAACATTAAAGTTCTCCTTATATTATCAAAAGTATTTCTATTTACAATAAAGCCTGTCTGGTCTATATCTATAATGCCTGGGATGATTGTCTTTAATCTATCAGCAAAAATACTCATAAACATTTTATAGTCAACATTAAGCAATGAAATAGGTCTATATGAAGTGCATCTGGTTGGGTCTTTATTGGGTTTTAAAATTGGTGAAATAAATGTGTATTGCCAAGATGGGGGAGTTGTTAACTCATTTTGGGCCAAAATAAAAACCTTATGTATTAATGAGTAAGTACGTTTGGGAATAATTTTATAGATCTATGGTATAATACCATCATTACCTGGTGCTTTGTTTGATTTAAGCTTGTTTATTTGTGTAATAACCTCTGTATATGAAATATTTTTATCCATTAATTTAGTCTGTTGTTTATTAAGTTTTTTGTTCATGTTTGTAGTTATAAATTTCTTTATTTTATCTTTAGGCTCCATGTTAATGTTATTATGATTAATTTTGTGAAAGTGATTTCTAAATTCATCTAATATTTCTGGTAAACTAGAAACATTCTTCTTTTTCCTTGGAGAGAAAATTTCTTTGATATGATTTTGTTTATTCAACCTTTGTGTTTAATTTTTAAGTCTATGTAAGTATTTGGGACTTATTGAGTAAGACAAAAACTTATATTTCTCTAATGTTATTCTAACTTTATGAGTTAAAATTTCTTTGTATTTCTCATTTAATTTATTTATTTCTTCAATGACTTTTTTGTCCATAATATTTTCTTTATTATTATGCTTGTATGAGTCTAATTTGCTTTGAATATCTAGTAATTCATTGTCCCAAGATTTCCTTTTATTATTATACCATCTGATACTTTGTCCATATAAATATGATTTTAAAGCATCCCAAACATAAACAATGGAGACTTCAGGTGTATTGTTTAAGTCTAAAAAATGTTGCACTTCTGAAAGTATATAATCTTTATAGTCTTTTAGTTGAGTTAAGTATGCTGGTATCCTTTTGATCTGAACATTGTAAGTACTTTTTATCATAAACTCAAAGACAATTTAATTATGATCTGATATAGGACACGAAATGATTTTAGAATTAATTAAGTCTGTAACCATCTGGTTAGAAATAAAGACTCTATCTATTTTTGAATAAGTTTTATATCTGTTAGAAAAAAGTGTATGGTAATGATTTTGAATCTATCTGATTATTAATATCATTCAAATTATATAAATTAACAAAATCCTTTAAATGTTTTGCATTAGATGTAATTTTCCTTTTTCCTATAGTAGTAGTATCTTTTTCATGTAGGATACAATTAAAGTCACCTGCTAAAATAATATCTCCTATAGAAAATGATATGATCTTATTGAGATGGTGTTTCACTGTATTAATGCCAATTCCTGGTATCCAATATACATTGATTAATGTATATGTCTTTCCATTAATCTGTATTGTAACCATATAAAACATTCCTTTATCATCTTTATAAGACTTAATAGTTTTAGGTATGGGCATACTTTTATTCCATAAAATAGCCACTCCTCTTTTTCTGAGTGTGTTCTGAACTAACCAAGACTGTATATTTATTAGTGGCTAATTTATCAATATCCTTTTCAGGAGATGTGTTTCTTGAAGGAATACTAAGTTGGCCCTATGCAAATTAATGTATCTCATTAAACTTGCCCTTTTACATGGGTTATTCAGTCCATTAATGTTTAAAGAAATTCCTTTTAGAGAAATCATTTAGCTTTTATAAACATATACAACATATAATCAGAATAACAATTAACAAAATAAATGATATTATACCTCCTCCTTTAGGTGTACCATTAATTATAGCTGTATTTATTGAAAATCTTATGGGATTTTGTATAAGCTTCACTTTTATTTGTAGTGACAATAAGTTTATAAAATGTGTTGTGGATGTCAGAACTATATATAAACAACAATAAACAGGTGAAAATAATATTAGGATTAAACATTGCACCCAGCCTGGAGTTAAGAACTCCAACTTTGAGTAGCACATACCACTCAAGTTATCCCCCTATCCTAAGCAGCAGTACCTCAGCTGCCACCATATCAATTCAATACTAACTATTATTAACTAAAGTTAACCTCATTTAATTAGATTATCCAGTAAGACAAAGCTAAACAATTTATAAATCAGCTTCATATAAACAAATAACATTTAGAAACAGCTCATATTACTATGTACATCTATTTTGTAAAATACACTCATAATCAAAATAGCATTCTAATAAACTTGATAATGGGAACCGAGAAGAGAGAGAGAGAGAGAGAAAGGAAGAGAAAAAAAAAGGTGCATATCTATATATTAGTTTATTAAAAGTTTGTAAAAATAAGTTCTTAATGTTCATTTGGATTCAATAACTTAGGCTATAATGGTTCAGACATTAGATATATTAGGGTATTCCTACTTTTTGCCATAGAAATGCAGTTAACAGTTTTAAAAACTTTAAATTACTTGCACCAAAGCTTTCTTCTCATACTTATTATTGCCAGTAAATAAAATATTTATACTCATACATATGTTTACAAGTCATACTGCACAGCAATGATAATTCCTAGTTATACATAAATCATTGTGATGAAAGCCATCTGTATTTTATATATCTGAACTGCAGCTTTAAAATATGTCACATGACAGTTTCTTCTAAAATATAGACATAATGATACTTGTGCTTGTCAGTTAGTTAAGGCAAATGATTTATAACATTATATATGTTTAAATCATAAGTATTTATATACATTAATATGCTGCAGTCATGTAAGCTTTCAAAAACATGTGTATATGTGTTTTACCTTCTATGCCTTCTAAAATATCTCACTTGCTTACTATGGCATACTGAATCATTTAAAATCATTATAACTTTCATATTTTATAAATTACATCTTAAATAAGTAAGTTGTTATAAAGAATAACTCACATTTAGATGTCATAAAGTTCGTTTTTCATCACAAAGTCGCATTTACAGCAGTTCTACTTCCTGGAACAGTGTTCTTCTTGAATCTGCGATGTGTCAGTGTGAAATCAGGGGTCAAAGTTCAAAATGACTGCATTCAGCTTCTCTGCGTGTATTCTGAGTATTGAAGCTTTTAAAACAACTCGAGGACACTATTCACGAGGTAGCCCACATCCCAAATTGTCTCCCTTAACATTCTGGCGGGAATTTTAGTAAATACAAGTGACTAACATTCATTTAGTAACACAAATGAAACTAAACAGTGCAAAACCTTCGCGAAGTATTTTACAAGTCATTACAGTCTCTATGACAGTGAAATCAAGCCTACAGTTATTTAACATATTATATAACTTATTTTATATGCCCCATTTAATTTTCTCATGCAAATCTTATTATATACATATATCAGTATTATCAGAAGCATATAACTGTACTTATAAGAGAGAAAGAGAGAAAGAGAAAAAAAAGAAAAGGAAAAGAGTAGAGAAAAAAGAGAGAGAGAGAGAGAGAGAAGAAAGAAAAAAAGGAAGCTACAAAGAGTATCTACAAAGAAATATTACTTGCTGTTTGTAGTAATAAAGTTAAACATGAAACATATTACTTACAACTATTTTAGTTCTAATTATTTGCAATTATATCATGACATATTATTTGTAATCATGTATAAGCAATAAAGTCATGATATAATATTTAGCAACAGTGTTTAAACAGCATATATAGTTTTAAAGAACTAATAAGTTATTATTTCACTTTTTCCATATTTTACATCATACTTCTCTCCTTGCCCTCCCCCACCCCTCACTAAATGCATAGTTTATAAAGAATGCCATTATTTAAATCAAGAATAGAAAGAAAATGTATCAAATTACTAACCTTAGGTCTCTTTATCACAAAGAGAAACAAGTTGATTGATAGCATGTTATTTGTTCCTCAGAGAGTTTGACTATTTATGAAACAAAAACAGTTATTTGCACACAGAAAAATAACTTTGAATAAATCTTTAAAATATTTGTGGCTTTCTGGAGATGCAGTAACTGTATTTGAAGAGATTAAGAGAGAAGGAAAGAAAGAAAAAAAAATATAGAACATGTCATTTGTTTTTTAGTCTTTTTTGCTTCTCTGAAGTCTTCCAAGAAGTTCCTGTTGCCATCCTCTTTAACGAAGGACTTGCCCATTCCATATCTTCTATTTTATCTAATATCTTATTTTTTTTAATATATAGCAAAGCAGAGTCCAAGTCTTCAAAAATTCTAGGGCCATCAGGTAAAAAGATTTTTAGTTTGGCAGGAAATAAAAGGTAAGTTTTGAACTGTGCTTTCTTAAGCTCTCTTATTAATGGCAAAAAAACTTTTCTTTTAGTTATTACCAAGGAAGAATAGTCATTGTCAAAACGCACAGTTGCCTCATTAATTTTAATAGGTGCTTTAGCCCATGCAGATTTTAATACCATCTCCTTGTCATAAGATGATAAAATCTAACTATAACTGATCTAGGATACTTTTGTTAGAGTTAAAATTAGATAAGGACCTATGGGCTCTTTCAATACCAAAAGAAAATGCTTCTGACAAGTCTAAAGTTTTGGGAAGCCAAGTATTTAAAAAGGAAGTAATGTTGTTACCTTCTATATTTTCTGGCAGTCCAAAAATCCTAATATTATTGCGTCTAGATCTGTTTTCCAGGTCATCAAGTTTGGATTGTACGTGTGTGTTTTGCTTCAGCAAAAACTCAATGTTAATTTCTTCTTCCTGGATTCTGTTCTCCATATCATTAACAGTCTCTTCTATGCCTGTAATCTGAGCCTTCTGTTGTTGCAAGTCTTGATGTAACAAATCCATTTGTTTTGTAGTTTTTTCTATGAAGTTATCAATTTTAGTATCCAGTTTGTCCATTTTGGTTGTTAGTTGCTGAATAGTAGATATCAGAGACTGAAGCTCTTTCTTGATGCTGGAATCCTGACTGTTTGCCTTACTGGAACTCATTTTGAACAGAGGTGATGAAAGAGAAAATTCCAAGATGATTTCTGACAGGAAAATTATTGAAATTTTCTTTCTTTTTTAGATATTATTCAAGAAACTGATATTTCAAATGTATTTAGAAAGAAAATTATTTCATTAGTTGATTTTTAAAGTAATTATTTCCTGTCAGTGCAGTTAAGTTGGTGGAGCTGAAGAAATCTGCTGCTATCCTGTGTTCATCCTTGGCCACGCCCAGCTAGTATGCATTTTCTGAGGATATGAAGCCTAAAACTCAAATATTTTCTGACTTCAATCCTTAGTGATTTGCAAGAAAAAACACAATTTTATGAGAAACAAACCGAAAATATGAGGCAAAAATCTGGACAATTGTGAGATATGACCCCTCCTTACTTACTTACACACACACACACACACACACACACACACACACACACACACACACACACACACACACACACACACACACATCTCTATCCCTCTTACAAACACACATACACACACACCCATACCTTTTCCTACCTATTTCTTACACACACACACACACACACACACACACACACACACACACACACACACACACACACACACACACACATCTTTCCCTACCTATTTCTTACACGCACACACCCATACCTTTCCCTACCTATTTCTTACACAGACACACACACACCCAGCCTTCCTCATTGTCTGTTCATTGACAAGGAAACTCGATCTGTGCAGAAGCCACTTTCATTGGTGGTCAAGGGAGAATATTACACATCAGCATACTATATAGGAGATTTTTTATTGCAAATGTTTTGCTGGTGATTAAAGTCTACGAATCTAAATCACCATATTATTTGACTAGTCTGCAAAATATCAAAATCAGGAAGGCCAAAACAAATCATGAACTGAAACTGACTTCTGAAACCAAGGAAATGTAAAACTCCTTCTTTAACTACATTTGGAAATTAAGAAATAATACCCAGCAATGCTCTGATTTAATCCAAGACAACATAACACACTTTGTTAGTAAGGATATGGCTAATATGCTAACAGATAAATGCAAACTTCAACCCAGAAACAGTCACTGAATTTTCACAATTTCCTGCATCCCTTACAATTAACATGTAACGTTTTATGATTATACCCTCAAAAATTAAAAATACCACTTCCATGGGCCCAAACCATATTCCCTGGATTCTTAATAGCAGCAAACATGTCCTTGGTGAGCTCATCATGAACTTATTTAATTTAAGCTTAGCAATAAGGCATGTTCCTGGAGTACAGAGAACAGCTGTTGTGATGCTTCTTCATAAGGAATTGGTCAGTAATCATTTGATATTCGAAGTGTCTCAGAATAGTGAGACAGAACAGCCAAAAATGTGGACTTCCATATACCAGGTCTGAAATTGCTGTTTCTCAGAATATTTCCTTTTCCCTGAGTTATGGCAATCTCAGAGTTGCTATTTCAAAGTTTGCAGTGTATGGTGAGTTTATTCCCCATACTGAAGGATGTAGGGGATCCTAATGCAAAAAACAATGTTAGAGGCGAGCATCACTGTTTGACATTTGATCTTCTCCAGTGTTTTCAGATCTTTTTTTTTCATAAATCCAGGTATCAGAAATATGAGTCTCAGAATTATACTAGAGAGATGGGTGGTCCCTAGTACACACCCTGGAAATTATTGATTCATTAACCTTACCAGTCTAACGTACAAAAACATGGACAAACCACATCTGACATCTTAAATTATGATACCAAAAATAACACAAAACTTGTTAATCTCCAGTTTAATGTTGTCAAAGTCAGGTTATGTCTAATCTGTAATTTTCAATAATTTAAAAGACCTGAATGAAACCCATGTGAGCAGGAGACACTGATTTACATTTCTCAAAAAAAAATGAAATCACATTTTCATGAGATGATATCCAGGAAGTATGTCTATGATTTTTAAAGGTAATTTGTGGTTATTGCTCTTGTGTCATTATAATTTTACTCATATATATATATATATATATATATATATATATATATATATATATAAACAAACATAAATACAAAGTACCAAAACCACTATGGCTACAGGCATATAATGAAGCACTTCATTAAAATAACTTTATATTACAAACATAAAATGATGAGCACTTTCGGGTAGAACCCTTTATCAAGTCTAAACATCTAAAAAAATATTACACGGAACTAACGAATTGTGGCCAAAACCAAATGAAAACCGCTGACAGCTGTATCTCTTGGCTCGAACAGAACAGGAAAAATAGCCCACTGCAATTATTCAGTAAAAAGTAAGTTCACTTTTTAATCCACAACGAAAAGTCAAGCACCAATAAATACAAGCACGAAAAAGCGAGTAACAACCAGGTTAAGCGCTTTCATCTGTACACAACAGACTTCCTCAGAACCATCACTGAATATAATTAACCCCTATTTATAACACATTTGGTGCCAAAAAGCCAATTAAGTAAGCCAAACATAAGTAAATATATACTCGCTTTGTTACTCGCTTTTTTGTGCTTGTATTTATTGGTGCTTGACTTTTCGTTGTGGATTAAAAAGTGGTTTTCATCTAAAAAAAATATTGTCATTAAAAAGTATCTTTTAGCCAATCAGAAAAAAAGAATGCAAATAAAACATAACATTTGTTAAAATATCATTAGTTAGAACAGAACAATTGCATCCTATCATATCTTTTACATCCTGACAAATTAATATATTCTCAATGGCAAAATAAAGATGGCAAATAAGGAACAAGTATATGCTGGAAAAAGATTAGTGCTATCAAAAACATTCAGACTAATCTGTCTTCATTGGTCATATGGAGAACACAGTGATCAATTAAAATTATACATATCCAAATAGCTTAGTGCCGTTGCTTGGCACAGTGGCAAAAGTATCTATACTACTTCCTAATGCTAAATGTTCTTAAATATAGTTTCACTATTCAGGGACCCAACTCACTAATTAAAATCATCCCATAACATAAGCATAATATAATAAATAATAGAATATAGTATAACATTTGTCGAGATATCGTAAATTAGACAAAGTAATTGCATATAACTGAATCATTCACATATTCACAGCTAAACTGTCCTCATTAGTCAAATAAACAAAGTCAAAAGCCAATAAGGAATGGATGTATGCTGAAAAATCATTGGCACTATTATATGCACTTAGACCAGTACTTCAGCAAATATCAATCGATCCCTGTTGGTCAAAAAGAGATACTTGACCAATCAAAAACATGTGAAACCAAACAACTCAGTGCTGTTGTAAAACACAGAAGCAAATGTGCCTAAGAACGTTGTCACACTTTGTATTCTTGGATATGATTTAACCATTCAAAGGCATAGCAGACTAATTAAAACCATTCCTATTTCATGTCCATACATATTATATACCATTAATCTAAAAAAACAAAGAAATTGTATAGAAAATATAATTTGAATGATCGAAGCAGAACTCACAGACTTGTTCTCCTGCGAAGCATTTCAAACTGCGAGTGGACAGCAATGCATCTTATTCTCCCAGGGCGCAAAGCATTTCAAATTGCGAGCGGACGACAATGCACACATGGATGTGATGCATTAGGGGACTGGCCCCGTATCCTTTCTTAAAGACGAATGCTAAGTCTTTCCTTAAAGAAGAATGCCAAAGTATTCTTTTTTTTTTATTAAAAGAAAATTAATCTCCTGGCCAGCCAGTTCCAGGGGGGGCAAGTGCAGCCCCTTGCACCTGCCTGCGGGCGCCCTTGTGTACATGTACAGTTATAGAAAATAAAACAAACTGTTTCAAGCATTTTCATGAACTTTGTACGGTATACATACATACATACATACTTTCCTTTTTAACAATTATCATTCACTCCAACATTGTATAAAGAAGTCCTTCTTTTTCTTAAATTTCAATTCTCATCCTCCTGAATATTTTAGCATGTATTGTTCTCACAAATTCTGTTTATTTCTATGTAATTTTCTCCTTCCCTTTCCTAAAAATCCCACCTCCAATTATTTTTTCACCAGTATGATATTCAACACTTCATTTATGGTTGATTTAGATTTTAATTTCAGTTATCTAGTAAGTATGTTTTTGGCAGCCAGTAGTATTCAACTTAGCAAGGTCTATGTCTCAGCGATTCAGACCTTATATTTCAGTTCAAAATAATAATTTCTTTAGTTATAATCACTTGTTCCCATAATGTGTCTGACAAAATACTCTATAGGGAATTTTTACAACTGACAAATCATTAACCTCCCCCCAGCCAAATCATATTCCCATTTACTTGCCTCTTTCACATCACACCTCTAACAATTGTCATTTATCCAAGTAAAAATTCTCTGAAATCAACTTGGGGTATAAAAATACCCATGGATACACTCCAGTGCAAAAATCCTAAACCTTCTGAACTTTGTTGTATACTTAGAGGCATGCAGTGGTCCTTCCACCGTTCATTTGTAACTTGTCATTATAGTCTCGGATCCCAATGCTTTCTAATCTGTTCAGATTGATTCTTATACTTATAATGCAATATTTTATATGCCCTACTAATGTTCTCTTTTTAATGGCAGCTCCTGTTCTAGACTCAGTTAAAAACTCAACCAGAACTGGTCTTTCACATATCATCTCCATATCCCTTTCTCTTTGCCTATTCTGTTTTATCAATCCCTGGTAGGTAAGGCAGTCTCTAAACTGCAATCCAAATTTCCACTTGGTCTCATCCCACTGTATTATCTTTCCCACTTAGTTATTTGCTCACAATTACTTGTTACCTTTGCTAATTTTCTCTAATAAATTCCAGCCCTCCTCTTGCCTGTTTTCTATACCCTACTTACAGTTATTCCTACTGGTAAAATCTAATTTTTCCATCCCCATATTGGCTTAGTTCTCAGAAAACTTTCTTCTACTTTATAAACATAACATTTTATGTTTTTGTTATTCTTAAATGCCTGCATCCAAAAATCATACTCTCTCATTTGTTTCTTGAACTCCCATAATTTCAACTTTATTCCTTTCCACTTTAATTTGTAACATTCTGCTTGTGTTATGTATATGAGCCTCAACTGCTTATCTGTAAAGTATCCCTTCAAGTCAGACAATACTAAACAATGGGGAGAAATAAGTTAAACAAGTTATCCTGCATAACTCTTGCCCTCTTCCATTCCCAAATAAATTCCTTCAAATCTAGTAATTATGCTCCACAACTTCTCCTCTGTTTGATAAAAAATATGCCTGACCTACAGTATATATAAAACTAAAGGTCCAGAAACATTTTTACTGCTTGGATATTACTATCCATTTCAAACCCCTAATCAAGAACTGACAACTTTTCAGTTTTTGTATTATCTTTTGTTTAGTCTCTTCCCATATATCCTTAGTTGCCATAATTAAATCCTTTTTAATCCATACACGTAAATAATTCATCTTGTCATGTCCCCATAGACATGGGTACTGCTGATCCAATTCAAATATGGTATATAATTTACTTTTATAGTCCTTATTTTATCTTCATTTATTTTATATCCTGGAGAGGCCTGAACTTGTCTCAAAACATTTCACAATACTGAAATATCCTTTTCTGGATCTGTTAAGTACAAAATAATATCATCTGCAAATAAAACTAACCTTTTCTTGATGATCATACCAGCTATACCCTTGAATTTGTGAGTCCCTTATTGTCTTTGCCAATGGTTCTAAGTTTAAAGATTATAAAACATAAAAAAGGATACCCTTGCCTGGTTCCTCTGTTCAAACACATGTAGTTGGAGAGGATCTCTCCCACCTTAATTCTTTTTTTTTTCTTTTTTTTTTTTATAAACAAGAAACATCTTTATTAAATTATCACTTATGACATAGGCAATCATACATTTATATAAGTAAAGCAAACCATACTGACATATTTTCAATTGCAAACATTATATATCACGTATAATCTATCCAGTCATTATTAGTCAAATATTAAATAGCTCATTCAATTCCTACATTCCCTTAAACTTCATTCCTCCTCCAAAACATGATTCTGCATGTGTTGTTTCCACAATTCCCATTTTTTTTAATTATTTGCTCCTATCCTTTTCTAAAGATCCCACTTTCAGTTGTTTTAGCTCTGTTATTATATTCACTACTTTTAGTACAGTTGATTTAGACTTTGATTTCCATTTTCTAGTAACTACATTTTTAGCAGCCACCAAAATTAAACTCAGCAAGGCCTTACTATGTCTAGAGAATTCTGATTCTGTATCACAGCTCAAAAAATAATTTCCTGGACTACATGAAAAGAGACATGGAGGAGCTGTCCGATCTTTTAGCCCAGGCAGGTATGACCCTAGCCCTGAGTAGTATACTGCCATCACCCAGAATGATACCACAGCACAAGGACAAAATGATTGACTTCAACAATTGGCTAAGCTTCTGCTGTCGTTCTAAGGGGATCCAGTATCTGTCTGCATGGGATGACATGATCGACAGACCATGATGCTTTGCCAGAGATGGCCTGTACCTGTCCTCCTTGGAATTCCTTATACTGGCTAATGCTCTTGCCACCCCTATAGTGCCTTTTTTAGGCAAGGTTCAAATGACAAATTCACCACTATAACAGGTACAAGCAAGCAAATTCTGAAGGTAATACTACTCAATGCTAGAAGTCTAAACCTCAAAAATGCACTCACTTGAGTTACTCCTTAAAATGGAAAACAATTGACATCTGTGCAGTGACAGAGATCTGGTTCAAGGCTCCAGAGAGCACCCCTACATTACCAGGCTATAATTCATACCACACCTTTCGGCCACCTAACCTGGACCGAAACACTAAAGGCGGAGGCGTGTCCATATTCATTAAGGATATCCACACCTCCAGGCTAGTTGCTTAGCATAATGCATCCGAGATTATCCAAGTACAACTAACTCTGGGCAAGACTGCAATCCAAATTGTAGCTTGCTACAGATCCCCCACCATGCCCTAGGATTCCCACTCCTCATTTCTTGATACACTGGAAAATATTAGGGTACAACCTAACACCCTAATAATGGGTGATTTCAACTACCCTACCATTAACTGGGAAAACTACACATGTACCAACACTTTTGCTTAGCGTTTTCTGGAATTCATAAATTCCAACACCTTGGATCAACTTATACACACCCCCACCAGGGGCAGCAATATCCTAGACCTGGACATTACCAACATGGGCAACCAGTGTTCCACACCAGAGGGCAATTCCTCGTTGGTCAGATCCGACCACAAGCTAATCACCCTAGACATCTACATCCCGTCCCCACCCCCCAGTAGGGAAACCACCATAAAAAATTTCTCCAAAGCCATCTTCACGTTTCTTAAGACAGAAGTGGCAAACGTCACACCACCTATGCAGACGGACAGTAGAGGTAAGACTGCTGAATCCTACACAAATGCACTTTATAAGCACTTACATGAGTGCATGGATTGTGCAATCCCTAACAGAACCAAGATGCTATCCTCCAAAAAAAGGAAGCCAATCTGGTGGTCCCGTGCCATAAACAAACTCTACAACAGAAGAAAGAAACTGTTGCAAAAAAGAGTAAAATCCCATGATTGGAGGAACTCCCTGATCAGCCTCAGTAAGAAGCTGAGATCCCTCATAAAATCATCCAAAGCTAGTTACAAAAACAAAATTGCCACTGATTCTAAAGACAGCCACAAAGCATTCTATAGCTATGTCAAAAATCTCAATGACAACCCCCTGATCTGCTCTGAGTTACAGCACAACGGCACTAAATATACAGAACCAACTGATATTGCCAACATCCTGGCAGATAGGTTCAGTGCTAACTTTACCCCCCACTCACCCCCTAAAGGGCCCATCTCTATATCGGAAAAATGCAAAGTTCCTGTAATCACAGCTGCACAGGTAAAAACCACACTCTCCAAAGCCAAGAACACAGCATCCATGGGACCTGACAACATCCCAGGCTGCGTTCTACATGAAATACAGAATCAACTGGCACCCTACCTAAGTACCATGTTCAATCAAAGCCTCACCTCAGGCTTTGTGCCCACTGAATGGCACACAGTGGCAGTTATCTCACTCCAAAAAGGGGAGCCACCACGGACCTCGGGAACCACCGCCCCATTAGCCTGATGAGCCTTGTCTGCAAGGCTATGGAACGTATCATCATGGAACTTATAAACAATGATGTTGGTAATCTCCAAACTCTGGACCCCACCCAGTTTGGGTTTGTAAAAGTCAGATCATGTCTCCTAAACCTGATAGACTTCTTTGAAGCAGTCACCAAAGCCGTAAATGAGGGTAAGGTGGTTCACACAACCTATCAAGATCTCACCAAGGCTTTCGACACCATCCCCCACTCTGGAATTATAGATAAACTCACTAAACTAGGTATAAATCCCTATGTCACAAGATGGGTTGCCAACTGGCTCACTGACAGAACCCACACTGTGAAAGTAGCAGACTCCAAATCCAACTTCAGACCAGTGACAAGTGGAGTACCACAGGGATCAGTCCTGGGTCCTCTCCTGTTTGGTATCTACATCTCTGAAGTACAGGCTAACACAGAAGGTCTTTGGCTAATGAAGTTCGCAGATGACTGCAAACTAGTAGCCATAATCGAAACACCTAATGATGTGGACATCCTACAAAAGGGCCTCACTGAGACAAATGCCTGATGTCAAAACCATGGCCTCAAGCTCAATGCCAAAAAGTGCATTGTCATCCCTTTTGGTAAAAACTCTGTACCCATGAACTACCACATAGGTGGTAGCCTACTTAACACCGAAAGTGTGATAAGAGACCTTGGGATACAGGTAGACAGTAGTCTCTTCTTTGATAATCACATCACCACAGTAGTCAGGAAATCCTTCTACATGGCACATCTCATCACAAAAGGTTTCTCATCCAGGAAAAAAGAGGTCATTGTTCCCCTCTACTCGTCACTCATTAGACCCATTATAGACTACAGTGCCCCTTTAGGTATGTACCTCACAAGACATCTACATCAAGTGGAAAGGCCACAGAAATACCTCACAAAGAGGATTACCAGCCTCAAACAGATGACCTATGCAGATCATCTCAAAAAACTCCAGCTTTACTCCATCGCATATTGCCTACTCAGAGGCAGTCTCTGCCTAACATACAAAGCTATGTCAAATCCAGATCTGTTGGACATGCTCCACTTAAAGAAATCACAATCCCTCCGAGCTACATGCTCTAGGGACCTAAACCTTGTCACCACAATAAACAGAACATGCTGGAGGGATCAATTCCTGTCCCAGAGACTTCCCATACTCTGGAACAAACTACCTATCTATGTCAAACAGAGCTCCTCAATAGCACTCTTCAAGAAAAATCTTGATGATTGGATGGGAGATAGGAAATTCGCCCTGGGGATCACTTCTGTGGCTCTGCTCGACTGGGGGCACAGGAAAATAATTTTCTTGGCTGGCCAGGGTACCTTTTTGGCTAGGCTTATATAGGCCCCAGGGCCGATAGCCTAGTACCTACCTATGAACTTAGTTTCACTACTTTGCTCACCCAGTATTTCTGCTTGAGTAGTCTGCAGAGAATCTTTAAAGTCTACCAACTCATTACACTCTCAAAAATATATTCCCAGTTATCTCTTTCTTCCCCATCACACCTCCAATATTTGCAATCTACCTGAGGAAAAAAAAATCTTTGAAATCTGCTTGGGGTATTTCCCACCTCAGTTCTTGTCTCTGATCCTTCTTATGTCCTCCTAGTTAACCCTATTATTCTGTAAGGGATTACAAATGCTACGATTGCTCCATTCATAAAAGGCCCACCAATAATAGCATCATTTTCTTATATTCAACCTCCCTCTGGATTATGAACATTTTATTAATGTTGTCAAATGTTTGTCTTCCTACACCACAACCACATTGATCCATATCTATAAATTTTGGCAGCACCTTTGCCATTCTCTTGGCTAGTATAACATGAACACTTTATAATCATGGTTTAAAACTGGGTATGAAGGGTCTTTACCTTCTGAGTAATACAGCCGCCATAGCTTTTTTCCAAGGTGCTGGTACTGCCCCCTCCTTTGAAAATATAGTTAAATTAAGCCTGCAAGACATGTATGATTTTCTTCCCTCCCAACTTTTTAACTTCAACAGGAATAACATCTGTAACTGGGAAACTTATCTGTTGATTGATTATATCCGCAGTTTATCTTATCCCTTCCTATCTTAGCTAATCATTCGAAACCCCCATCTTTCTGTAACCTTAACACAGTGAACTATTCCATGAATATTTCCATTTGTGCTTTTTCTTGGTTTCTCCATTCATCTGCTTTATACAAATTTGCATAGAATTTCCAAAATATCTCTAATGCCTCTATATGGTCTCCAGTTACTTTTCATGTCATAAGCTCCCTAAGTTTGTCAACAGCCCTTTCTACTTTCTGCTTTCTAATTCATTGTGCAAAGAGTTTTTCTGCTCTGGAGTTGTTATCAAAAATATTTGCTTAAGAAAAAAAAACTTTCTAAAATCATGCATATCAATATCATCCAAGTAGTGCATTATTTTCCATTTAGCACTCAGCAATTGCGCCTTTTCTTGTTCTGTTAGATTTCCTTTCTTCTGCAGTACTTTAACCTTGATAGTCCCTTTAAATAATTCCCATTACTTCTTCCCCATATCTATTTCTCTCTTATTTCCATCGCATTTTAAACTACATTTTCATTTTATATCACTCCACTGCTTTCCCTTCTGAAGAAATGCCTGCCTTCCCTAATAACTCTGAAATGATTTGCACATTCCTTAAATTCCTCTTTTCTTAGCAAATAAGTAATGTCACCAGTGTCTCATTTTTATTGCATTGCCCTGCTTCATTATCTTGGTTTTTATTGGCACATGATCTGAAACAGTTATTCAGCGTGTTTCAAAGATTTCAATAAAATACCCATTCTCTTGTGAAATATAATTTCCAACTTGTTTAGCCATGTTTGGAGTTTGGGGAATAATATCCAACTTTTGCCTAAGATCCTACAAGTCAATGCACATATTCTATTCCAAATGTTCATATATATTTTTTTCAGAAATCTGCCCTGCGACAGCTCTGAAGTAAGTTTTAAGCTGTATATTGCACTCCAGTTTTCAGGAATTGTATTGTAACATTTCTAGAAGTCGGTGTTTAACTGCTGTTTATGTTAAATGTGTTTAGCTTGTGCCATATTGCTGTAGTAACCTGCTATCTACCTATAACACTCCAAGTCAGGTGAAACTGATGATTATATGCTATTCCAGCTTATGTTCAGGTTAACGCGACTGTGTTTAGTATAGCCTTAGTTGAAGGACCGCTCTTTTACTGTCTGGATTTGTGCTATAGCGTGTGTACTTTTTCTAGTGTAGGACTGCTCTTTTACTGTCTGGATTTGTGCTATAGTGTGTGTACTCTTTCTAGTGTAAGTGCGAATGTGTTTAGCACTTGGGTGGTACTGAATACATGGGACGGCTCTAGTACTGTTGTGTTCAGGTTGGTGGGAGTTGCGTTGATGCAGCCTCTGATATAAGACTACTCATCTACCTCTGATACTGATAGAACAGCGTGTTTACTATTACTAATCCAAACGCGAATGCGTTCAGCCTTAAGGTGGCACTAAATTGGTAGGATTGCAATAATATTGTTGGTGGACAGATTAACGCGAATGCGTTTAGTATAGTCTTTCTTGTAATGCTACTCCGCTACTGTCTGCATTGATTCTGTAGCACGTGGATCTTTGCTCAGCTATACGCGAATGCGTTTAGCTTTCAGGTAGCGCTACATAAGTGGGACCCCTCTGATACTGATACCGATATTGCTTAAGCTGGTATAGGAACCCTTTACATCTCACGCAAATGCTGGTTTTGTATGCTGTGCTGTTCCAACCTATGAGTACTTACGGGCTGTGCAAACGTGAATAATTTTAGATAGTTTGGCTAGCTTTTAAAGTGACTGCTCTTGACTTTGTTGCTAACTTAGAAGTGAATGCGTTTAGTTATTAGGTTTGCCTTACATTGGGACTGCTCCTATCCTAGTCCTCACACCTATTGCTATCACATATCATATTTCTGTATACGCAATAGCGTTCCGTGTTATGACTTGCTATTTACACCATCTACACCTCCTAAAGAGACTGGAAAGTGTTTCAATTGAATTGTTTATGTTAACGTGAATGCGTTCACTGCATTACTCTGGTGTGTGTGGTGATTTGCTGTAACACTAGGCTCTATATATTATTAGCTATACAGTTATTTATTTGAAATGTACTTTTCACCATTAATATGTACATCCTAAAGAGTTATATCAACTATGTGTAACGTTGCTTTGCTTACCAGTTGCATAACCTGTCTTTTATTGCATTTTGACTCTGAATTGTAACCCTGTATGTTAATATTGTACTCTAACATTATCTTTTGTCCTCTCTCCCTCCTCTAACAGCTATCCCTCCACGACCCTGTGTCTTTGCCTGGGTTGTATCCTCTAATTTCACTATTAGGGTGTTCCCCACAGAATACCCTTGGACTCGGTCAGGACATTGTCTTCTTCTACCACCCTCTACCACCAGAAAAAGAGAGTATGTCTACCTAGTCATGCTATATTACGTTTTAACTAAACGCGTTCCTGCTAAACTTTCAGACTGCCACTAGCTAAGCAGCCAGCAGCTACCCTCCTTACTCCTTCATTTCCCTCACAGTCTCCTCGGATGGCCACATAGGCTATCCTCTCTCCCCTTCTAGTACAGCTCCACGCCTGGTAGCTCCCTTGTTTGCTTACTGCACTACTACTTTGTCCACTAGATGTTATACTTTTCTCATCCCTATTTGGGATATTAGTACTGACTTCTGCCTTACACTTTTATTCTCCCTCCTTATACTAATCCTTTTCCTCCTTTACCTCTCTGTCTCATCCTCTCCCCGAGGATACTTTCTCTTGCCTTGATTCCCCTTCCTTCCCTGATACTTTTCCACTCTCCTCTGGTCTACTTTGTGTGCCCGCTCGCTCCCCACCCTACCCCCATATCCCACCCACCCCAGGGTCCTACATTTATATTTCTACAAGCCACACCTCCTACTACTGCTATCCTATCCAATTCACAGTCTCACAGATTGTGTAACTTCCTTCACTTAGTCACACCTACATACCACTTTAACCAACCCACCACTATCTCACTAAAGTCCTATACCATTACAGCCCCTTCCACTCTACCCCCTACTCCCACCACACACCACTCTACAACATATCAGGAAACCCTACTTCACATACAACTATCTTATCATGTCTACAACTATCCTCCACTCACAACATAAACTACCTATCACCTTCTTACTATTATTCCTTCTCATTACTACCTACTTCTTAACCTCCTATGAACACTCCTTAACTATTTCTCTCTCACTTCCCTCAAAACATACTAGTACACCTACAACATACCTACCTTCATCCTATTTACCTACCTCATCACAAACCATATATCTACTTCCCAAATACCATAGACTATTTCATTGTAAACTACTAAAAACTAAATCAAAGAAAGTATTTGACACATCTCTAAAACACATATCCAAAACTATGGTCTACTACTCCATCTACTTCAGGACGGTGACATACACCCCAATCCAGGCCCTCAACCTACAACTACTGAAACACACAGTCACCATATAAAAGCTCTCCTTCCTCCATCAACTATAACTACAAACATACTATCCTTGGCCCACCTAAATATACGCAGTATCTGTAATAAAGTTAGTCAAATACACGCCCTACTAGAAGTACACAACTTTGACATTCTATGCTTATCAGAAACCTGGCTAAAACCATCTATTAAAGATATTGAAATTACCCCACCTGGATATAACATTGTTAGACTTGATCGCACCTCCAAGAAAGGAGGTGGAGTAGCTATCCTATATAAATCTAACCTGAAGCTTACTCTTCTTGACCTTGCTCTTACCCAAAACAATAATGTCGAAATAATCTGCTCTAGAGTTCAAATTAATACTACTAAATCAATAAACATCATTTGTGCTTATCTGCCTCCAGGAAATAATATCCCCACATTAGAACAACTTCTTGAACAACTCTCAAATTACCTCCCCAAGAAACACTACTTCTTGGAGACTTTAACATTGACTGGAAATCTTGTAACAATGCTAACCCTACTTCCCATTTAAACCTTTTTGGTTTCAAACAACTAATTGATAGTGCCACTAGAATAAATAAAACAAGCAAAAAGAAACCACCTTAGACTGGGTTCTTACAAACTCCCCCTCACAAAGCTACAAAACTGGCATCCTTCCTGATGACCTTAGCGATCACTCCCTCACATATGTCATTAGAGCTAAAACTCATCAAAACTTACCTACCTCACATAGAACACTATATTCAAAGAAACAATTTAATCCCCAAAGATTTCAAACAGAACTCTCACAATACAATTGGACCCCTCTAAAGCACCTCTATCTCAACAAAGCCATAGAATATTTCAACTCAGCATTCCTTACAATCCTAAACCACCATGCCCCAAGTCGTACCATTAGAATAAAGACCAGAACAGTACCCTGGCTTACCTCTAATACTAAACAAAAGATCAGGCTTAAAAATAAATCTTGGAAGAAATGGTGCTCCTCTAGAAACCCAACAGACTATCTAACCTTTAGAGAGCTGAGAAACAAAACCAAAAATGCTATTATTTCAGACAAAAAGAACTACTATGTAGAACTTCAGCAATCCACAAAAAAAGAACCAAAAAGGTTCTGGTCTACTATCAATCATCTACTTACCCCAGGTAAAATAGTAACACCTAACCCACAGAATCTAGACCCTGATAATCCCTCTTTAATAGCCAATAACTTCAATAGCTTCTTTACTACTTCCATACAAACACTAGCAAGCCATTTATCCCCTGATGCTTCCCAACTGATCTTAAGTAACACCAACAACGTCCTTCCTTCCCTTCAACTTCAACCCATACCCACCTCCTACATACAATCTCTCTTACAAAAACTTAAACCCACTACCCCCTCAGCAGATAAGCTTCCTGCTGAATTCCTTCAGGTACCAGCAAAAGCTATAGCCTACCCTGTTTCGATCCTAATAAACAGATCCATAAAAGAAAGTGATTTTCCAGCAATCTGGAAGATATCACACATCATACCCTTACATAAAGGAGGCAAATCCACTGACCTCTCTAACTACCGTCCAATAGCACTATTATCTCCACTAGCTAAAATCATGGAAAAATGTATACACAAACAACTACTTAACCATCTCCTTCAAAATAACCTACTAGCAAACACTCAACATGGATTTAGACCCTCACATAGTACGACCACTGCACTACTTTCCTTTACTAACACAATAAACTGTAACCGTAATAATAACAAACTAACTGCTTCTCTTTTCCTAGACCTGTCAAAAGCCTTCGACATGGTCAACCATAAACTTCTCCTACACATACTAAACTCACTTGCCTTGGATTTTTCCTCCTTAACGTGGTTCTCATCCTACCTTGAAAACCGACAACAAGCAGTACTCTGGAAAAATTCTCTATCTGCTCTACTACCTATCTCCTTAGGAGTACCTCAAGGATCAATATTAGGCCCACTCTTATTCTCTATCTTTATTAATGATCTTCAATCATCTATCCATAACACTACCTGCATACAATATGCAGATGATTCTACCATCATCTGTACAGCTCCCAAATCTGAACTCCAGTCACTCACACAATCTACCTTTTCAACCGTTGAACAATGGTTCTCAAAAAGATGTTTCCTTCTCAACTCCAAGAAAACAAAACTATTACTATTCTCACCTACCCACAAATCTCCTCAACTAAATTTTACTATTACTGCAGCTGACAATTCTCTTATCTCCCCAGACTCTACTACCAAACTGCTTGGTGTTACTATTGATAATAATCTTAACTATGATTGTCATATCAATAACACTATAAAAGCAGTAAATAAAAAGATAGGTTCACTGTACAGAATAAAACCCTTCCTTACTCCAGAAGCACGGACCACCTTAGCTCAATCACATCTTATCTCCACCCTACTGTATGCTTCCTCTATTTACACCAATCTCTCTAAAGGTAACCTGAAAAAACTAACTACATCCTATCATAATATAGCCCGTTTTGCCACAGCATCCCAGTGCAGAACTCACCACTGTAATAACTTAAAACAATTACAATGGTTAGAACTACCTGACAAGCTTATCTATCAACAAATCTTAATTACACATAACATTCTTTATCAACCAACAAAAACACCAGCTCTCAGTAACCTCCTTACTCCCTACAAAAACTTGAAACAGTTGCGATCTGCCGAAAAGATACAAGTCACCACAACTAGAATTACAAATTCAGCAGGTAACTGTCTATTTTCAAACTCCATAGGGAAAATATGGAATAACCTCCCCCCACACATTACCTCACTAGACTCCTTTCAACTTTTCAAAAAACAACTTCTATTACATCTTAACAACTTCTGGCTCTGCTCCTGTACCAATCCAGACTAAATGACTTCTTCGCTCTTCAGCCATACATCCCTACGTAAAAATCACTATCTTTCCCTGCTATTTCAAATGACTAAATTACTGTACTGTTCTAAAAAAAAAAAAAATATGAATATATAGCTTAGGCTATTTGTTTTTTACCTGTTTTTTTTCACTGTATTTTCTACTACACTAAAATGTATGCATTGTTGCTTAAATGTTTAACCTTGTTTTAATTGTGGAGCTTTTCTCCCCGGGCCTCCACTGAAAATGGAAATTATCCAGCTGGACTAGCCCGGTCAACAAATGTAAAATAAAAAATAAATAAATAAATAAAATAAAAATATTTTCTCTTCTAGGTCTCACTGATACATAATTGCAAGCCAGGTTCCATTCCCTACCCTTTAGTAATATTTCCTTATGAAAACAGATTATTTCTTCCAAAATTATGTTAAGCTCCATAATAGTATTTGGGGTGGAATATAAATACATGTCAGTGTTAACCTCCTTCCCTGCCAGTAACCCAGCATTACCATAAATCTACTATCCTTGTCTTTCCTCTCATCTTCTATCACTACTACTGCCTCCTCTTACAATCAGTATTATTATGTCTCTGTTCCTTTATCCCTGATAGTCTGAGAGTACCAGTACTGGAGTCTTTTCTTTGCCAAATTCACATGTCCATTTCTATCCAAATGCATCTCCTATAAAATTACCCTTTTAAAACATAAATTGTACTTTTTGCCTTTTGTTTGTGCATGCAATGCAATGGAAATTCCATGACAAAAACTGATAAGACAGCCATTCTGGTAAGAACCTATTGCAATCACATATACTGAAAGACAGTTATCTTATATAATGTTTCCAACTTACATGTACACCTGAATTACTTGGCAAGCTGATCCTATATGCAGTCACTGCTTCTCGTCTGTGTTTGACCCCATATCACATTTCCTATACTTTTTGTTTCAATAAAAGCACTCAAGAAACAAGACACTAAATACATTTAGAATCCCAACTTTTTCAACTCACAACAATCTCATAAAACTATATACACATTTCAAACAGGTAAATTATTATTCCCTAAGGGACAGTTGCCCCAAAAAGACAGCTATACCAACTGGCTTTACTGAAAGTTAAGTTTAATCATGTTGGAGGTACATACTTGTTCCCATGTTCCTCCTTTTACAGATGTTATGTGTACTTGTCCTAGTTCTATTTGCCTCCCATATTTGAAAAACAAGTTTTCATACTTTTGCTTAACTGATGAAAAATAGTGTTGGCTAACTTTAAATGAATAAACTAAATTATGCACTGTTATATTTAATATGTAAGTACTAAGACTGCCAAAGATGAACTAACTACAAAGACATTTACTTCTCTCAGTATCAAACTTTCACTTGTTTTTGCAGAACTGCTTGCCAGTTCCCCTCTAAATACTAATTATTATGTTTCTTATAAAGATACCTTAGAGAACATTCTTTGGTCACTTCCTGATTAATTGCCTGCAACTGTAGACTCACTGTCTTTTGCTGCCAGCAGTTGATTAAAAAAAGTAACAGCTGTACTGATACAACAAAGAAATCATTTTAAATACTGGAAAGCTATAATTTCCCATGATTTCCATTTTCTAGACTATTTTCTTAGAAAAAATATCCATTGTCTGCAGTATAAAGAACCTTAATCTATCCTTCCGCTTATATAAGAATAGGGGAATTATTATAGTTTAATACACATATAATATGATTAGTATACTTTCACATCTTCATACAACAGCTCAAGCTCTCATCTTCAAATTGTTTATATTCTGCCTTTACCGTGTTACAGTATAAGCACTGGATATATCACAGCCAAGAAAAAAGTACTTTCTGACTTTAATATCACTAGCATAAGGAAATGGCACTGATGAGATCCTCATCTCACATTTAAAGTACCTCTGCATGCAATGAACTGCTAAACAATATATTAATGCAGTTTACTTCAGGACATTTATTATACACATTTTACTAAGAGTAAAACTCTTTTTCAGTTCCTTCATTGCCATTCTAAACATTAATGACAAAATGAAAACAACTGCAGTTCTGAGGCACAGTCCCAAATAGACCACTTGGCAACAGTTAGCCAAGAAATGTAATAAAATTATTTAAAAAAATTAGAGGTTTAATACTATTGTCCTATAAATGTATCAAGAACGACTTCCATCACCACAGGAAATACAGGTTTGACCTGAGTTTATATAACTTCCTTAAGGTTACTTACAAAAAATTAAAGTGATAACTTCTTTCTATTTACGTTCACTGAAAATAATACATAAAAAAATCTTCCAAGGCACAAGCTATTAGTTTTGAACATTTGGAAAACAGTACACAGAGTATAACTAGTTAATGCATAGGTAATACTAAAACAAATCAACCATTGCTGAAAATAAATATATATTACATTTACATAAATGAATAAATACTCAAATACACAAATACATGGTTCATGTTTATACATATATAAAAAACCTCTGTAAAGACTTGATTGGTTTAGTAAATATATAGAAATGAGTATGAATGTTTAGTGAACAAATAGATAAATAAAAACATTTTATAATTTGGCTGTGTATAAACTAAGCACTGGTAAAACATATTTCTGGTGGTGAGGTGTTGGTATTATATATGCTATAGTAATTCTTTATATGCTAATTTTGTCTCCCACTCATCCTATCATGGATTCACATGATTTTTTTTTTTTGTTATGGCAAATAAGAATTTTAAAAAATATGAACAGACTTTAGTTTGCTTGGCTAATGTATTACTTTTATTCTTCTTTACAATGCCATAACTGTGCTCATATATCCTTTTCCCAAGGGGGTTGATCTGTTTTTGCCTATGTAGAATGTTGGGCACACAATGCATTTAACAAATATAGACTATTCTTGTAGTAGAAAAGCTGCCACCTTGCAGTTTCAGAGTAGAATCAAAGCTGCCCAAGGTTAAACTTTCACCCTTTATATGTAAATCACTGTTTACACCATCCACACTTGGTGGTACTTAGTTTGGTTTCCTTACTAGTAATTTTTGTTTGATTATTTTCTAATAGCCATTTTAACATTATTGGCTGCCTTGTAAACAAAATTAGGATTATCCCCCTAATATATTATAGATCAAGGTGTTGGCTTTAAATGTATTCCAATTATTTAAATGATGCTTTTAATGTGTTCTGAACTGTGATTGTATCATACTATAAAAGCACATACAAGTTTCTTCGTCAGAGATTTCATTATAGTTAGGGCAATCACTGTTCGCATCAATGTCTATGCCTAACAGTGGCTTATACTTAAGACCTCATTGATTAATAATTTCATTAGTGATATTACTGACAGGGTCTTATGCATAACCCCCCTATCAAGCAATGTATCAATCAACGTATTCATTTCAACCATCAAATCTTCATTGGTTTCTGTCATCCTAGCTAATTTAATACACTGACCTCAGATTAAATACTTCTTTTGATTTATAGGGTATGACCTAGAATAGTGCGAGTAAGCATTACTAAATGTAGGCTTATGGTAAATATTAGAAACAAAGTCAACACCAGAATGTGTAATATGTGTGTCCAAAAAACTGACATAGCTTTTATTAAAATTGTAAGTAAATTTCAACAAATTAGTTGTACTGTATAAGTAATCTATAACATATTGAATGTATAGATCTGGACCATCCCATAAAATAAAGATGTCATGCAGGTATGTCCTGTATAACTTACATTATTAAATTATTATGAATTGAGAACATTTACCAGTTCCCAACCATATAAAGCCATGTTTGAGTAAATTGATACGCAATCTGAGGTCACTGACACACCCTTAATTTGCTTGAGGCTTTCACATTAAAGAAAATGAAATTATTATCCAACACTAGATAAGTAAGATCCATAATCAAATTAATTTCATACCCATTTAGGAAGCTGCACCTTAAAAGACCTTCATGGAAAAACATAGTGCCGTCTTCCAAAGGTATGCAGGTAAAAATGTCTAGAACATCAGTTGTTAGAAATCCCAAATCATTATGTCACACATTTGGTTTCAACCTACCTAGGAGGTATCACAAGTCCTTAAACATAAGGATGCATTAATGAAAAATAGATTTCATAAGTTGGTTAATATGTACTGCCAGTGGATAAGTTGTAGACCTCTGGGCTGCAACGATGGGTATAAATAGTGGGTGCTGAATATTTTGTGTACTTTCAGGATCCCAAAAATAGTAGGGATCGTAGATTTAGGATTCTTCAGAAAATTCAGTATATTGGGTGAGATTCTCCATTTGAAAATAAAGTCATCTAATTGTAAATCAATCTTCTTAAAAGCTATGTGTGATAATGTGTAGTTCCCTTTATCTTGCAAAGCATTAAGCACAATACTAGTATAATCAGTCACATCAAAGATAACAATACCATCCCCATTATCAGGTTTCATGACTTGAATTAATTTATCATTTCTGATAGAGTCTAGAATAGACCTTTTGTTATTAGTAAGGTTGTTTCATTTTCTACCTACCATGTTGTAAATATCATTTTCAAAGATTTTCTCAAATACCTGTATAACTTGGTGTAAAATAGGATTGCACAAACTTTTCCTTTTGCGACCTGCACCCTTATGTTATGCAGTAAGCTGTTGTTTGTGTGATCAATTAAACTATACTGCTAAATTAAGTTTTCTAGTATACAGTTTAAGTTTCAGTAAAGAATTAGAGATTCCAACTTGTCACAGTGGGATGAATTTAAAGCCCTTTTCAAAAACTGAGAAGTGAACTAGTGTTATAGTCAAATGACTATAATTAAATATATTAAAAGCATTGTGGAAGAGCATAATACCATCTGTATTAGATACAATTATCTCCTGTTCCCCTTGGCTTTCCCTCTTCCCCTCCCTCTGAAGTTTTGCATTGGGATGGGGGGTGTCCTTCACATATTGAGTGTAATTCTCTCTTTATGGTACTGTGTTGATACTCTGATCTGAATGACTCACCAGTCTCTCTGACCTCTGAAGTGGAGGAAAATCCGTATAACTTCTTACATGAAGCCCATTTTTTGCTATTTCAACATCAGAACCCATGTCATTTTCAGCTAAAGTATTAAAATAAACATGGTCATAACTAGTCATCACCATTTGCACTAGGGAGCTCTAATTTTATCACTACTACCACATCTGTATGTTTCTTATTAGTTTTGATTAAATAGAACTCCTTATTATCAGACTGTTTGACATCCCTTTCACTTTTCTTATTATTATAAACAATCACACATTGCTAATCTACGTTTCCAAAAATGTTGTTATGTACAGTAGCCTAATTATCAAATAATAAATACCCCTTGATTTCGTAATTTAAACATTGAATTTCCTGCATAATGCTAGAAATAACACTGTTGTTTCTAATGATAGTTAATTCCATGATTTCAAAACCTAGCCGATTGAACATTTTCACAAAATCAGCAAAAAATGGGTAGTCCATTCTCATATCATTAGGGAACTTATTTTTATGTAAACAATGGGGTGCAATTCTGTGCTTCAATCTCTCAGCAAGGTATGCATTGTTCCAAAACGACAAAAGGTTCAGCTCCCAAAAAGTTTATTATATAAAGTCTTGTCTTAGCGCCTCGGCCATTACAGCCTTCAAAGAGTACAAGTTTATCAAAAAAAACACTCCCCTATTTATACATCAAATAATCATTGAATTCACTTAGAATAACAATCAATCAAACAAACATACATTTTAAATAGATTAAAGCAGACTTTTCCAATTAACTTCTCTGCTCAAACCTATTGGTGTCTGTGCGTCAAACTTTAATATAAATACAGTTTCCTTATAAGTTAAAACACTTTTAATTAATCTCTCATCCCCCTTCTTAATAAATACTTTTTCCAAAATAGAACCTTGCAACAAATTAGCATCACAATTGTGTTCTTCTTTAAAATGGGAAGCTATAGGACTTTCCAGTCTCCCCCTCTTTATGTCTCTAATGTGTTCCTGCAACCTAATTCTAAATTTCCTTTTGGTTTCCCCAATATAGAAAAGGTTGCAGGGACATTTGAGACAATAAATTACGCCCATTGAATCACATGTAAAATGACTATGTGGTTTGAACATTCTACCATTAATCCTAGGAAAGCTTAATCTGATAAATGAACATATACTATAATTATTACATGGCCTAGTACCATAAGATGATAAAGGCATAGAGGGGTTGACTGCTGGGGCAATATAATATGCCCTAACTAGTTTATCCCCCAAATTCTGTCCTCTCTTGTAAGCCACATAAGGTAAATTAGAAACAATTTTATGTAACAGTTTATCTCTATGCAGAAATTTCCAATAATATTTCACTAATTCCCAAATTTTAGCACTTAAATTTTTATACGTTGTTACAAAAAATATTTTATCTTTTTAACTTTTTTAGTCATAAATTTAGTATTATTAACATCATTCAATTTATTACTATTTATAATCCTGTGTCTATTTAAGTTCTACTGTATCAACTTTTCAATAGACTCATAGATTAAATTCTTATTATATCCTCTCCGTAAAAACATAGATAATGTTTGATTAATTTGTTTCTGTAAATCCAATATATTATTACAGAGCCTAGATAATCTAATCATTTCCCCATAGGGTAGAGATTGTATAGTATGAATCGGATGGCAGCTAGAACCAAACAAGTACTGGCTACCATCTTCAAATTTTTGATGAACTGTAGTAGCGATAGAGTCATACTTCATTCCAGATAAATGAATGTCCAGAAAATTAACCTCTATTCCACATTGTAAACCATAAAATTTAATATTATACTCATTGTCATTGATTTCAGAAAAAAATATTGATACCTCATCTAATTCCCCATTACACAAAAAAATCAAATCATCAATATATCTAAAATAAAATAAAACATGTTGTTGTTGCACAAATGTGTTTCTATATATATATAGTCCAACTCAAATTTGGCCATAAAGAGGTTAGCATACATGGGGGCAAATGGTACCCCCATGGCTGTACCTCTTAACTGATGGTAAATAGTTTCATCAAAACTAAAATAATTATGCACCAAACAAAAATAAGTCAAATCAATAATAAAATGAGAAGTCGGACTAGCATCTAAAAAATATTGTAAAGTTTGGATTCCATCAATATGTCTAATATTGGTATATAGACTAGTTACATCCATAGTAATCCAAAACATGTTCTGAGTCCAAGTTATATTAGATATTTTATCAATAAAATCAAATGAATCTTTAATATAAGAATCCGTTCTTTCCACATAGGGTAACAAATAACCATGTATCACTGTTCCTATATTATGTAAAAAATAATTTACAGCAGAGACAATAGGACGTCCAGGGGGATTAGCAAAATCTTTATGTAACTTTGGAAGACAATAAAAAGTTGCTAAATTACAATTAGCAAAATTAAACTTAGTATCTAAATCTTTTTTAGAAAAACATCCCAAACGTACTCCCTTTTCAATCAATACTGAAGAATTTTTTTATAGCATTCAAATATTCAGTCATCTCACATGTTTCATAGGTACTATCATCACTTAGATATTGCATACACATATTATAATATTGTGTGTAATGAAGCACTACTATTTTGTTGCCTTTATCAGAAGGCTTAATAATCAGATCACTTCTGTTTGCAAGATTATTCAGAGCACACCATTAATTTTTGGTCATATTATATTGCCAAGAGCTATGGCTATGCTTTTCTACAAGTTCCTGTATGGAAAAAGTAAGCATTTCTGAAAAATGTATAACAGTCTTATTAATATAAGGAGGTATAAATTTGCTTTTAAAATCAATGCCACTTGTATCCAACAGAGAATAAGCATTTGGAGAAGTACTGACAATTAAATCATCAGATAAGCAAGAAAAAAAGCTGTCACCTTCACTATCTGTTTCAAAACTATTTTCTGAAACATTATTGTTCAGCTGTTTAACCCCTTGTGCATCAAAAAAACATTTTAAATGTAATTTCCTCACTAATTTAAAAAATTCCTGTTTGATTAAATATAACCTAGGTGCTACAGTGGGTACAAATTTCAAACCTAAACGGAGAACAGAAATCTGTTCATCCGTTAAAGTGCAACCAGATAAATTTACAACATTAGAAACATCCACACAGTTAAAATCAGTGTTACCATTAGCTGAAAAGCCACGAAGTAGAGGGACCATTAATTCCATCTACTTCGTTTATAAGTTTGTTTAAATTGTCCTTCACTTGTTGAAGAATTAAAGCCAATTCCTTTCTTTTTATTTCCCCTTTTGGCACCTTCCTCATTGTGCCGAAAATGCTGTTGATGGGACTCAGGTTCTTGTGCTGCAGGCAATGGGGGAAAATCGTGTACATCACCCTCCGAATCTGTAGTATAACCTACCTCATCCGAGGAAGCAAAAGATACAGATAATTGTTTTTTATTATTACCTGTTCTCCTAGATTGTCCTGAATGGGTATTCTGCTTAGTCCTCCATAAAAAGGCCCGCCCATTTCCGTAATCATGTACATCGCGTTTGATCTTATGTAATTTAAGGTGGACCTGTTCATTTTCAAACTTATTAAGCTTATCTTTCAAGTTCTTAAATATGTCATTCACTTTAGAGTCACCCACATGATTCAACAATTGTGTATGCAGCATATTTAACTCATTTTGTAACTTAGCATGTAATAACTGTTTTCTTTTCACCAAAATATTAACCCATTCCATAGCACAAGTAAGTGCTGCAGCCAACCATCGATCTTTAAAAGCTACATCGATGGTATCCACTAAATCAAAAGGAGTTGCTGGACCTTTGAAAGCTCTCAAGCCTTGAGGGGCAATATTCAGTTCCCGATACCTTAATAAGCCCAGGAGATTAAAATGACAGCGCGTTTCACGAAAGATTGACTTTTCAAAGCTGTCAATATTATCCTGTATTTCTTGTGGGTAAAACACATTCGAATTCTCACCAATGCCACCAAATGGATTGCTATATCTTTGTATTCTATCTTCCATAAACTTCAAGGCAAAATTAGCAGATGTAGTCTCACCATTATTTGAAAGTTGAGCAGTTCTAGAATTACCAGCCATTCCCATGACATGCATAGGAGCGGGCAAAACATTAGAATTAGGTGGAACATTTATAACAGCATGCAAAGCAGTAGCCAAAGAGCCATGGACTATAAAATTATCCATGGTTTTCTGTAGCACCATACCCAAAGCACCTAGAGTTCCTGTAGCACCTGGAACTGGTGGGGTGGCAGCCAAGTCCTCATGAAATACTCTGGGAATGTTAAGTAGAGAGTCTGAATCCATAGAAAATCCAAAAGTAACAACAAACAACAAAGCAGCAAAACCAGTAAATATTCCAAAATGACAAAAGGTTCAGCTCCCAAAAAGTTTATTATATAAAGTCTTGTCTTAGCGCCTCGGCCATTACAGCCTTCAAAGAGTACAAGTTTATCAAAAAAACACTCCCCTATTTATACATCAAATAATCATTGAATTCACTTAGAATAACAATCAATCAAGCAATTAAACATACATTTTAAATAGATTAAAGCAGACTTTTCCAATTAACTTCTCTGTTCAAACCTCTTGGTGTCTGTGTGTCAAACTTTAATATAAATACAGTTTCCTTATAAGTTAAAACACTTTTAATTAATCTCTCATCCCCCTTCTTAATAAATACTTCTTCCAAAAATAGAACCTTGCAACAAATTAGCATCACAATTGTGTTCTGATTGTGAATGATTAGATTATCTAGACTCTGTAATAATATGTTGGATTTACAGAAACAAATTAATCAAACATTATCTATGTTTTTACGGAGAGGATATAATAGAAATTTAATCTATGAGTCTATTGAAAAGGCGATACAGTAGAACTGAAATAGACACAGGATTATAAATAGTAATAAATTGAATGATGTTAATAATACTAAATTTATGACTAAAAATGTTCAAAAAGATAAAATATTTTTTGTAACAATGTATAACACTTTAAGTGCTAAAATTTGGGAATTAATGAATATTATTGGAAATTTCTGCATAGAGATAAACTGTTACATAAAATTGTCTCTGATTTACCCTATGTGGCGTACAAGAGAGGACAGAATTCAGGGGATAAACTAGTTAGGGCATATTATATTGCCCCAGCAGTCAACCCCTCTACGCCTTTATCATCTTATGGTACTAGGCCATGTAATAATTATAGTATATGTTCTTTTATCAGATTGAGCTTTCCTAGGATTAATGGTAGAATGTTCAAACCACATAGTCATTTTACATGTGATTCAATGGGCATAATTTATTGTCTCAAATGTCCCTGCAACCTTTTCTATATTGGGGAAACCAAAAGGAAATTTAGAATTAGGTTGCAGGAACATATTAGAGACATAAAGAGGGGGAGACTGGAAAGTCCTATAGCTTCCCATTTTAAAGAAGAACACAATTGTGATGCTAATTGGTTGCAAGGTTCTATTTTGGAAGAAGTATTTATTAAGAAGGGGGATGAGAGATTAATTAAAAGTGTTTTAACTTATAAGGAAACTGTATTTATATTAAAGTTTGACACACAGCCACCAAGAGGTTTGAACAGAGAAGTTAATTGGAGAAGTCTGCTTTAATCTACTTAAAATGTATGTTTAATTGTTTGATTGATTGTGATTCTAAGTGAATTCAATGATTATTTGATGTATAAATAGGGGAGTGTTTTTTTGATAAACTTCTACTCTTTGAAGGCTGTAATGTCCGAGGCGCTAAGACAAGACTTTATATAATAAACTTTTTGGGAGCTGAACCTTTAGTCATTTTGGAATATTTACTGGTTTTGCTGCTTTGCTGTTTGTTGTTACTTAAGATATGCATTGTTATTTGGAGGCTTTTAATTTTAAGTAGTTTTTTTCTAATTGAAAAATACCTCCTTTAAGAAAAAAAAGTCCATATTGTTGCCTTTGTCTGGCTAAGTTTGTGCCAAGCTATTGTTTGCAAAGGAAAATGATGTATCCAGCCATGGTGTGAAATTGAAAATATCATTGTCTGTATTTACAGAAGTATTTGGAAGATTATAGTTATATTAGAAATAGTACTTGTAAGCCAATTCTTTACATTATTGTGTATTTCTGTGGTGTGTCATTGTGGATATTAACAGCACTAGTGACAAGATTATCTTTAATGTTTGTGTCCCTTCTCACTGAATTGAGAAAAGAACAAGGAACAAGCACAGCATCCAAGCATTTGTCTTGTGAATTGCCAATGCGTTCAAATAAAGCTTGACCTAATAACTCCACAAGATGGGAGAGTTCCTCTTTAAGAATATTGACATCTGCTATGAGTATTGCCATTTCACATCCTCACATGTAGTAATTACAATGTCACTGTTATCCTGCTGCTCCATATGATAAATACCGCCAAAAATCAATGAAAAACTGATAATTTGCAAAATGGCTACTCTGCAATAAGAGTACCAAGAACCAAGAGAAAACAATTGAGATTCCAAGGCACAGTCCTAAATAGACCACTTAACAACTGTTAACTAATAAATGTAATAAAATGTATTAAACAAAAAAAAAAAATCAGAGGTTTAACACTTTCATCCTATAGATTATCATGAAGGACTTCATCAGAAAAGGAAATACATGTTTGACCTGAGCCTATATACCTTCCTTAATGTCACTGAAAGTACTTACAAAAATTTAAAGGGATAGCTTCCCACTATCTGAGTTCATTAAAATAATACTGCATAAAGAACTGCTTATGTAGTAACTTGGTATACTGTGTGTATTGTTTTTCATATATTCAGAATAACTGTCTTGTGTGTTGGACGCTTTTTTTTTTTGCATTGGTGGCCTTTCTTTCTTTTTTTTTAAATAAACTTTTTATTCAGTGATGTCTTGAATAAAAATCTTGACTAAGGAAAGAAATGCAGTGTTACTGTTCGACTATACTTTTCCTGGCATCTTTTCAACACATCCTAAATGGCCATGACTGTGCAGTAATAACTGTATAGGAAATAAGTGAATCAAGGCAAAGGTCTTGAGGGCACAAGGCCACCAGTAGCCATGCAGTTTATAGATGCTCTGATGTGCATTTTACAGCATTTCTCTGACATTTTGATCCTGTGATGGGCCGAAAAGAAAAAGAAAAGTCACAAATTAGGAAATAAATTTAGTCTTTTTTTTCTTTCAGTGAAGAAATAAGTTGTGCCTAAAGCTTACTGTTCAAAGTTGACAAAATAGTAGATCACAATAAACTGATAACACAAATACTTGTTAGGATAAATAACTTTTTCCTAGGAATACTGTCTGCCTCTGCCCCACCCCCTCAAAAAAAGACAGTCACCTTCTGTGCATCTTTCTGATGTTAGATTGGGATGAAAGCAAAGGCACACATGACCACAGTCACATATTTCAAGTGGCTTTGTGTCATACATATGCACAGCATGCCCCATCATCCCCACCCCAAAAGGCAGCCATATTCTGCATACTTCTATAATGTCAGTCTGGGACAAAAGTGAAAGAACAAATAGAAATGTTTATGCTGAATACATATGCCAAACTGTGTAGTTACCTCTGCTATTCTACATTCTAAACATTTAATTAATCAATGCAGTTCTGCTCAAGGGGTTGATGTCATTATGGTTCTAATTGAAATAGTAGCCTAGCAAATTGTGTAATGTCTACCTCTTCCACACTCCTATTCTCTCCTATTTCATCTCTCCTTGCTACCTCTCCTACACTCCATCCTTAACTCCAGATCTCCCTATCTATCAGCTATAAAATCTCTATCTACAGTCTTACTTAACTAATTAACCTGTTCTTTCTCCCTGTTTTTGGTTCCTCATCACTGTGTGCTAAAAGAAACACCTGTGGGAATTTCAAACGTAAAGGTCCTTACCAGTCTCCTGGTATCAGCAAAGCAATGAATGTGTCTGCTACCTCCCAGGAAAACTCCCTGCAACAGTGTATGTTTTTCATCCTAAAACAGCTGAGTTTTGTGTAACCCATTAATTATGCTCTCTCTGGTATGCACACTTGCTGGTTGCTAGGTACCTGCCTAATTTACCTAGCTTCTAGTCCCTACTATAACCTGACTAGCTATTTTATTACCATCATTTTTGCTCCTAAATGCTGAGATTAGCTCTGCTAAAAGTAAATTAAGTGATGAAACAGGCTCGGACAGGCAGATCTATCAAACAATAAAACTTACCTGTCTCTTACTACCCAACTGATAGTTTTTCTTGGACATAACTGCAGCCTCGTGGTCTGGACCCACTCCATTCACCCTCGCTCTGCTCGGGCTCACTCCACTCCCTTACCCTACCCCCAATTCCCACCCACCCCACTGTAGGGTAACTTATACTTAACCATACCCACACCCACCTACCACATACCAATCCCATTCACACATAGACACACCTCCCAATTAAACCACTGAAGCTCCCTTTCCTAGCTTTCTACATCCCATATAGCTGCACCCCTTCATTCTCCACCCACACCTCTACATCAACTCACCCTCCACACAATGACAGGCTTAAAACAAACTTTACTGCTTGGCACATCCAGTTCACTACTGCTCCTATTATACCCCCTATCAGTGTATAATACCTCTCTACATTATATCACACACACTCCCTGGCATACCACCATCTATCATACACCAAATTACTCTTTTCAATCTCTTGTAGCCCCACTCATCCTCCACACAACCATTAATGACTATTATACCCTCAGAGTGCTCCCACAGCAAAGTAAATCTCAGAACACACTTAGACTCACTAAGCTCCTACATAAGCTCTCCAAACTCTATCATTACAAATCCAAGCAACTAAGTCTAGTAGGAGATATACACTCCAATCCCGGTTTCACCAACACTCAGTCTAACTACCCCTTCCACCTCAACCAAACCTAGCTCACATCCACCAAAGAAACAAATCATCCCTTCTACTGCTCAACATTAATGTAAGAAGCATTGCAAATAAAACTCATAATCTACACGCTTTAATATCCCACTACTCCCCTGATATAGTAACAATAACAGAAACCTGGCTGAAACCTCATACTGATAGTAATGAGATCACACCCCCAGGCTACACCATCCTACGTAAAGACTGATCAAACAAAAAAGGGGTGCCATAGCAATCTTATACAAAAATCACCTCTCACTACAACTACACAACTCCTCCAACCCAGACATAGATAAATAGATTATTATAGTGAAATTAAATATTAAATCCAGCAAAAACTTTAACATTATAGGGGGATACATACCACTTGGTAACAACAGTTCTAGCGTTGAAAACCTATTACAGTGGTGCTCCATTCACCTCCCCCAAGAGACCATCATCATGGAAGACTTCAATATTGATTGGCTCCTATACTCCTTACAAAGTCCAACTATTCACATGGACCTTTATGGGTTCACCCAAACCATCACAGCTCCCACTCAAACTGACAAGGTCTCCAAACGAAAGTCCATACTAAACTGGATTATAGTAAATTCACCCCACCTAGTATCCCACTCAGGCCATCTCCCTGATAACCTGAGTGACCACAGCCCTACATTTCTCCTTCAAGATTGTATCCACCCAGCACACCAAACTACCTACCGTACAGTTAGGAATAAAAAATATTTTAATCCTGACAACTTTATCTCTGCCCTAAAAAACTGCCACTGGGAACATCTCAAACATATACCCCTAGATGTGGCTGTCCACTCTTTTATCAACACCTTTCTTGATATTCTCAACATCCATGCACCACCAAGAAATGTTAGAGTCAAGTCCAATTATGCACCCTGGCTAACCAAAGAAACCAGATCCCTACTTAAAGCCAGAGATAAAGCCTGGTCACGGTACCATAACGATAAATCCAATACCAGTAAACAAAGCTTCCATGAACTTCAAAATAAAGCCAAAAAAAACCAAATTAAAATGGACAAATCCAAGTATTACCCAAATATCCAAAACAAGCACCAAAAAAATCCACAAAAGTTCTGAGCCGCAGTTAAAAACCTGTACAACCAGGTAATATTACTACTCCCACTCCAAAAACAACTAACAGCAATGAAAGCATAGCTACCCAATTCAATACCGTCTTCACAGAATCCAGTCTAACTCTAGCCAACTATCAATCTAACACCAATACCCCCCAGAATCAATCTATAGTACACCCTCACAAGACACCTCTACCCAATTCAAATTACATCCTGTATCCACCAACTACATCAATAAACATCTGCAAAAAAAATAAAACCTACAACATTAGCTGCTGACAACCTTCCTGCTGACTATCTTAAAATTGCAGCAGAAGCCATCTCCTATCCTATAGCCATACTCATAAACAGATCAATAGCAGAAGCACATGTACCCTCTATCTGGAAAATATTACACATACTACCCCTTCACAAAGGTGGGACCTCATACGAACTTACTAACAACCCCCATTGCCATTCTTTCACCCTTATCCAAGATCCTAGAAAGAATAGTACACACACAGCTCATGAAATACCTTAGCTCACAAAACCTACTGTTTAGTACTCAACATTGTTTTCATCCTGCACATAGTACAACAACTGCCCTACTGAACTTTACCAACAAAGTTAACCAACATAGAAACAACTCCCAATTTGTATCAGCCATATTCCTTGACCTGTTGAAAGCCTTTGACATGGTTAACCATAACAAAATCATTAATGTCCTTTCCTCCCTCAACATTAATATTGTGATGATAGGTGAAGGCTAGTGAAGATAGGTGAAGTTTGCCAGCCTAGCCAGATAGAATTAAAATTCTGTCATTTGTAAATATTAATGTAAGCCACAGGGTTGTTGTCTTAAATGGAAAAAAATAGTGTTGCATGTGGAACTGAAAAAAATTTAACAACAGTGCACTCTGCTGTAAGAAAACTAAATCAAGCATTTTATGACTGCCTTTGATCTTTAAAGTTGGCTCTGGCCAGTCTAGATGAAGGAATTCTTGCTATTGTGTTAAGGCCAAAGTTAATGGCCAATATTTCCATGCATAAATGTCCTTTATTGCTCTGGTTTCTGCCCAGAGGTGAAGAATGCAAATGTAGTTTCTGTTAGCCTGGGAACCCAGAGAAGTGTGAAGAATGATGTAATGTGAACCAGAAATGTGATTTTAAAAACAGAGAGAATCAGAGAGCATTAAGCATTTTTGTCTTGACCATCCAACTCATCAGTACTCTGCCTTTGCTCTATATGTAAGTTTATCTTAGACTTGTGTTTTCTCTTAGAAATAGTTAGAAAATAGAAAGATTAGACTAAGTGTTTTTCTGTGATGTCAGAACTGTACTACTGAATTATTTTAAGTATTTCTCTGTGATCTCTGAACGTAAAAAGTATTGTCTTGTGTTTTTAATTATTATTACAATTGTTAAACCCTTTTAACTGTGGCTGTTTTATATAGAGACAATTTAAGCTCTACAGTACATTGCATGTATATAGTATATAGTGATCCTGTACCAAGTCACTCTAATAAGCCTTGACTGTTTAGTCACACTTACCAGTTGAATAATAATACTGCACAGTAATAATTGGACACCCTTTTAAGGGCCTTTGTGTAGCTGATAAATATTAGTGGGTGGTAGCAGCTGATACTACCATATAGTCTGAGAAATTGGCACAGCTGGGGAACCCGTGCCAGCCTTCCCCAGGAGTGTTTGTGTGGTTGTATATCCTCTTCTCAAAGTGCGTGTGCCAGTGGAGAGTCTTATTGGGGACCTGGAGAGCAAGACAGCAACCAGCCCTGGAGTGACTGTGATCTCTGTGTGCTCTTAAGGGAAATTGCACTTTACTGTGTGTATTTGTTATCCTTTCCTCCTGTATGAGACATCCCTCACTGGTGTTAGTGATGAGGATTGAGGCTCCTTAATTGCTGGGCCAGGGCACGGGCATCATATATTAATTGTTTGGCAGCAGTGAGATATCCACACCACATATTAATTGGTGGCAAATACTAATTGGCTTGCAGTGGTGTGGGTGAAGTGAATTCCTGTATCTTGTGTACAGTGAGCATTGAAGGTGTTTTGTACTCTAAATCAGCCATGCAGTGAATACTCAGAGTTCAGATCACAATTGTTTTATTTCTTTTGTTAGCTTAGTTAGTCAGGGAGAGCAGGCAGCATGTCAGCAGAGGAGTATGGAAAGCTGACAAGGAGCCAGCTGGTGGAGATGTGCCAGGCTAGGGGACTGGTGCATGGAAACCTGACTAAGGCAGACCTGATTGCAGCCTTGGTTGCAGCAGCATCAGAAAACAGCAACTGGGAGGACAATCAGACTGGCAGTGGAGATATAATACCCTAGGAGAATGGACAGCTCAACCTTTCTGCAGAGGACTTAAAAATCCATCTGGAGCTAAAGAGACTTGAGTTGGAGGCCAGGTGTTTGGAGCTAGAAACAGAGGAAAATGAACAGCAGAGGAGGCATAAGAGGGAAATGCTGACTCTTCGCCAGAGTCATGGAGGTAATGGGGAAGGGAATAACTGGACCCCAGAAGCACAACAGCTCAGTAAATTTCTTCTTCAGTTTAAAGAGGGGGATCATTTTGATAGTTTCATTCATATGTTTGAGGGGGTATGCAAACAGCATGGTGTTGACCAAAGGGACTGGGTGCAGTTCCTGACCCCCTTACTCAATGGTAAAGCTGTAACTGTTTTGTCAAAAATGTCTGATGTTGCATGTTTTGATTATACTGCTGTTAAAATCACTTCTTAGAATTGTTTAAGCTAACACCTGAAATTTATAGGAAAATGTTTTGTGAGTATAGATGCAAGGCAGATGAAAGTGTGTGTGAATATGTTGCTGAACTGAGCACTTATTTCCATAGGTGGGTGAGTGGATGTCAGGTCACCACTTATGAAGGGCTGGCAGACCTTTTGGTGAGGGAACAAGCCCTTAGCACTTTTCTTGAGGACATGAAGATCTGGTTAACATATAGACAATGTGTTACTTCAGATGAGTTGGGGAAGAAGGCAGACCTATACCTGGCAAGCAGGGCAGCCCTGCACAGGAAGAGGACCCCCCATTACTTCTCAGGGGTCTAAAGGAACCCCTGGTGGGCAGCGCAGACTGCCCCAACAGAATCTGCCAGTAGTAGGGGAAGCCACTAGTCCAGGTACATGTCCAAGAGCTAGGGTTAAATGTTTTAAATGCAACCAGTGGGGCCATGTGGCATACAGGTGTCCATGGAGGCAAGTCGGGGAACAAAAGGTGAGGGAGCCAGTAAGTGGGAAAGACAAAATGCCAATAGTAGGTTGTGTTGAGACAACAGGGGTACTGAACTACTATCCTGCAGATATCTTGATAGGAAATTATTTTGATAGTGCAGTACCCTGTGCTTGTGCAGTTACATGCAGTCAGGCTTGGAGACAAATAGGTAAGTCTGATAGCCTGGGGGAGACCCAGACAGACTGCATACTTACAGCCAGGACTTGTGAGATGGTTACTTCAGGGAGGGAGCTACTCTGTAGCAGTGAGACTAACGGTGAGCCATAGCTGCTTGGGGGTACTGATGGTCCCTTGGACAGAGTGATTGCAAAGGTAGAGGTGAGTAGTAGTACCCAGGCTGACAGTGAGGCACCACTGTCAGAGGATGCCAGACTTTTTGTGGAAGGGGAGCTGGGAAGGGTTACAAGGAGAGAGTTGAGACAGGATCAGCTCTCAGACCCTACATTGCAAGGCCTGAGGCAGGTAACTAGGGAGGCACCTGATTCTCAAGGAAAGGGGGAATCTGTATACTGGGACAAAAGGTTACTATACAGGTAGTAGACCCCTGAGGGAGGGCTAGAAGGTGAGAGAGTACAGCAGTTGGTAGTGCCTAGTGCCTACCATCTGGTGCTTCTAGCCATAGCCCATTATATTGCCTTTGCAGGTCATATGGGCATAAAATGTTCAAAGAGGCATATTATGCAGAACTTCTATTGACCTGGAATTTCCAGAGATGTAACAGGGTACTGCAGGACCCGTGAGCAGTGCCGAAAGTTAGGCAAGGCAGGAGACAAGGTGAGAGTGCCTTTGATGCCTTTGCCTGTGATTAAAGAGCCAATTCAGAGGGTAGTTATGGATATTGTGGGTCCTCTGAGTATCCCAAGTTCCACAGGGAAAAAGTATATCCTAGTGGTAGTGGATTATGCTACACAATACCCTGAGGTGGTGGCTTTGTCCTCCATTGAGACAGAGAAGGTGGCAAATGCTTTGTTAGAGATTGTCAGCAGGGTAGGTTTCCCAAAAGAAATACTGACTGACAGAGGTGCCAATTTCATGTCAGACCTGCTAGTTTGTCTGTGGAAGTCCTGTGGGGTAAAGCACATGAAGACCACCCCCTTCCATCCCCAGACTAATGGTATTGTTGAGATGTTAAACTCTGCAGTCAAGTCCATGCTATGGGCATTTGCAGATCAGTTTAAGAGGGAGTGGGACAAATATTTGCCCCATCTGTTGTTTGCTTACAGAGAAGTTCCCCAGGAATCCGCAGTTTTTTCACCCTTTGAGTTGATGTATGGACATAGGGAGAGGGGACCTCTAGATTTAATTTGAGATGAGTGGGAAGTTGAGTGTGAGTCTCACAAGGAGTCTGTTGTGGCATACATCCTAAACCTCAGGACAAGGCTCAGGGAACTCATGGGCTTGGCCCAGGAGAACCTGGCAGAAGCCCAACAACAGAAAAAGGTGTGGTATGACAGGAATGCTTGAGGTAGAGAGTACGCTGCGGGGCAGCAGGTAATGGTTCTCATTCCTGTCAGACACAACAAACTGCAAGCAGCTTGAGAGGGACCCTACAAGGTGGTAAGAAAGGCAAGTGATGTTAATTACATGGTGGAACTGCTAGGCAGAAGGCAGGGGCACAAATTGTACCATGTTAACATGATGAAACCTTACCATGATAGGGAGGCCCTTGTGCTGAGCATTTGCAGTGGATTGCAGCAGGTGTCTGAGGGAGATCTCAGGACTGATCTCCTCAGTGCAGCTCGAGCTGACACCTCAGTGGAAGGGGTAGCAATGTCCCAGGAGCTATCTCCTACCCAGGTTCGAGAAATCCAAGCATTGTTGCAGGAATCTGGGGACATGTTCACTGGGAAACCAGGGTGCACCCACCTGGGGCAGCACCAGGTGGATACAGGACCCCAAAGGCCTATTAGCAGGCCCCTTATAGAGTGCCTGAGAGAGTTAAACAGACTCTGAGGGAGGAGGTACAGGAGATGTTGGAACTAGGGGTGATTCAAGAGTTCAACAGTCCTTGGGCCTCCCCTGTGGTGTTGGTGCCAAAGAAGGATGGCAGCACCAGGCTCTGTGTGGACTACAGGAAATTAAATAGTCACACAGAGTCCGATGCTTACCCCATGCCTAGGACAGATTAGGCACTAGAGCAGCTGGGTGGGGAAAAGTATCTTACAACCACTGATCTTACCAAGGGTTACTGGCAGGTGCCCTTGACTCCCAGTGCTAGAGAGAAGTCAGCCTTTGTAACTCCTTTTGGCTTGTATGAGTTCACAAAGATGCCCTTTGGGATGAAGAATGCCCCAGTAATTTTTCCAGAGGCTGGTAGATCATAGCCTGGTAGAGGCAGGAGGGTTTGCCCTTGCTTACCTAGATGATATTGCCATCTACAGCCATTCCTGGCCAAAGCACCTTTAGCATATCAGGGAGGTGCTGGGCAGACTACAGAGGGCAGGGTTGACCATTAAGCCAAGCAAATGTCAGGTGGGTATGGCAGAGGTCTCCTACCGAGGACATAGAGTGGAGAGTGTTAAGATAAGGGCAAAACCTTCCAAAGTGGAAGCCATTCAGGCATGGCCTGCACCTGTTACTAAAAAGCAGGTGACGGCATTTTTAGGGACAGTAGGGTACTACAAAAAGTTCATCCCCAGTTACAGTACAATAGCTGCTCCCCTCACAGACCTGACAAGGAAGAACAGGCCAGATAAGGTAGTGTGGACCCCAGCGTGTGAGCAGGTATTCCAGAAGCTTAAAGAAGCTTTGGGAGGACCCCCTCTATTAGCCAGCCCAGATTACAACAAATAATTTGTTGTGCAGGTGGATGCTTCGAAGCATGGAGTGGGAGGTATACTTAGCCAGATTTCTTCAGAGGGAGAAGAGGACCCAGTGGTTTATCTCAGTCATAGGCTCCAACCCAGGGAGAAATGCTATGCAGCTGTAGAAAAGGAATGTCTAGCCATAGTGTGGGCACTGCAGAAACTTCAGCCTTATCTGTATGGAAGGAACTTCACTGTTATGACAGATCACAACCCCCTAACATGGTTAAACAGAGCCAGCCAGCAAAATGCCAAGTTGCTAAGATGAAGCCTGGGGTTGCAAGCATATGATATGTCAGTGCAGCACCACAGTGGGATTAGCAATGCCAATGCAGATGGACTCTCAAGACAGGGAATGGGGTAAGGTATACTCAGATAGACCTAACTCCCTCAAGCAGCGTTTCTCAAGGGTCACTTGAAAAACTAGCTTGAGTTTTCCAAGGGGCAGATGTGTGATGATAGGTGAAGGCTGGTAGCCTAGCCAGATAGAATTAAAATGTTGTCATTTGTAAATATTAATGTAAGCCACAGGCGTGTTGTCTTAAATGGAAAAAAAATAGTGTTAGATGTGGAACTGAAAAAAATATAACAACAGTGCACTCTGCTGTAAGGAAGCTAAGTCAAGCATTTTATGACTGTCTTTGATCTTTAAAGTTGGCTCTGGCCAGTCTACATGAATGAATTATTGCTATTGTGTTAAGGCCAGAGTTAATGACCAGAATTTGCATGCATAAATGTCCTTTATTGCTCTGGTTTCTGTCCAGAGGTGAAGAATGTAAATGTAGTTTCTCTTAGCCTGGGAACCCAGGGAAGTGTGAAGAATTATGTAATGTGAACCAGGAATGTGATTTTAAAAACAGAGAGAATCAGAGAGCATTAAGCATTTTTGTCTTGACCATCCGACTCATCAGCACTCTGCCTTTGCTCTATATGTAAGTTTATCTTAGATTTGTGTTTTCTCTTAGAAATAGCTAGAAACTAGAACGATTAGACTAAGTGTTTTTCTGTGATGTCAGAACTGTACTATTGGATTATTTTAAGCATTTCTCTGTGATCTTTGAACTCTTGACTAGCACTGTGTAGTAAAAAGTATTGTCTTGTGTTTTTAATTATTTACTATTAAATATTTTAAACACTTTTAACTGTGGCTAATTTGTGTAGAGATAATTTAAGCTCTAGAGTACATTGCATGTATATAGTGATCCTGTACCAAGTCACTTTAATAAGCCTTGACTGTTTATTCACACTTACCAGTTGGATAATAATATTGCGCAGTAATAATTGGACACTCTTTTAAGGACCTTTGAGTAGCTGATAAATATTAGTGGGTGGTGGCAACTGATACTACTGTATAGTCTGGAAAAGGGGCACAGCTGGAGAACCTGTGCCAGCCTTCCCCAGGAGTGTCTGTGTGGTTGTATAACCTTTATTCAAAGTGTGTGTGTGTGTGTGTGTGTGTGTGTGTGTGTGTGTGTGTGTGTGTGTGTGTGTGTGTGTGTGAGTGTGTATGTGTGTGTCAGCTACTTGGGCAGGGACACGAAGCATTGGTTGGACAGAGAGGGTGCTGGAGGTTTAGCTTGCCCACTAAGCTGAGATCTGGACTCTATAGCTGTGCCAGTGGGGAGTCTTATTGGGGACCTGGAGAGCAAGGGAGTGACCAGCCTGAGACTGACTGTGATTTCTGTGTGCTCTTAAGGGAAATTGTACTTTACTATATGTATTTGTTATCCTTTCCTCCTATATGAGACACCCCTCACTGGTGTTAGTGATGAGGATTGAGGCTTCTTGACTGCTGGGCCAGGGCACGGGCATCACAAATATCACAACTATTAACTGGTCCCAGAGCTACCTAGCAGATAGGCAACAAGCTGTCCATTGGCAACAATCCCTCTCTCACATCCTCCAAGTCACTATAGGGGTCCCTCAAGGCTCCATCCTTGGACCACTCCTATTCTCACTCTTTAACAACTGGCTACACTCTGCAATCTCCCATGCCACCATAATTCAATATGCTGATGATTCAACCTTGATCTGCAAAGCCCCATCCCTTAACATCCTCGAAACCCTTACCCAAGATGCCTTCTTATTAGTGGAAACCTGGCTAACCAACTCCCAGCTAATACTAAACCCCAACAAAACTAACTTCCTACTCTTCTGTCCCACTAGGACTGTATCCCCCCTACCTTCAACATTTACTCTAAAAACAAAACCATTATAACTCCAACTGCCCATACCAAACTACTTGGGATAGTAATTGACAACAATCAAAAATTTGACCTCCATATAGATCAAACCATCAAAAAAGTCCACAAGAAGCTCGGCCTCCTGTACAGAAGTGCCCAGTTTCTAACAACTACTACAAGAATCACCATGACCAGGACCCACCTGCTATCTAAACTTATATATGCATCCCCTATCCTTATCAACCTTCATAAATCAGACCTTAACAAACTTGAAGCAAGCTACAATAAAATAGCTAAATTTGCCACTAAATCACCATATAGGTCACATCACTGCCAATCCCTCAAACAGCTTGGTTGGCTTGAACTCCCACAACTCCTACACTGTAACCAGTTAAGCCTAGCCCATCAAATTCTACACCACCCAAACAAAACCCCATCCCTCAGAGATCTAATCCAGCCATACTCTGCTCCTAGATCCCTCCGATCAGACAATAAACATATATTACAAATTACTAGAGCAAAAAACTCAGCTGGAGAAGGCCTTTTCTCCAACTATACTTCCAACCTATGGAACACCCTACCTACTACTCTTGTCTCCATTACCTCTCAAAACAATTCCAATCATTCCTAAAAAAAATCACTTAGCAAACTCCTGGCTCTGCCCCTGCATTCCCCTAGGATAGGCCACACCCTAAATACTAACTCACTTTCTAAACCTTCTGTATATCTGAATATGGCCTTTCTCTAAACTACTATTAACTAACTGTACCTCCATGATAACAAATATTAACAAATTCACTGTATGCATTGCAAATGCTACTTGTGCATCTTTTTTTACAGCTGTAATACCACAAAAATGTTTTGTTGATATAATTCACATTTAATACTTGTCTTGTTGATTTGTTTTTATGCTAATGTATTACTTGTAGCTTTTCTCTCCGGGCCTCCACTGAATGGGCTTTAACATGGGTCGAGATGGGGGAGAGATTCTTACTTCGACAATGTCGGGTTCGACATTGTCGCCATTTGGCCTCCAGACGTCGACTGAAGTGGGTTCGACCGAACCCACTTTGACCTTCTGATTTAGATACATAGACAGCATGCCTCCTAACCTCTACTCTCAAAAGATAGCTACTTGTATACATGACTAATGTATGAATGTGAGGAAAGTGAAAGAATATAATGATCACAATGATGTATTCCAACTTGTTGTTCCTGGACAGTACACTGCCCCATTACAAGCTATAGCAACCTTCTTTGCATCTCTCTGAGGTTTGATTGTGAGGAAAATAAAAGAAATAATGACCATACCATCCTCAGCCCCCCACAAGCCACAACAGCCTTTTGTGCACACCTCTGATCAGTACCAGTTTTAGAATAGATGGGGTTGATGGCAAAGGACACAACTAAACCATATAAAAAATCTGTAAGGGTTTGTATGATCTGTGATGCATTTTATTCTTTATTTATGAAGGAAAATGATTTGGTAACATTTTGATTTTGGCAAACATTCTTCATATCAATCACTGCCGCTGTAGCACAAACTTTATTGGTTATATCCTGCATATGATATAACAGCTGTTCTGCTTCCAAAGCTTCAGGGCACTGTCCACGTACCAAATCTATTAATTAGCTTAAGATGAGTTAACTAAAAAAACAGGCTTGGGTGTCAAGCCCTTCAGAGCTTTCCTGTCATTAAGAAAAGCACTCCTCTGAAGACTTTTGAGGATTGATGGCTGGCTGGCTAAATCCCAATCCTGAACCCATAAGTCCACTTCAGGGGAAAACCATCCACATTACTTTTCAATTGTTTAAAACTATGTTTTTGTGACAAATGCTTATTTTCAAGCTATGGAAAAACATTTTAGTGATTGTCACATTACTTTTGTGTACTTTTAATTGAGAACACACTTTTTTACATTTGTGATAAAATGTTGTTTAAAACTACTTTTTTCTTTAGCTAAACTATGTTTATTTTATTTCTGAGGCTCTGAGGCTGAGGAAAGTATTTAAGTACTTTTTGCTGTTTTTTTTTGTGTGGAAAAAGTGACTTTTTGCTATTTTCCTGTTTTACTGACTATTGCTGCTAAGCTTCTGCAGGAAGCAAGCACCATTTTTGGATTGATTGTGGAACAAACTACCAGTCCCTTGGTCAGATATTCTTCCAGCCATGAAAAGAAAGTTAACAAAGTAACCTTTGCAATCTCCTTTTGATTTTGAAGGAGACAGCTTTATGATCGGACCTTACCAGGGAGGATGAGACGTTGGGTTGGTGTAGCATTCTCCCATATTTGTGAGCATGAGGCCAAGTATGTTGGAACCTCTAGTAGGAATAGTCACTGTTTGGACAAGGGTGTTTGTATTTACAAAATGCAGGGATTTCTGTGCCTGTAGATGTGAGGCCATGTAGGATTTGCAGTCTATAGAGGGGTAATTAAAATCTCTCATGACTAGGGTGTTAGGTTCAATGGTAAGTGTCTTCAGTAGGTCCAAGTATGGATTGTGAACTTCTTGGGTTATGGAGGGTGACCTGTAGATGGCTAGGATATGGAACAAGATGTTGTGTATGGTGATCTGCACATGGAGGAACTCCAGCACGTCATTCTGTTTGACCACCCTAGAGGCAGTCTAATTTCTTCTGTTTCTCACATCACTCCTCATTGCTTGAAGTGTGTTTATGATGCTGTAGATACTGCTTCTATGGATATTGTCACTACTGATACTCCTTTTTGAAGATTTGCCTGGCTGCATTCTCAGAACTTCCCAGAAGATGTCAAGATTGAAATGTTGAATTCTCCTTTGGATAGAAATTTTTTTTTTGGACTCTGTAGTGCAAAGGCTATCAAAAATTGTGATGAGCTGATTCAGGGAATTTCACATATTTTTCAGCCCTTCTTCTCTAAAGTTTTCAAGGGATTTTTTGCTTCCTTATCCAATTTTGGCAATAAACACAACAGTCTTACCAGAATGCTGGTAAGCAGACATTTAAAAAGCAGGCAGACAGTTTCCAAAAAGAAATCTGTAACCTCAATAACAAAGGACAGTCAAATAGGGCAGAATTACTATTTAAGGGACCTTAAATAGTTATTCTTCTTTATCTGTCTGACTGTTTAAGGGGTCTTGTCCCCCCCCACACACTAGCAGTCTCTTACCCCTTCCAGAAAGTCTGAATCTCCATTTCTCTCTTTGGTAACAGATTGTTTCAGACAAATGGGTTATAAAGCTGATCCAGCTAGGATAAAGATGGCAGTGGGATAAAAATTCCACCTTTCTAGGGGATTTCTTCTCATCCACCAGATCAAACCCTTATCTTCCCTCCTGTTCTACATAATTTACCATCTCTGGTGGTAGTAGAAGCAGTTCTTGGGAAAAGGATTTATTCAAGAATGTTTTAGTGCCGAAGATAGAAAACTCCTGGTGACCAGCCCTGGAGTGTGGACCTTTCTTTCCTGAATCAGTCTGTGATAGTGCCCAAATTCAAAATGCTTTAACTTTACAACCTGTTACTCTATCTTTCTCATTTGAGCTTTCTAGTAACCTTGGATTTAAAAAATGCATATCATCACATTCCTTTTCATCTAGATTTCAGGCATGTCTTAAGGTTTTGTGTGTCTTGATCACATTATCAGTTCTCTGCCTTACTCTTTGGTTATCCTCTGCTCCAAGAGTGTTCGCATAGTGTCTATCTCCTGTCATAGCCCATTGTAGGCTACAGGGTACCCACATTTTTTCCATATTTAGATGACTTGCTTATCTTTGCAGAGTCTTTTTCAAACTGCCAGGAATCTCTCACTTTGGAAATAGATCTTCTACACGGGCTGGTATTCCAAGAGAACATTCAAAAGTCTTTTTTGACTCTGTCACATAGGATTGTGTTTCTGGGGTATTTCTTAGACACCTCAATACAAAGAAATTTTCTTCCACAGGAAAAAAAACATAAGATCTATATTTAGATATGTTCCAATGGTTTCCACTTAAACTTCTGCCACTGCGAGGAAATACCTCAGGATTCTGGGTCTCATGGAATCCTTAATTCTCACGTTACCTCTTGCAAGACTCCACACGAGAAAGATACAATGGTATCTGAAGTCTCGTTAGTCCCATCATCTTTTCAAATTCCAGTTCTAGGATTTGTGAAAAGAGAAATCACTTGATAAAGACATTAAATATCCCTGAATCCAGATCCTCCATTCTCTCTTCCTTCTCCAAAGCAGTCAGTCACAACAATCACCTTGGACTTTGCTTGGAGAACTGTGCCAAGGAGAATAAAAGTGAAAGGTTTCTGAGACAAGAAAGATAGACAGAAGCACATAAACATAAAACAGATGCTAGCTTTAATAAATGCTCCCAATTTTCTGAATCATCTGTGGTCCCAGGACCTCTTCAAGTAGTTACAGACAATACTACAGTTATATGGTACATAAAAAAGCAAGGGGGAACCAGATTTTGCTCCCTTTACAAACTAACCTTGTTAGCATGGGATATAGCTTTACAATACAACCTCATTCTGCATGGATCTTACATTCCATCAGAGCAAAACTGTGTGGTAGACAAGCTGAAAAGGACAAAGGGAGACCCTCACAAATGGAAACTAGAGGTAGAATCATCCAAGATCTGATCCATCTCTGGTGGATTCCTCAGGTAAACCTTTTTTTGACTCTTGTTTAATCAACTGGCCACCTTATGTTCCAGGACTCCATGCATGCAAGAAGGCATGGAATGCAGATGCTTTTTCTTTTCCTTGGAAAATAATGTTTCTGTATGCTTTTCCACCCTTTTTACTGATGCCCAGAGTACTTCTGAAGATTCAGAAGGAATCCTCAAAGATAATTCCCAGACAACAGTGGTTCCTTCTTTTGGAATTGGCCAGGAGCAATTACCACTAGCTTCCTCACTGACTGGATTTACCCATACAAGAACTGGGGTGTTTGATACATCCCAACTTTAAACAACTACAGCTGACTGTCTGGGTGATAGAATCTTAATGCCTTTAGGCACCTATTTTTTGAGGATGTGCAGCAGGTACTAATGGAGGCAAGAAAGCCTGCTGCTAGAAAATCATATATAAGCAAATGGAAAAGGCTTTCTAGTTGGTGCCAACAAAACAACTGGCATCCATGCAGGGCTAGTGTTTTTTTACAGTATCTGTCCAAGTTACTGTTCTTTGACCTGTCTTAACTCCTCTGTCAAGGTTAATTTATTGATCTTTTCAGCATGTCTGCCCATGGATCCCCCTCTTTCCATGCACTCTCATGGGAAAATGTTTTTGAAAGGGGTACTTTATAAGTAGCTTCCAAGAAGGTGATGGCTCTTCTTTGGGATCTTAATTTTTTGTTAGAAAAGCTAACACTTAATCTGTTTGAACCAGCCCAGCTGGCTGATTTGCATTTCTTAACCCAGAAAACATTTTTTTTTCTGATTACTCTGACCTCTGCAAGAAGAGTATCTGAGTTGCAAGCTCTTATGGTGGGTCAACCTTATTTCATTTTTCACACAGGCAGGATTTCTTTGAGAACTAGCCTTCTTTTATATTCAAGTTTCTGTTAAGCCAAACTATCAATCTCTCTATTTTGTTTCAAGAACCTAAAAATGAGGGAGAAAACATACTTCTTGCCTTGGATGTCTACAGACATCTTGGGCACTGTCTTGACAGAACAAAATCTTTCAGCACTTCTGATCAGTTGATCATTTCTTGTGAAGGTAAAAAGAGGAGACAACCTGTATTACAGCAGACTGTTTTCAAATGGTTGTCTCGGGCTGTTATATTTTGTTATTCTCACCACAACAAAACTATTCCAGGCAGGGCCAATGCACACTCTGAGTTCCTTGGCTTCATCTATGGCTTTTTGGAAATGGCTGGACTCTAGAAGTATCTAGAAGCAGCAAGTAGGTACTCTGCAGATACTTTTACAAAGCACTATAAACTAGATCCTTTTTCCAGGTCTAAGACAGGCTTTGCTAGGACCATTCTCCAGGGTCATCTGGACCCTTCTGCTTCCACCTCCTAGTTGCTTTAAACTAGGTTATTATACCCATATATCTTAGACTACTGTAGCAGTAATTATTTGAAAATCTACTGTTATGGTACGTTTACTTATACAACTGTACTTTTTTACTGCTACTTAGAAGAGTTATGTACCATGCCAATCATTATTGTGCATCCACAGATAAAAGAGTGTGATAATTTTACACACACACACACACACACACACACACACACACACACGCACGCACGCACGCACGCACACACACACACACACACACACACACACACACACACACACACACACACACACACACACTGCTTGCTTACCTTCAGGGAAATTGGAGGAATGCCACTTTACCTAAAGCATATCCTTGGGGTGCTGGAGGAAACCAGAGCACATGGATAAACCAATACAGAGACAGGGAAGGTAGAGAGGGTATGCAAACTCCACATAGAAAAAGCCACAGCCAAAAACTCAGCCAGAGCAAAGCACTGTGAAATGGTAACACTATTCACTCCAATGGGCAATTGTTTTCATACACATCCTGCTCCTGCCAAACCACAGAAGATAGTCACCTATCATGTGCAAGGTTGATGTTTATGATGGTAAGCGAAAAAAATCATGGCCATCTTATTTTTAAATACACTGCAACCACTTTCCCCCTTACACAAGCAATTATAATAACGGGGCTAATATTTGTGATGGAAAGTGAAAGAAATTATAGCCAACTCGTTACTCTTAACCACACTGCACTCCCCCCAAGCTTAAGCCATAGCAAATATACAATATTGTAAAATACTACAACTGCAACACCAGATCATTGACTGTTATTTAACAGTGGTCAAACAACAACAGGATAGGTCAATTTTAATCACAGTGGCCTCTGTACTATCGATTACAGCAACTTTACTGACTGTGCATACCTCAAATGACCGATTGTGGTAAAAAGATAATAATAATAATTATTATTATTATTATTATTATTCACAGGAGTTCAAGTTTGTTTCATGCAAACACCCAGCAACTACAGTAAAATATTTGACTTTACTTCATACAAATGAGCATATGGCCTGCAAAGCCAGATTAATGACTACTCAAACTGAGCAAAAAACAAGAAGATCACTTACTTTTATCCATAGACCACTTCTATGTATGCTAGAGATATCAAATTGTAATAAAATGATGGTCATGTAATGCATTTCAGCTAAGTTCCATATAAACAGTAGCCACGCATTAAAGTATTCCAAGTTGCTTCACACAGCTTACATTAGTTCTGCAAAGACACAGTAATGAGTAAGAAGCACCATTTAGTTGTTTTCCACCACAGACAAATCTCAGATGTCCAACTCACTAAAAAAATGACCATGCAGTAATGTGTTCAGATACCATTTAAAGAAGATGGTCTTACTGTAAATGTACTAAATAATTAGTCAGAACAGTATTGTTTCAGACATATTATTGCATATATGTGGTATAGAACACAGGAAGCTGAACATGTAGCAAGTGAGTGGTAGCAGTAAAGCAGACATTTTCCTGGCTAAAGCACTGACATTGCTCCAGCAGCAAGACCTACCTTGGATATGAAATAGTAGGATAAGAAGGCATAGCTTTTCTACAACTGTAGGCAGTATTTTTGTTATGTACTTTTCTTTGTGTTTCATAAGCAGTTTGCCTGGTCATAACACTAAGTTAGACCTGCAAGTGGGAATTTGGGCCTTAAATAGGTAAGCTTTCAAAAAAATGTCTTTAACTTTATTTATTTATTTATTTTTTTCATTTTTCTTTCTATTCCATGTGTTGTTGCCTTCTATTTGTATATCTTTTAACAGCTGTTGCCACACATAGAGACTACATGAAAATTTCAGATTTGAAACCACTTTGCAATACTGAGCAAAGAAGAACGGACATTGTCCAAGAAGTTAATCAGTACAATACACATTTGATCTAGTAGAACATAGAGCTTCCAATAGTTCTGCTTGTCATAAAGAATGAACAAATTACACTGTTCATTTTAAAGATGACATGCCAAACAAGGTGTTCAGCTTTTTGTCTTACTGTACACAGTTTAGACACAAAGAATGAAAGGAAAGGGCTGTCTGCCTTTTCCGAGGCAGAATTGCTTGAAGTGATATTTACCACTCCAAAATAAGAAATGTGCATGCAGCATAGCAATAAATATACACCTCAGCTCAGTAACTATATGTATGTACTGGATGTATGTATGCATGTATGTATGTATCTATGTTTGCATGCTCACAAAATATGCATCTAGCTGTATATTGTCACTGACAATACCACTTCATACAAAATTTTGATCTATAGTCCTATTTGAAAAATGTACTCCAGGGGTGGAAACCCCTGGAATTAGTGAAGAAGAGTGACACAAATGCACATTTAACTTGCACTATACTGGGAAGTAGCAGATTGAGTGAAACCAGAGCATGTTATTATTATTATTATTATTATTATTATTATTGTTGTTGTTGTTGTTGTTGTTGTTCTTGTTGTAGCTGTTGTTAATATTGTTTTATTTTATTATTTTCTTGTAGAATATTTTTCAAGCTGTGACACCCCACCACTGGACCAGTAGTCAAGGACCCTCAGTCCTCACCACTGGCAACAGTGGGAGATGTTCACTGGGAGGACAGAAAGTACACACACAGTATTTCCAGATGCAGCTTTCTGCATCAAGTGCAATTTCCCTTAAGAGCACATAGAGACTACAGTCAGTCTGGGGCTAGTTTCTCTACCTTCTTCCAGATCCTCAATAAGACTCTCTACTGGCACAGCTATAGAGTTGAGATCTCAGATGAGTGACCAACCCTAGGCCTCCAGCACTCTCTCTCTGTCCAACCAGTGCTTCGTGTCCCTGCCCAAGTAGCTGACACACCCACTCCTTGAGATTTGATTTACAGACACACACCCGGGAAAGGCTGGCACAGGTTTACTAGCTATGCCCTGTGCTGCCCAGACTATAAGTTAGTTACCACTGCCACCAGTCAACTCCTTATCAGTTACTTTGAGGCCCTTTACAAAGGGTGTCCAATCTTAGTGTGTAATATTAATATTAACACAAATGGTAGTTTGACCAACAGCAAGGCTATTAGGAGTGGTCCACACAGTGACAACAAATAAATAAGCAAATACTTAAATATCTCTACACAGATCAGCCACAATGAAAGGTTTAAACATATTTAATAATAAATAATAAAAGAAAAAGACAATACTAAATATATATTCACAGTGACATCAGAGTTTAAAACTGCAGGAAATATTTAAAACAACATTGCAGGATAGTCTCAAATAAATAAAGGAAAATATCTAAACTAAGCTTTACTATATTCCTGACTGAATCTAAGAGAATTATACTATAACCTAAGAAACTTACTTCATTAGAGCAAGGCAGATGTGTGGTGAATGGATCTTCTGGATGTTGTCAGATCCAAGACAGAATGCAGAACATGCTGTCTCACTAAGAGACTTCTCAAATTAACATCTACAATATTACAGCTGTGATAGCTTGCAGAATGACATAATTTCTTGTCATCTGACTCCTAGTTCCCTGGTGAAACCCCCAATGCTGGAAGCTGGCAGTATTTAGCACCTACCTGTAAAAATGCATAGACCTCAGATCTTTGGCAGATGCTGGAAGTGATAAAACAATTGCATTCCTTTAAGCTTTCAGAGGTAGTAATCAGTTCACTCCAAAGACAATACAGAAAGCTTCTCAGCACAGACTCTATGTCTCTAGCTGCACTGAAAACTGAAAGATAAGAGTTTACAACTCAAGAACAGCAACTATCAACACTCAGCCAACCTGAATATACCAGCTTTTATTGTGGATTTTCCTAAAGTTTGCTGGACTAAAGTTAACCTCCTGTACTTCAGTTTCCACTGTTAAAATATATACATTTAGACAGTTACAATAGTGCATGTACATTTTTGTTCTCTACCAGCAGGGCACACTGTAGATGTATTTCAAACACAAACACTTTATAAAATACCTATCGACACACGTCTGTACAAACCAGTTTGATATACACATGACATACAGTTCTCATACATTTGCAACACAAGCATCTTGTATAAATCATTTTGGTATTCACCAATGACATATAATTATTTACAAAATTCCAGCTAGCTGGGCTGGCAGTATCTCCTTTTGTCACACAAGCCAAGAGTTATGTATTGACTAGTCACTAATAAATACAGTCAATATCTTTAAATCATATGCTATCCAAATATACCTCTCCAACATTTTGTGTGTCTGGCACTTGAACATTTTTAAGAGCAGAAGCAATAGTTTTTGAGACTCTACTCAAAAAGAGGCACCTGCCTTGATGTACTCATTGTTCATATTTTCAGTTTCATAACTGAGGTTATAACCTGGATGGGACTAAATGGGAGGGGGTGCAGAATAATCCTGTCTTCACAAGCAACAAGATGAGTATGAGTGTGGGACATATAAAGACAACTTCCATTTTACAAGCTAGGTCACCAAAGGGACAACATCAACATGCAGTTGTGTATAATTTTTCCCTGCATTCTGGACAAAGATTTCTGCAGATATCTACTGTAATTCATGTTAAAATGTCCTGTGACATTATGCGTGCTTTATGGTAGGGTTAACTTTGGTTCGGTACCATGTTTTTGCAAGAGATGTAATTTTTTTCACATGAAAGTGTAGCAAATGAAAATTTAAAAATATTTTCCCTATATTTAAAAAGTAGGAAAAGCGATAATTTTGAAATAATTTCAGTAAATGTGAGCAGTCTTATTATCACTGTAAGAAGGCTAGACATACTTGAATGGTGTGCTAAATGTGATCTGGATATTATTCTGTTAGAGAATGTGGGATTCCTGATAAGCAAAGAAAGACTGCAAACAGCAAAATTATGTAGTGGAAATATAATACAGAACTTAGGAAGTGACCATTGTTCTGGCGTGGCTGTGTTGTGTAAAAAAACAGTGAAAATAATAGATGTAATGTTGGTAAGAATGGGAAGGTTAACTGCTGTGGATGTAAGGTAGATAGAACACATTTATAGCATTATATGCATATATAACCAGTAAGGAAACAGCAAGAGATTGAAAAAAATCATCAAACTAAGACTGGTTCGAAATTAACAAAAAAGGGAAACATATTTTTTTACACAGGGGGGCACTCCCCTTGTGCATATGGGGTGTGCCCTGCAGACTCCTGCTACATATATATATATATATATATATATATATATATATATATATATATATATATATATATATATAAAATTCAAAGCTTGCCCAGCAGTGGGAAAAATCTTCATTTCCCTGCTGAATGCCAGTTCACTCAGAAGTGAGTCCAGAAATGCTGCTTGACAAGACAGCATTTAAAAAATGATGCTTTGCCACAGATGGCCTGCATCTGTCGCCCCTGGGATTACAGATACTGGCTAAGGCTCTTGCTGCCCCTATAGTGCCTTTTTTAGGCAGGGTTCAAATAACAAATTCACCACCATAACAGGAACAGGCAAGCAAAAACTGAGGGTAATGCTACTCAATGCTAGAAGTTTAAATCTCAAAATGCACTCACTCGAGGCACTCCTTAAAATGGATAACATCGATATCTGTGCAGTGACTGAGACCTGGTTCAAGGCTCCAGAGAGCACCCCTGCACTACCAGACTATAACTCATACCACACTTTTCGGCCATGTAACCTGGATCGAAACACCAAAGGCAGAGGTGTGTCCATATTCATTAAGGATATCCACACCTCCAGGCTAGTTGCTCAGCATAATGCATCCGAGGTTATCCAAGTGCAACTAACTCTGGGCAAAACTGCAGTCCAAATTGTAGCTTGTTACAGATCCCTCACCATGCCCCAGGATTCCCACTTCTCTTTTCTTGATGTACTGGAAAATATTAGGGTTCAACCAAGCACCCTAATAATGGGTGACTTCAACTACCCCACCATTAACTGGGAAAACTACTTGTGTACCAACTCCTTAGTTCAATGCTTTCTGGAATTCATAAACTCCAATGCCCTAGATCAGCTTATTCACACCCCCACCAGGGGCAACAATATACTAGATCTAGTCATTACCAACATGAGTGACCAGTGTTCCACACCTGAAGTCAACTCCTCATTGGTCCGATCCGACCATAAGCTTATCACCCTTGATATTCACATCCTGCCCTCACCCCAACCCCCATTAATGAAACCACAGTAAAACATTTCTCCAAAGCCAACTTCATGCTTCTTAAGACAGAAGTGGTGAACTTCATGACACCCATTCAGATGAACAATACAGGTACAACTGCTGAATCCTACACAAATGCACTCTATAAGCACTTACACGAGTGTATGGATCGTGCTATCCCAAACAGAACCAAGACGCTATCTTCCAAAAAAAGGAAGCCAATCTGGTGGTCCCCTGCCATAAACAAACTGTACAACAGGAGGAAGAAACTGTTGCAAAAGAGAGTAAAATCCCATGAATGGAGGGGCTCCCTGGTCAGCCTCAGTAAGAAGCTGAGATCCCTTATAAAATCTTCCAAAGCTAGCTACGAAAATAAAATTGCCACTAAATCCAAGGACAACCACAAAGCATTCTATAGCTATGTCAAGAATCTAGATGGCAACACCCAGATCTGCTGTGAGTTACAGCACAAAGGCACGAAAATTACAGAACCAACTGATATTGCCAACATCCTGGCAGATAGGTTCAGTGCTAACTTTACCCCCCCCTCTCACCCCCTAAAGGGCCCATATCTATACAGGAAGAATGCAGAGTCCCTGTAATCACAACTACGCAGGTAAAAGCTGCACTCTCTAAAGCCAAAAACACAGCATCCATGGGACCGGACAACAACCCAGGCTGCGTTATACACGAACTTCAGAACAAACTGGCTCCCCACTTAAGCACCATGTTCAATAATAGCCTCACATCAGGCTTTCTGCCCACTGAATGGTGCACAGCAACAGTTATCCCACTCCACAAAGTGGAAGCCACTACTGATCCCGGGAACTATCGACCTATTAGCCTGACGAGCCTGGTCTGCAAGGCCATGGAACGTATCATCATGGAACTCATAAACAAAGATATTGGTAACCTCCAAACTCTGGATCCCACCCAGTTTGGGTTTGTGAAAGGCAGATCATGCCTCCTGAACCTGATCGACTTCTTTGAGGCAGTCACCAAAGCCATAGATGAGGGTAAGGTGGTTCACACAGCCTATCTTGACCTCGCCAAGGCTTTCGACACCATCCCCCATTCTGGAATTATAGCTAAACTCACTAAACTAGGTATAAATCTCTACGTCACAAGATGGGTTGCCAACTGGCTCACTGACAGAACCCACACTGTAAAAGTTGCAGACTCCAAATCTGACCTCAAAGCAGTGACAAGTGGAGTACCACAGGGTTCCGTCCTGGGACCTCTCCTGTTTGGTATCTACTTCTCTGAAGTACAGGCTAACACAGAAGGCCTCTGGCTAATGAAGTTTGCAGATGACTGCAAACTAGGAGTCATAGTCAAGTCCCCAAATGATGTGGGCATCCTACAGAAGGGCCTCACTGAGACAGATGCCTGGTGTCAGAGCCATGGCCTCAAGCTCATTGCCAAAAAGTGCAGTGTCATCCCCTTTGGTAAAAACTCTGTACCCATGAACTATCACATAGGCAGCAATCTACTTAACAATGAATGCGTGATAAGAGACCTTGGGACCCAGGTGGACAGTAGTCTCTCCATTGATAGTCACATTGCCACAGTAGTCAGGAAGTCCTTCTACGTGGCACACCTCATCATAAAAGGGTTCTCATCCAGGAAAAAAGAGGTCATTGTTCCCCTCTACTTGTCACTCATTAGACCCATTATAGAGTACAACGCCCCTTTTGGAATGTACCTCGCAAGACATCTGCAGCAGCTGGAAAGGCCACAGAAGTACCTCACAAAGAGGATTACCGGCCTCAAACAAATGCCCTACACTGACCACCTCAAAAAACTCCAGCTTTACTCCATAGCATATCGCCTACTCTGAGGTGATCTCTGCCTAACATATAAAGCTATGTCAAACCCAGAGCTGTTGGACATACTACACCTAAAGAAATCCCAATCCCTCCAAGCTACACGCTCTAGGGACCTAAACCTTGTCACCACAATAAACAGGACATGCTGGAGAGATAGATTCCTGTCCCAGAGACTTCCTATACTCTGGAACAAGCTACCCATCTATGTCAAGCAAAGTTCTTCATTAGCACTCTTCAAGAAAAATCTTGATGAGTGGATGGGAAATAGGAAATACACCCCGGGGATCACTTCTGTATCTCTGCTGGACAGTGGCATAGGAAAATAACTTTCTTGGGTGGTATAAGCTATGGAACCTTGCTGGCTAGGCTTATGTAGGCCCTTGGGCTGATTGCCTAGTACCTACCTATGAACAAAGCACACTCTACATGTATATAGAGAGAAAGAATGAGTGAGTGAGAGAGAGAGAGAGAGGGACATCTGCATAAGGGTTTTGCATTATCATCTTACTAGGAAATGGTGAGCTTCTTGCATAATTCACTCCTTATAAAAATGTCTCCAAGTACTGATGAGTCTTATCTGGATGTCTCCATAGTGCTACACTATTGTCTCAATATAGAAGTAGAACAGGTAAAGGCCCCCTTACACCCAACATACGCTCAACAGGTCTATGCCATATTTTGTTAATGAGAAGTATCTGCAGCCATTATAGTCAAAGGGAGAACTGCTTTATGAAGAACAGTAACAGTTCTAATACTAACACTAATCAGCAGTTATTTTTTGTAAAAATTTCCTGCTTAAAGTGTGATGCAAGAAGAAATAGGGTAAAGAAGCATATTTCATGAAAGAGAAAACTGTCTGAAGATTGGGAGTCTCTGCTTTTCTTAAAATCGCAGGTAAGCATTAAGACTTGCAAATGTGAGCGTGTCAGTATGCTTTGTGATGTAAAATGCTTGCAACTAGGATTGTGTTGGTGTGGTTTGTTTTTATTTATATAACTGTATGATTGCCTGTGTAGTAAGTAATGGTTTAATAAAGATGTTTCTTTTTTAAAAAAAGGGCGCAGGATTTGAATAATTTTTGTAATGTTGCTTAGGTTATATGATATATATTATATGTGAAGCATAATGTTTGTTAATTTTAACTTGTTAATACAATTTGATTACTTTTTATATAAATGTAAATGTACTTGTGTCACAAGTGGTAATTCAATAAAGATGTTTAAAAAAATAATTACTGGGCAATAAAGTATGAGAATGAAAAAAAAAAAAAGAAAAAGACTGGTCACCAGTCCCTATCACATACCTCATATTTATTCGCTGATCACAGCTTTATCCAAACAGGGTCATATCACAGCTATGTTTAGGATAAATCTTTAATCAGGGAATGAAGGATCTTTCTCTCTTTCTGTTTTTTCTTCCACCCATTACTGGCGTTATCTGAAAAAGGGATATAGTACACCCCTTTTTAATGATTTTCCCACTGCTTTTCTCCCAACAAAAGTTTAGCTTTTGTAGGACCCCTACACAGTCATGGATAATCAAGCCCTCCCCCCAAGGTATGGGTGTCATGGGCACCTAATGTTGACTGTAAGCACGGTAGTTTTCTGAGGTATGACACACAGTGGTATTCACATTTGGTAGCATGGGTCATTAATCTGCATAACTGGTTGAATGGTACCTATAGCCTGCTGCAGTTTTAGGAGACCATGGTTATCAGAGGTGGACCATATTTCAAGAAAGGAAAATGGGAATCTTTACTACAAACTTTTTAACTTTGGGTGCAAAAACATTAGAAACTTGGTGGCATGGTGCTAGGTACTCTTTCACTTTAACAGATATTGGATCCAAGTAGAAATCTACTTCTTGAAATGGTGTACAGATGTCAGCAATTCTCCTTATGGAGAAGCCACTGGACAAGTGATCGGTTATATGGGGGTGATGTGGAGTTCACAAACAGCATAACCCCCATATTATTTTACATTTCAGGTGAAGACCCATGCTGCTAACTCAAATGTTAATTTTGGCAAGATCCCTTGACTGAAATCCCTAATGGTCATAGAAGATTTGCCTGCATGCTGGATGACTGTGCAACCATCATAAAATGGTTGTAAAGCTCAAGGGAGTGATCTCAAAAGTATTAATAAAGTGGATAATAGTAGGGGACCCAGGACTGATCCTTGGGGAGTGCCAGGACTGCAAGTGGTAACTAAGAAGTACAGGAAGTCTGAGCTGTGAGTTATGAAAACGATGAATGAACAATATCACTTTGAACAATTACTGAATGAAGGCATCCCTGTTTTAGAGATACGAGCTACTATAGGGGATATAGACCAGAATGTTGTTATCTAAAGAAGGATGCAATATTATCCAGTACAGGAATAGCAGCTGTTAACAAGTCAGAAGAACTAGGAATGGTTTTCATTACTGAGGTATACTGTTAATGAAAATAAAGTCATGATATAGAAGGTGATATATCTATGATTTGTAATATAAAAGAGGAAAATATAGGTGCGGCTGGGTCATGGGGTGAACAATGATGCGCTCCACATGCACTTCAAGATTACGTTAGTCAGCTACCTATGAATAAGCCCTTCAGAAATAACGGGGAAAAATGATTACTCATGTAGTAACCATTATGTAAGTAGCCAAACTTTAAAGAAGACCAGGCTAGCAGGATGTGTCCAAACATCTGCCACTGCTAGTCCATCAAGTGCATGCCTAGGGCCAGGATACACTTTCCGTAAGTAAGGTACCCTCATTGTTATATAATGTCTGTTACAGTAGTGCAATGCAGTAATCTGAATTGTGTAGCAGTAGCAAACAATTCAGTGATTTTTAAAGTAGGCAGCAAATTGCATGGAAATAAATAATCTGTATAACATTTCAAGTATTAGTCCCTACTTATGCCTGATATTAAACTCAGCTTCTGTACTTTTCATGCTTGTATTACAGCATTTTTGCACAACAGAATTTTTAAAAAGCATGGCAAATTGTAAGTTTGTAGCAGAGTCAAAGCAGGAGGCAGGGACTGTAAGATTTTGTTGGGGAAAAAAAAGATTCTATCCAGATGGATGCGTACAAACAGTGTCTTTTTGTAGAGATACTGCAATAAGAACATGTCTACAAACCAAAAACAAAAGGGTAGCGCAACTGGGGACACACAGCCTCTAGACTATTATCCTGGCAGTTTAACTGCATTGTTGTACAGGAGAGATCTCTTACAGTTTTCACTTGTTATTCTTGTCAAGCTGTTCATTCTAGTATGAGCATTGACAAGATGATAATGACCTAAAGGTGCACATTAATTTAGTCTTTAGTATTCTGTTGTTTATTCCAGGGTGTGCTGAAATCATCAGGTAGGGCTAACTCTGAAGAATTTGGCTGAAGGTGGGAGAGTCAGCTGATCAGCAGCCTGTCAGCTTTGTTAGGTTTTAAGTAGATGTAGATTATTCTGAGCATCTTTAGTGCAAGCACTTAGTATCAGGTACTTTCCTACATGGAATTTCAGGTGGTAACTTTTTGCTAAATATACTAGTTGTTTATCTTTTATTTTATTTTTTTTACCAATAAAGGTTTTCTATGCACTCAGAAATCCAGGTATGGCAAACTCAATGTTCTCAGCATATGTTTTAATCAAGATTCCAAAATAGCTAAAATGTGCAGATTTAACATAGCCAGTCATCATATCTGATGCTGAAACATTTTATTGCATAGGATTCTGGCATTACAGTGAAGGAAAACTCTGGAACATACATTTTTTTCTTTGGATGGCTTGGGGCCTCAGCTGTAGCTAACTATTCTGGTGCCATGTGCCATTTCCTGATCCCTCAATTTTAAGTTGAGGTACAAAATAAAAAAAAAAAAAAAAAAAAGATCTTCTACTGCTTGAGGGAAAAAAATCTTTCTTTATTTAAAACTCTAGGAAACTGCTTATTTCACTCCTGACCACAAAGGCAATATTATCATTCATTTCTCTGCTGTGATTCAGAAATACTGATATGGAAATGAATTCCTGCAATGGACTGCTAATCGAGTGGCATCTGTCATTTGTGTCCACTAAAACCTTGAGCCTGAGGTGCCTGCCCCCTTTGTCCCACTCTAGCTACATCACTGGCTTGGGGGCCATTGTTAGTTTTACTCAGATAAAGTGTGCATGAGTCTGTATGTTTAAACCTTATTCATGGTTTGGTCTTTTCATATACACTACACTGCCAGTCAGACCTTACAATCGATGAAGATGATGGCCTGCCTGTGAAAGTCAATGTTTTTTCTCTGCTGGTATGTTTTTGTGTTATATTTTTTTTCTTTCATGACTCTGCTTCTTGGATAAGTGTCCTTGTTCAATACTAAGATTTTATAATAAAATTTAAAAAAGTTTAAGAATAAATATCTAGTAAAACAGAATAAAAGTACACATTATTACAGCTCATTTCATCATTTTCTGGCATTTTTTGTTTTCCTTTCCTTCATTGATTATGGTCTTGTAAATGCTTCATTGCAAAATGGCACATATGCATATGCTTCTTTCTGTGTGTGTCTGTTTTTGGTCCTCTATGGTACCACAAACTGAGTTTTTTCAGTGTCCTTCCTTGACAACATTCTGATCAGTCATCCTTTCAACCCACTACACAACCATCACTGAGAAGGAGTACACTAGTGGTAGAGTCCTACTTCAGCTATATGGGTGAGATATAGAGGACACATCAGTGCTCTGGCTTGGTGCTATCCTTGGAGACCATAATAACTTAGTGTATAGGTTCATAGGTTCATAGGTTTATACTAGGCTATCTGCCCTAAGGCATTTATAAGCCTAGCCCAAATTTTTGTGGCTTACGCCACCCCTTATATGAAAAAATACTGTGCCCATTAGTTTGTTGTGCCTCTGTCCAGCAGTGACACAGAGATGATTCCTGGGGTAAACCTACGATCTCCCATCCACAGGTCTAGATTTCTCTTGAACAGAGTCAGCGAGGTGCTCTGCCTCACATGGACCGGGATTTTATTCCACAGCATAGGGAGTCTCTGAGTGATAAATCTATCCCTCCAGCACGTCCTATTTATATCCGTGCTAAGGTTTAAGTCGCTTGCTCTAGTGGTTTTGGTGGATTTGATTTTTTGAGGTGGAGCATGTCCATTAATTCCGGGTTGGACATGGCCTTGTATGTCAGGCACATGTCACCTCTGAGCAGGCGGTATGCGACTGAATAGAGCTGGAGTTTCTTCAATCTGGCAGCATATGACAGATTTTGGAGTCCCTTTATCCTTTTGGTGAGGAACTTTTGGGGTCTCTCCAATTGCTGCAGATGTCGGGTGAGATACATCCCCAATGGGGCATTGTACTCGATCATTGGTCTGATAAGTGAAGAGTACAGGGGTACAATGACCTCACTACATGTGGATGTGAATCCCTTCATGATCAGGTGGGCAATGTAGAAGGTCCCTCTAACCACTTTAGCAATGTGAGTGTCAAAGAAAGGCCACTGTCAACCTGGGTTCCCAGGTCCCTGATAACCTCTTCTGTGCTTAGTGGATTGCCACCTATATGGTAGCTTGGGGTTACCTTGTTTTTCCCGAAGGGTATGACTATACATTTTTGGCGTTTAACTTCAGGCCATGGCTCTGGCACCAGCTATCTGTTTCCGTGAGTCCCTTCTGAAGGATATCCGTGTCAATGCACTTTCCACTATGGCCCAGTTTGCAGTCGTCTGCAAACTTTGTCAGCCAAAGTCCTCCCATGCTGGCCTGTACTTCTGAGAAGTAGATGCCAAACAATAGGGGCCAAGGACCGAGCCCTGTGGGACACCACTTGTGACCGGCTTGGAGTCTGACACAGCGCCAGCAACTCTAACCCTGTGGGTTCTGTCCTTAAGCCAGTTTGCAACCCATCTTGTGACATATGGGTTTACATTTAAGCTGGTAAGTTTTTCTACAATACCCGAGTGGGGTATTGTGTCGAAAGCCTTTGCAAGGTCAAGGTAGGCTGTATGGACTGCCTTTCCTCATCAATGGCCTTGGTGACTGTTTCGAAGAAGTCGACCAAGTTCAAAAGGCATGATCTTCCCTTGACAAAGCCAAACTGGGTCGGGTCCAATGTCTGCAAGTCCCCTATATCTTTGTTTATGAGCTCCATTATGATCCTCTCCATAGCTTTGCAAACTAGACTTGTTAAGCTTATGGGGTGGTAATTACCAGGGTCCGTAGAGGCGCCTTTGTGGAGTGGGACCACAGTTGCCGTACGCCACTCCTTGGGCACGTATCCTGTGGTAAGGCTGAGATTAAACAGCTGCCTTATGTGCGGGGTTAATTCCTCATTTAGCTCGTGTAGCACACAGCCGGGGACACCATCTGGTCCCATTGATGCTGTGTTTTTAGCTTTAGAGAGAGCAGCTTTCACCTGTGCATTTGAGATGTCCGGGAGGCTACACTCAGCTGGGATAGTTATCTCTCCTTTAGGGGGGGAGACGGGTGAAGTTTGCACTGAACCTGTCTGCCAGTATGTTGGCAATGTCTGTGGGTTCAGTGATTTTTGTATCATTTTGGACTAATTCTGAGCATATCTGGGAGTTTCCACCCAGGTTCCTAACATAGCTGAAAAAGGCCTTATGATTGTCCTTTGAATCCATGGCAATTTTTCTCTCAAAATTGGCCTTAGTTGATTTTATGAGTGCTCGTATTTTTTTACTAATAATGATCAGGGGTGACTTCCCTTTTATGGATTTTGTTCTATCATGTAATAGCTTTCTCCTCTTATTGTAAAGTTTGTTAATGGCTGGGGTCCACCAGACTGGATGTTTGCCCTTTGTGGAAAGAGTCTTGGTTTTATTTGGGATTGCCTGATCCATGCAGTCCTGGAGGTGTTCATAGAAGGCATTTGTAAGGGCTTCCGCAGCTTGGGTTGTGGTTTCCTCTGGCTCAGTGGCCTTGAAGGATACTACACCAGTCTTGAGTAGTGTGAAGTTTGCTTTAGAGAAGTTCTTCACTATGGTCTTTTTTGTTTGGGGTGGGGGGATGTGGATTTCCAGTGAGATTAGTTTATGATCAGATCTCACCAATGAGGGATATACTTCCGGTGTGGAGCATTTTGTCCCCATGTTTGTGACAATGAGATCTAGTATATTTTCTCCTCTCGTGGGAACAGTGACTAGCTGTTCCATGGCATTTGAATTTATGAACTCCAGGAACCGTTGGGCTAGAAAGTTAGGGCTTGAGTAATGTTCCCAGTCTATATTCGGGTAGTTGAAGTCACCCAATATGATGGTGTTTGAAGATACATTTATACCCTCCAGTATCTTCAGGAAGGCTGTGTGGGGTTCCTGAGTTTGAGAGGGTGGCCTGTAGCATGCTACAATTTGTAGAGCAGTTTTGCCTATGGTTAGTTGCACCTGGATGGTTTCGAAGCTTAGTGCATTGCCACCAACCTGGAGGTGTGGGTATCCTTTATGAATATGGATACACCCCCTCCTTTTGTGGTGTGGTCCGGGTTTTGGGGCCGGAACGCATGATATGAGGTAAAACCTAATAGTGCCGGGGTGCTCTCAGGAGCCTTGAACCAGGTTTCAGTTACAGCACAGACATCGATGTTCTCCATACTGAGAAGGGCCTCGAGTGCGTGCATTTTGAGATTTAAACTTCTGGCATTGAGCAGCATTACCCTCAGTTTCTTCCCATTTTTGTTTTCTAGGGTGGTAGGTTTAGAATTTGAGCCCCATTTCCTTCCCCCATGATGTGTGAACTGGCACTGATCCATCATTCTTACCAGGCTGGCATTTCCATTATTTGGGCCCATTTAATTAGAGATTTATTCCTATGCCACAGAGTCAGCCCCTATAACTATATACATTTTGCTGAATATTTTAAAATAACCTTTAGAGATACCATAAAAATATGCTTCTAAAGAACTCACCTGTTCTGTAGATTCTGATATGAACTAATATCTGAGTATATATAATATGTATGTAACTTTGAACATGCGATTTGACATGGAACAAATTCTGGTAAGCCTCTGTGACTAATTTGCAGAAGAAACCACTCCAAAAGATCCCAAAGGAATGGCTCAAAATACAGAGCATACTCATAGTGTGCCCAGGTGGAGTGTTAATTATTTCCCAGATTGCTGGCTCATGGCAGGAAGAGGAGTTACCCCTTGCAAGACTTGTGAAAATAAAATAAGGAGATTTTTAGACCCTCTTTAGTTAAGCACTGTTTTGATTGGCTGGTACCTGATTAAATTTTATGAAGAGGATCATTTATATGTTTATATTATCAGTACAAGGATATCAGTTGTCTCTTGAGCAACAGATTAATCAAATAAAGACTAGTAAGATGTAACTGTCATTTGGTAAATCATGATGGCAAGAATAAATACATACATACATACATACATACATGCATAAATATTCTGCTAACTCCAAATAGCCAAACCCATAAGAACCTTAGCTCAGATTACACTCTTTTGAATTTACTATACTCCAATACTTTTCAGAGCCATCCTATCATCATAGTCATTGCCTTATAGTTAATGTAATTGCCTGGCTACATGTTTAAGGCTGTTTCCTTACCAAACTGTAGCCATGGAAACAGTGGTGTCAGAAAGGTGCTAGGTAAAAGAAAACAGGTTTAAAATAAAATGTATTTTTTTCTTCCTCATTGCAGACTGTTGGCACCTTTGTAAACTGTATTTGCCCTTGTTTTACTCTGCAATTTATTTTTGCTGTTCTTGGGAATGTGTGATCTTTTTCTTTTAAATGCAAAAAGGACATGAAAGGACAAGAGATGCATTTGAAATGTAAAACATAACTACCTGCATTTCACAGGAAAGGAATTAATTGCTTCCACAGAGTTTGAGAGACAGAAAAACCAAGGATCATAATATACAATTAAAGTGTAATTCAAAGAAGTAGCTCTTCAAACTGTAGAATGGAGCAGACATTAATATGCAAACAATTAACAGATGTTTACTGTAAGCTAGTCTGTTGTTCCTGTATGTGGTATAGGAATTAATATAAGTTGATGTAATATAATTACACTTGTTGCTATATGGCAAAGGAAATTATGTAGCCTGATTATTCTGTTTTTTTGTACTGGAGTGATGAGCAACACTATAATTTTAGAACTGTTTTATCTTAGCCTAAATTTTAACCTTTGCTTGAGACATAGCTATGCAAGTTTGCTTCTGAATTCTGCCTTGTATTATTTTCTCTAACATAAAGTGGTTCAGCATCAGTATTTCTTTAGTGAGAGACAGCCAGGATATATATTTAGCTGCAGATCAGTTTTTATGTATTCTGTTTATATAAACTGACTGTTATTTACATTTATTTGTGCATTGTTTTGATATCTGCATATTTAATCCGTATTAGAAGTATATTCTTTGTGGTTTTTAGGAAAGTTTTATTTATTCACTTTTAAACTATTGTGGCTGATCTTTATTATTCACACATTTTGATTACTTATTCACACATTTTGATTACTTATTGTCAATGAAAGGTGCATTATAGCTTACGGTTAAGGTATGGCATCTGTCTGCAATTAACTGGATTGCTTGAGTCTATTACAAGTGAAAGAAATTCATTTTTATAATTTATATTTGACTAAGTCAATAGTGGTCTTGGTCTGGTAAATGGTTGTCAGTGGCCGTATCCAGATTGTTAGCAGTAGTACCATGCTAGGTAGAAAGCTGTAGATAACTAAATAATTCTGCCAGCCTTACTTGGAATTTTTGTGTGCATGAAAGTAATTATTGGTTTGCAAATTAGTTACCATGGGTAAAAGGGCAATGGAATACACTGTGGTTCACAGAGACAGAGAGAGAGATGAGAAAGAGGCCTGGGTACTAGGCCAGTGACTCAGTTCTGTAAGTGATCAGTGTACAGTCTTAGTGTGTGTCTGATTGAAAACTCATACCCAGAACAGCAGTACATAATTCTTTTACGCTGTTGGTTCCATGATACATTTTGTTAACTGGTTATTGAATTAAACTTGTATATAGTTTATCCAGTCAGGTACCCGTGGTTTGACTTGAGGTACCATTCCTTTAGTTGCCAGCAGACATATTTGAGAGAGCAGAGCAGATCCAAGGGCTGTAGTCTCAGTCCTTCACATGCCTGGGTGCTAGTCATCCATCACATATTGGTTGCAGTGACAGGCATTCCATGTGACATTGATTGGGGCAGTAGTGGGAGTCAAACCCCATCATTGCCAACCAGCCATGACAGAATTCATGGAACAATGTTTGTCAGTTGTTTCCAGTCTGGGCTATGTATGCCCAAGAACTGGAGGAAAACTCTCTGACTGCATTTTAACAGCAATGATGTCTAGAGTCATTCATCTATGTCTGAAATCACCATGGTTTTGGATCATGTACATCAGGAACCCCAAATATGTTTCATAAATGAACTTCAAAGATGGTGCTTTTATTTCCTAGAACTCCCATATACCATGAGTTAAAATTACTGCACACCTGGTGTAAAAGGATATGAATTGTGATTTCCACCTGGTCTGAATTTGTTAAACAAACAAACAAACAAAAAAGGTTGTGGTCTTTCACTGTTTCTGATTATGTAGATCTCAGTAGCCATGGAGTGGTGTATGACACCAACACATATATGAGGCACAGAGCACAGAACTAAGAAACTCAGCAACCATTATTCTTCTTCCAAATGGAAAAGCAGTAACATGTGTGCTGTGATATTCAGATTCAGTATTAATTGTATTTTATTACAGCAGGACTTGCTGCACAAAGTGCATGGGTTACCCATCATGCAGAGCAGATTTCATGGCAATCATTGGATACCTAAACATACAGTTTAGTTGATGGGACCCCAAGCAGGACAGAGGAGAAAAAAATGGCGTTATATACACCCATAAACCAAGTCATACTTTGCAATGTGAAAGAGCAGTCAGAAATTCCAGTGGCAGGGGGGCGTGGCCAAGGATGAACACAGGATAGCAGCAGATTTCTTCAGCTCCACCAATTTCATTACATTGACAGGAATTAATTACTTAAAAAATTAATTCTTGAAGTAATTTTCTTTCTAAATATGTTTGTTTTATATAGTTCTTGAACTATATCTAAAAAAGAAAGGAAATCTTAATAATATTCCTGTCAGAAATTACTTTGGAAATTTTCCTGTCAGTTTATCAGTCTGAAATGAGTTCCAGTAAGACAAATTCTCAAGACTTCAGCATCAAGAAAGAACTTCAGTCTCTGATAATTATAGTCCAGCAACTTACTGCTAAGATGGATAAAATGGATACTAAAATAGACACTTTCATAGAAAAACTACAAAACAAATAGACTTGTTACATATGGACCTGCAACAACAGAAGATCCAGATGACAGGCATAGAAGAAGCTGTGAATGACATGGAAAATAAAATACAAGAAGAGGAAATCAACATTGAGTTTCTGCTGAAACAAAATACACATTTACAAACAAAGCTGGATGACCTGGAAAATAGATCTAGGCAATAACATTAGGATTTTTGGACTGCCAGAAAATATTGAAGGTAACAATATTACTTCTTTTTAACAACATGGCTCCCTAAAACTTTAGATTTACCAGAAGCATTCTCTTTTGGTATCGAAGAGCACATAGATCTATAGCTAATACTAACTCTAACAAAAACTATCCTAGATCAGTTATAGTTAGATTTCTATCATCTTTTGATAAAGAGATGGTTCTTAAATCTGCTTGGGCTAAAGCTCCTGTTAAGTTTAATGAGACAACTGTGCGTTTTGACAATGACTATTCTTCCATGGTAATTGCTAAAAGAAAAGTTTTTCTGCCACTAATAAGGGAGCTTAAAACAGCACAGTTTAAAACATACCTCCTGTTTCCGGCCAGGCTTAAAATCTTCCTTCCTGATGGTCCTCAGGTCTTGATGATTTAGACTCTGCTTTACTGTTTGTCAAAGAAAAAAGGATTTTGGATAAAATAGAAGAAATGGAATGGGCTAGTTCTTCATTAAAGATATTGGCAACTGAAGCTTCCTGGAAGACTTCAGAGAAGAAGAAGAGACTAAAAACAAATGATTTGTTATATGTTTTTTTCTCTCTTATCATTTTAGTTCATTATTAATCTTTTTGAATATAGTTCCTGCATTTCCAGAAAGCCACAAATATTTTGGAAAAGATTTAATCAAAGTTATTCTCTATGTGCAAAGAAATGTTTTGTTTCATAACCAGTCAAAATGCCTGAGGATTTAATGGCAGGCTGTGACTCGATTTGTTTTTCTTTCTGAAAAAAGTAAGGTTGGTAATTTGATACATTTTTTTATCTTTATCTTTTTTTTCCTTCTTCTTTTATTATTTTCTTTGTTTAAACAATGACATTCTATTTAGATTATGTAGTGGGTAAAGGGTGGGGGAGAGAACAGTAATGAAAATATCATTAATAGAATAATAACATATTTATTTCTTGTAAAAGTTTATAAGTTCTTCAAATGCTATTTCTAATTATACTTTCTTGATTATACTGCTTATGCTTGTTTGTAAATAATCTGTCATGCTTTAACTAATAATAATCAGAACTAAATAAGAGTAAATAATATGTTTTATTTTTAACTCTATTAATATAAACAGTAAGTAACATTCCATTGTATATACTTCTTACAGCTTTCTCTTACATTTTTATTTCTGCCTCACTCCCTTTTATTTTCTACTCTCTTTTCTTTTCTTTATTAATATATAGAAATGCTTTTGACTGTGTGGGCACAGTGAATAATAGGATTTGTATGAAAATTGAGTTGGGAGAAGAATGCTGAGTTTTATTGCTTGTTGGTAATTTTGAGTTTAATTTCACTTGCATAGAGGCTGTGATGATCTGTGGAATACATTGTGGAGGTTCTGTCATGTTTAGATGCATTTACACTGCTAAATGAATGTTTGTCACTAGTTTTAATAAGTTTCCCGCCAAAATGTTAAGAGAGACAATCTGGGATGTGGGCTGTCTTATGCACAATGTCCTTGAGTTACCTCAGAATCTTCAAATCACAGAATTCTCACAGAGAAACTGAAAGCAGTTAGTATAAACATTGACAAGGTTATCACACTGACACACCACAGATTCAGGAAAAATACTCTGTTCATAAAATATGTCAGTTATAATGAGTTTAAATGATGTAGTTTCTTGTAGTAAGTAAATGTCTTATTTTAGAAGGCATAAAAATGAAACATTTATTTAAATGTTTTTGAAAATCTACTTAACAGCAGCATAATAATCTGTGTTAAAAATTTGTGTTCCAAACATATACTTTACTATAACTCATTTAATTCTTCTGATTGACAAACATAAATAATCTTATAACTCTATTCTGGAAGAAATGTCATGTGATATATTTTAAAGCAGTAGGTTAGCATGATTGTAAAATCTGGTTACCAATATGTGTTTGCTGTGCATTATTTTGTATAAAGCAGACAGATTTATTCTAGGGACAGCAAGTAGGATAGTGCTCTACAAAGACACAACTCAGTGAGATCAGATATATATGTGTGTGTGTGTGTGTGTGTGTGTGTGTGTGTGTGTGTGTGTGTGTGTGTGTGTGTGTGTGTGTGTGTGTGTGTGTGTGTGTGTGGGTGTGGGAGTGTGATGGCTTTTTCTGAGAATCTGCATAACTATCCAATATGATTTATAATAATTTCTATGAATACAATATTTTACTCTATTGACAAAATGAATGTTTGCCACACGTTTTAATAAGTTTCCGCCAAAATGTTAAGGGAGACAATCTGGGATGTGGGCTGTCTCATGCACAGTGTCCATGAGTTTCCTCAGAAGCTTCACTCACAGAATTTTCACAGAGAAACTGAAAGCAGTTAGTATAAACATTGACAAGGTTATCACACTGACACACCACAGATTCAGGAAAAATACTCTATTCATAAAATGTGTCAGTTATGATGAGTTTAGATGATGTAGTTTCTTGTAGCAAGTAAATATCTTATTTTAGAAGGCATAGAAAATGAAACATTTATTTAAATGTTTTGAAAATCTACTTAACAGTAGCATAATAATCTGTGTTAAAACTTGTGTCCCAAACATATACTTTACTATAACTCATTTAATTCATCTGATTGACAAGCATAAATAATCTTATAACTCTATTCTGGAAGAAATGTCATGTGATATATTTTAAAGCAGTAGGTTAGCATGATTGTAAAATCTGGTTACTAATATGTGTTTGCTGTGCATTATTTTGTATAAAGCAGACAGATTTATTCTAGGGACAGCAAGTAGGATAGTGCTCTACAAAGACACAACTCAGTGAGATCAGATATATATATATATGTATGTGTATGTGTGTGTGTGTGTGTGTGTGTGTGTGTGTGTGTGTGTGTGTGTGTATGTATGTATATATGTGTATGTGTATATGTATGTGTGTGTGTGTGTGTGTGTGTGTGTGTGTGGGTATGTGTGTGTGTGTATATGTGTGTGTGTATATGTATGTGTGTGTGTCTGTGTTTATGTGTGTGATGGCTTTTTTTTTAGGTAATAGCAGGTGTTTCTGAGAATCTGCATAACTATGCAATATGATTTATAATAATTTTATGAATACAATATTTTACTCTATTGACAATAATGAGTTTAAGTAAATGCTCATATACAAACAATTCAAGATTTTTTGGAAGCTGTTGATAGAATTCACATGACAGAAAATAGATGCATCTTAATGCATGTAATGTCTGAATCATATTAGCCAAAGTTTTTGATTTAAATGAATGTTAGAACATAATTTTCTCTCCTCTTGATTTCTAACATTAAGATTATTTGAATGCTATTAGAATACAAGTGTTATATATTACATAGATCTATATAATAGTATGAACAGTTTAAAAAAAAAAAAAAAAAAAAAAGTTTATTTTAGTTTATATGATGCTGTTTTACCAAATGTGTAGTTTTGTCTTGATAGATAATTGAATTGAAAACTGTTAACCTCAGTTAAATATAACTAGTATTAAATTGATAAGGTGGTAGCTGAGGTACTGCTGCTTAGGGTAGGGGTTAACTTGAGTAGTAAATACTGCTCTAAGTTGGAGTTTTCAACTCCAGGTGGGATGCAAGGTTTAATCCTTACATTATTTTCACTTGTTCATTGTTATATGTATATAGTTTTGACATCCACAATATATTTTGTACACTCATTGTCACTACAAACAAAATTGAATCCTATACAAAATCCCATAAGAGATTTAATAAATACAGCTATATTTAAAGGTACACCTAAAAGAGGAGATGTAACATTATTTATCTTGTTATTTGTTATTTCGATCATAAGATTCTTGAGTTTTAAAAATGCCAAATGACATCTTTAAAAGGAATTTCTTTAAACATTAATGGATTGAATAATCCGTAAAAGGGCAAGCCTAATAAGATACATTAATCTACACAAGGCCAATCTAGTCTTCCTGCAAGAAACCCATCTCTTGAAAAAAGATATTGATAAACTAGCCACTAATAAGTATACAGTATTGGTTAGTTCAGAGCACACTCAGAAAAAAGAGGAGTGGCTATTTTATGGAATAAAAGTATACCCATTCCTAAAACCATTAAGTCTTATCAGGATGACAAAGGAATGTTTTGTATGGTTACAATACAAATTAATGGGAAGACTTACACTTTAATTAATGTATATTGGATACCTGGAATTGGTATTAATACAGTAAAACATCATATTGATAAGATCATATCATTCTCTGTAGGGGATATTATTTTAGCTGGTGATTTTAATTGTATACTACATGAAAGTGATACTACCACTATAAAGAAAAGAAGAATTACATCTAATGCAAAACATTTAAATGATTTTGCTAATTCTTATCATTTGAATGATATTAATAATCAGATAGAGTCAAAATCATTACCATACACCTTTTTTCTAACAGATACAAAACTTATTCAAAAATAGATAGGGTCTTTATTTCTAACCAGATGGTAACAGATTTAATTAATTCCAAAATCATTTCATGTCCTATATCTGATCATAACTCAATTGTTTTGAATTCATGATAAAAATACTCATAATGTTCAGATCAAAAGGATACCAGCATACTTAACTCAGCTAAAAGACTATAAAGAATATATACTTTCAGAAGTACAACATTTTCTAGACATAAATAATACTCCTGAAGTCTCCATTGTCTATGTTTGGGATGCCTTAAAATCATATCTATATGGACAAAGTATCAGATGGTATAATAACAAAAGGAAATCTTGGGATAAGGAATTGTTAGATATTCAAAGTAAACTAGACTCTTATAAACATAATAATAAAGAAAATATTATGGACAAGAAAGTTATTGAAGAAATAAACAAACTAAATGAGAAATACAAAGAAATTTTAACTCATAAAGTTAAAATAACTTTAGAGAAATACAAGTTTTTGTCTTATTCAATAAGCCCCAAATACTTACATAGACTTAAAAATAAAACAAAAAGATTGAATAAACAAAACCATATCAAAGAAATCTTTTCTCTAAGGAAAAAGAAGAATGTTTCTAGTATACCAGAAATACTGGATGAATTTAGAAATCACTTTCACAAGATTAACCATAACAACATTAACATGGAACCTAAAGATAAAATAAAGGAGTTTATAACCACAAACATGAATAAAAAGCTTAATAAACAACAGATTAAACTATTGGACAAGAGTATTTCATATACAGAAGTTATTACACAAACAAATAAGCTTAAATCAAACAAAGCACCGGGTAATGATGTTATTATACCAGAGATATATAAAATCCTTTCTAAAACTACATATTCATTAATACATAAGGTTTTTATTCTGGCCCAAACTGAGTTAATAACCCCCCCCATCTTGGCAATATACATTTATTTCACCAATTTTAAAACCTAATAAAGATCCAACTAGATGTTCTTCATATCGACCCATCTCATTACTTAATGTTGATTATAAAATGTTTATGAGTATTTTTGCTGATAGATTGAAGACAATTATCCCCGGCATTATAGACATAGATCAGACGGGCTTCATTGTAAATAGAAATACTTTTGATAATATAAGAAGAACTTTAACATTAATTGATTTTGCAAATAGGAAAAAGAAAGATTTAACACTTATTAGTCTTGATATAGGTTCAGCATTTGATTCAGTAAGTTGGGACTATCTGTTTACCTTACTGAAATGCACAAATTTCTCTGATGCATTTGTAAATTTAATTGAGCATTTATACAAAGGAACGCTGGCTTATATTAAGGTAGGAACATATGTTTCACAGAAAATACCCATTCTTAAAGGTACAAAGCAAGGATGTCCACTTTCTCCACTATTATTCACTTTAGTAATGGAGCCTTGGGCTAATTTGATTAGAAACAGTACTGACATAGAGGGTTTTGAAATAGAAGAAAATACAACATCAAAAATTCAACTTTTTGCAGATGATGTTCTAATTACATCAGCAGGATCTAATTCTTCTATGCAATCTTTATTTGATAAAATTATGAATTTTAAAAGTATTTCTGGTTTAATATTCAATGAAGAAAAAACTAAAATACTACCTATATATACACGAAAAAATACTCTCATTAGTGATTTTACTAAATATGTACCCAACTCAGGTCAGATAACTTATTTAGGTATAATACTATCTAAAGATATTAAATCTATTATATATAATAACTATAATACCTGTTTTCTTAATATACAAAATCTTTTTAATACCTGGAATAATATGTTTTTACTATGGAGGAGAGACTTACAATTATTAAAATGATAATATTCCCCAAGATTTTATACTTAATACAATCAATAATACTTTCACCTACAAAAATAACTATCAAGAAACTGAATACACTAATGTTAAATTTCTTATGGGCACCTAATAGACCTAGGATTGCATTAAAGAAACATACTAATAGCTGGTCTCAAGGGGTATTTCTTTTCCAGACTTTAATTTATATATTATCTCTTCTATTATAAAAGTTATTACTTTATTAATAGATCGGTCATATGTCGCAAAATGGAAAGATTATTGGGAGCTAATTAGTATGCACTTCATGAAAATCTCCTTAACACATAAAAATATGATTATAAATAACTCCATGTTGTGGTTGCTAAAGGAATTTTGTACTTCACCTATTACACCTAAACATATGGTCTGTTGCCCATTAAATATTATTATTAGTTATCGTAACTTTATATTCATGCACCCTAAGTATAGGGAATGGAATTTTATTGTATTCCCTATAATTTATACTCAGGGTATGCTTATGTCATCTACTTCTGAAGGAGCTCATTTAGCTATAGATAATAATCTAAAGTACTGGTATCAGCTGATATCTGATAATAAAGTTAAAAATCTAGATTTCTTAAAACAAGAATTTGATCTAAGAGAAACTTGCTGGTCAGAGGTTCAGATCTTTAGACAACATCTCATTGATAGAATAGATCTAATGTCTATAACAGTTAAAGAATCTATTCCAAAACTGATTGATTACTTGATAATAAATTTACAGCATAAAGTTTCTGATAAAGGTAAACTTTCATATATACATAAAATTATCAGACAAGAAACTTTTTACAATGTAGATTCATACTGGAATTATTTCACCTCTATTAATGGGGACCCACCAACTCAACAAGATAAACAATATATATTGGAATCTGCTTATAGAACTACATCTTCCATTGTCTGGAGACTTTATACATGGAAATTTTTACATAGATCTTTTATACACCTTTGATGATGAATAAAATTAATAATAAAGATAATCTATGTAAGAGATGTAATGTAGAAATTAATGCTGACTGGGCTCATATGTTTTATGACTGTATGAAGTTGAAAGAATACTGGAAGTCAATTAATGAATTTTTGCAGGCTCTTTTTACAGATAATTTCATTATTTCTAAGTCTCTTATATTATTCAACACACCTGTACCTCAATGTGTTAAAAGATTAAGCTTCCCTTGTTATGGTCTATCCTAGCAGTGGCTAGGAAAATAATAACTAGAAATTGGATTTCAGATACACCTCCTTCATTCAATGAATTTAAAAATTTTATGAATATAATGTGTCATATGGAAATAAGCACAATTAGAATGAGAACAACTAGAAAAACATCACATTTTATTGTATGGGATAATTTACAAAATTTGTTAAAAAAATTCTAATTTCAATAGCACAGTATTTTAGTTTAATTAATTGATCTGATTGTAGTGGATGTCTTTGTAAATACTTTAGTTGTTTTGTTGAATATTATAATAATACCTATTTTTAATTATTTGTATAAAATTGTTATGATATTTCTCTTATATGTTAAAACAATAAACTTGTTTTGAAAAAAAAAGAAATTCCAGTGGCATACTGGGGTACATAACACTGGATGCTGTTTCCAGAAACACTGAGGTCATCCTTCTATTCTATTGGTTACTGATAAAGCTGCACCCAGAGTACTGTGAGCAGGTCTGGAGGTCAGCAGAAGAGAACCTGAGTTTGGTAGAAAGTGTGCAGTGCAGAGTTACCCAAATGATACAGGGGATGAACAGGTTATTAGCAGGGACTTGGAAATTAGCCATATATACACACTGGAGGAGAGAAGAGAAAGGGAAAGATATGAATTGGATGTATAACATTGTTTGTGGGGAAGTTTGAAGGTGTGGAGCTGAAAAGGAATGAAGGAGGGGATAAGAGATCATGGAATTCAGCTAGAATGGGAAAGTTCCAAGACATACTTCAGTGGGTAGGGTGGTAAGGCTCTGGGATGCATTGCCTCAGAGTTTGAGGGAGTGTAAATCATCAGGGGAGGTCAGAGCTGCTTGGGCAGAGCAAGGAATTAAACACAGGACAAGGATAGGGTGGGGTAACAGCACAGACTAAAATATTCAGATGTCCTTAATAAAGCACAAACCTTTTTTCTGTATGCATCTTTGTATTTTCATATGCATGCATGGCTACATAATGCCAGTTGCACTGGGATCTATTCAAGTAATTCTCATTTCCTTTTCATATGTGATATCAGAATTATCAGTTTTGTAAACCCAACACAAAAATTAGTGATTTTGTCTTCATAATTATTATTCTTTATGGATTCATAGAAGGGACTGGGTAGCTGTTCAAAAGTCAAGACTATAGTCCCTATACAAATGTTTAAGAACAAAGAATAATGCTCACTGCAAATGTGCCATACAAGTAAAGTTACATTTTGAAGACTATCCTAGATTGCATAACTTATTTTTATTCACTTTTTTGGTGATACTAATTCTTAATAAGAAAATAGGATTTATTATAATTAATAATATATTTTTTAGTCAAGATGCAAATAATTGTAACTAAAACAACTAATGACATGTTTGGGTGCACACTCAAACCACCATAAAAAACAAACAAAATTTCCTATGTAACTACTTTTGCAGGGGCAAGCCCAACTGCACCTCCTTTTCATGTAATGGCTGTGTCCCCTCAAACTCAGAGGAAAGACAAAGGTGTGAAGCTAATTTTTCCTCTCTTCTCCAACTTCTACAACCAAAATCTAGTGCACAACATTTCTGACAAACCTAATTTCAATATAGTAAAAAAGGAAGACAAAGTAAACATCTGCTCTTCCAAATGCAATATACTGTGCAACTCAACAAGCCACACAATGAACAGAAGTGCTCCTAAGAAAAAAATAATATATATTTCTTTTGTTCTGCTGCATTTTATTACAAAGATGATGAAACTTACCTTAAATATGTTCTTGTTTTACTTTAGGTTTGAAAACTGTTGTCCAGTAGGATTAATATTGTGTTCTGTACCTATCTGATAGAATCATCTGCCATATGAATTTGTCAGTTTCAGGTCAAGGGTCCATAATTATCTTGTTGGCTGGTCCATTACACAAAAATATATTGCCGACTTTTTATCCTTGGAACCAGCATGTTTTTTTTTTTTTTTAAGTTTGTATGCATGCACACATTTGTCAACATACCCTCATACTACTGTTAAAACACAAAACTAATGACAAAAAACCTACTTTCGTCCAACAAAAGTTATTACATTACATCTGTGGTCTGTTGTCTTTGTTTTCTGTTAGTGGACCAACACTATTTCTTATTGCTTCCTTATACACAGATAATTCAAAACAAATATGCATAATGAGTATAGAGAAATGTAAAATGTTTTTAAAATCAGATTCCAGAACAAAATTAGTCATTGTTTATTGCAGTCTTAGTTTGTAGGGGACGTTGACTGTTTTGCCAGTCTGGTGTTCACTGTGGTGACGACTTTCCATTTTATAATTATTATTATTATTAGAATGCTTTTTATTGAAATTGGCTTTGTGGCTGTGTCCCTCTGTGGTTATATCACACTTTCACGAGACAGCGGTAAAAACACTGAGTTTCTCATCAATGAGGGACACACACACAAAGACATGACAGAACCACAGAAGGAGGGAGTGGGATGCACTGTGCTATGAGTGGCCTTAAGCACACACACTCTCCCATCTCCCTACATCACTTCCTACACACACACACACACACACACACACACACACACACACACACACACACACACACACACACGCTCGCTCGCTCGCTCACTCACTCACTCACTCAATAAGACATGCATTCAAAGATAGTAGCAATTTATGAACTGCCTAGTCATTAAACACACAGACACACGCACACACAATAAGATGCGGATTCAAAGATAGCAGTAATTTATGAACTGGCCAGTCATTAACAATATTGTTCTGGTAGTTACTACTGTTGCCATTTACTTCATTTATTATTATCATTATTATAAATGTCTCTTACTGGAGTGGACGCATTTAGTTCCATCACCATCTGAAATAGATTGTTTGGAAGTCTAGAAAGAGTTCCAGGAAGGCAGTCACAGCTTTTGCTTACTGTGTTTTCAGTGCAGTTCACGTATTGTAGCTGGATGAAAAATAGACTACTGAGAAAAATGATAAATTATATAATTTTGTTCATTATCACCTTTAGTACTTGAGGGGGCAGTCTAAATAATCTATAAAATGTGACATTATTAACTCTTTATATAGATCAAGGTTAGCAGACTGAAAATTTCCCCTGCACAATTTATGACATGTGGTAAAGACTGCTTTTAAGTTTACTGGCAACTAAGGTTTTCCTTAGATATTTTTAGAATCTTGAGGTCAGTAATTGCTGAATAGCAAATGTATACAATGAATTTCACCAGTATTGTGGCTCTGTATGAGACAGTCCAGCTAAACAGTGGAATAGGGTAACTGCAGTCTACAGTTTAACAAAGTTTGACCATGATGCTTCCAATCTGAAATGCGAGGAAATTCCATAAGGTGAAGAAAAGGAGAAAATGCAGGAACATGCACCACTGAATAAACAGAAAACCTAGGTCAAAGCAGCAATGCCACTGACAGAAGTCATGCCTGTTCAGTAATCACAAACTCCTATTTACTATGCCTGGTTACAGAAATGCATTTATTACTAGGTGCGCACCCCCACATCAAATAGCGATGCCCTCATTAGCCACATCATAGCAGACAGCTCTGTAAATTAAATAATGCTCAAAAGGTCAAAATGATGCCTGGATTATAGCAATGAGTCAACAATAACGACACCTGCTTGGAGAATAGAATATAATAATCTATTACACCAGCTTCTCGTGTTGCCCCCAAATCAGGAATTCTCTATAAAAATGTTATATTAATATGTAATAATATAATTAATATATAATAATGAATATATTTATATAATATTAAGCTTCATTAATTAATGAAGTCTGTTAGAATTGTGCTGCACTTTAAAAAAACATCCCCAGTGAAAATCATTGTTAAAATTTTGTAGCAAGATGGGGTTGACATCACGAACTTTACTTGATATGAATCACTGTATATTGTACAGAATCTGTCTGGCACAGGTGGACAACCCCCCACCTTGCATTCCTCATGTAAAGGGGTGCCACTACTAATTATATTTAGCTACTCTGAGATCGCACAATAGTGAGATAAGGGCAAATTCCCTTACCCACTGTACTGTGATCCCATTCAAAAGACTGTTGGCAGAAGTGTTTGCTCGAGTGTTTCTTTTTTTTATTAGAATGCTTTTTATTTATTTAGAATTTTTTTTTATTGAAATTGGCTTTGTGGCTCTGTCCCTCTGTGGTTCTGTCACGCTCTCACAACACAGTGGAAAAAATGCAGAACTTTACGTCGGTGAGGGACACATCCACAAAGACATAACAGGACCACAGGACCACAGAGAGACAGAGTGGGATGCACTGCAGTATGAGTGGCCTTAAACACACAGACACACAGACACACACACACACACACACACACACACACACACACACACACACACACACACACACACACACACACACACACTCTTGCATCTTCTTGTATCATTTCCTGCACACACACACACACACACACACACACACACACACACACACACACACACACACACACACACACACTCTTGCATCTTCTTATATCATTTCCTACACACACACACACACACACACACACACACACACACACACACACACTGACTCTTGCATCTTCTTATATCATTTCCTACACACACACACACACACACACACACACACACACACACACACACACACACACACACACACATACACACACACACACTGAGTCCCAAAAATGCAACAATACCAGACTGCTTTTTTATCAGGGACACACTTAAAATATTAGTCACTTGAGAAATGGCAGAATAAGTGAGAATGAATTAATATGCATTTTCTAAAATAAAATAAAGCTCCTCTGTGTTTCTGTAACATTCCTATCGAGACAGAGGAAAAAACGCTGACCTTATCATCTGCATTTTTCCACTGTCTAGCTAATTGCCTTCTTACTATGTTTATTAAGGAATGTGACAGAACCACAGAGGGACACATGTTTACTTAAAAACCAAAAAGGAATACAATAAAAATATAAAAAAAAAATAATAAAGAATGCTTTTTACTCAGCCACTCTAAAAAGTAAAAAATAAGGAAGAAGAATGAAAAAAAGAATGCAAAAAACACAGACAAGCTGATTTCAGAAAAGCATTCGAGGTTGGTTTTCCTGATTCTGTTATTGAGGTTGCAGAAGAAGTAGGAGGAGTCAGCAAAACCAGCCTCAAATGTTCTTCTGAAATCAGCTTTTGTGTATTTCTTTTGCAAAGGTTTCACTCTTCTTCCTTATTTTTTTTACTTTTTAGAGCAGCTGAATAAAAAGCATTCTTTATTTAAAAAAATATTTTTTTATATTTTATTTTATTGCTTTTTTCATCTGGAAGATGTGAAGCAGAGTGAAATGAGTGTCTTGCTTTGGATCACATACTAAGGCATAAATGTAATCAGGTGAGTTTTACCTTTAAGTGTGAAGAAAGAACTCTTAACTGTATTAGTATGTACTATTAATGAGAAAGAAAACTCAAAGAGCAAATGTCTTACATAAACTTGAAAAATTTCCTGGTCATTCTTAATACATTTCTGTTAAATTATGTCCTTACAAAAACTACAAAGGGATGGTTCAAAAGGCGTGAAGTACAAATTAAATGGTTCTGTTTTGTATCACGAATGCCTAGTGAATTCACTTCAAACAAATGAGAGGAATTAGTTCATTGGCCATTTTAAGCTATTAACACCCATTTAAAAATAATCACTATGTACTTCAAGCACCTTTCACCTTAACAACATGCAACAACTTGCTGGAAAAGAAAAGAAAAGGCAAATTACAGAAAATAAAGCAAAATATTTTAATACTGTAGTGTTGTGTTTCATCTCAGTCCTCTTCTGTCTATTGTGAGTATAAAGATGTCTCTCTCTCTTCCTGTCTGCATATATATATATATATATATAGATAGATAGATATAGATTTACATATATGTTATACACAAACATAAATACCAAAATAAAAAAGAATATCATTGTATACATACATGCACACATATATCCTGCAGAATGTTATTTAATTATATCCATTGGGTTTTCATATATTACTCGCAACATTATGTGACATAGTACATTTAGATATAAGTCTATATTCTCAAAACTTGCATACTGTTTTTTTGCTGATTTCTTGTAACACATGGAAGCTGCTTTATCTGCACTTCTCTGTGAGTTACATATTTAACCAAAACACAGATAATTGGAAAGAAGATTAAAGTATCACTCACAAGTCTCCCCGCTAAAAGTAAAAATAAACAAATCTTAGATAAACAGTTGTGTGTGTTATATGATGGTCCATCCATCCACATCTCCTTTTCCTATTTTTGCACATTGGGTCAGGGTGTCACTTCAACAGTGACAATCATCGAAAGCCAAGGGTCACACTGCCAGGTGGCTAGCCCTGCCCCCTCAAAAATTAAAATACTGTATAAATCTCTAAGAAGGTAGACCCACTTCCAAGAGCAACATGTCAAAGGATATGCAGACTGTTCAGTGTAACATGTTGTTGTTGTTGTGTCTTTCGGCTTTTCCCGGTTAGGGGTCGCCACAGAGGAACTCCGGTCCGCTAATGATTGGTAGTTGATTTTTACGTGCCGCGTTACCAACCTTGACACACAGCCTTCAACGAAGGTATGCCCATTCACACATGCCTCCATGCAGAAGATGCTCTAGATGAGAATCGAACCGGACAGCGTCTTACTGTGAGGCGACAACGCTATCGCAGCACCAGTGTAACATAATTAATGAATTAATTGAAAGCTTCAGAACTTTCACTGAATTTTTCAGTCATTTCAGTGCAACAGAAGACTGTGTCCCTTGTACCTCCCCTGTAATATAAATGATAAAATGGAGTAAAATCATAATTAATTTTTAAATGGAATGCATTTTTTTAACTGACTTTTTGCCTGATTTACTTGTTGGATTTTTCCTTCACCTTATGAATCCATGCTGCCATTAAGCCTATAGACTAACACAGTTTAAAAATGCCACAGATTTAAATCTGATAACATTTGTATTGGACTTTGTCCCTAAGAGTCGACCCAGTTGTTCGAGATTTGGGAACTTATGTAGACAGTGACCTAACTTTTGATCAACATGTGTCTATTGCTGTAAGAAAGTCCATCTATACTGCATAGCTTATAAATAAAGGGATTGTGTCTAGAGCTACATTTCACTGTCCCCATTTACTCAGCTCTCATTAGGCCAGTCATTGAATGTCCACAGAAATACCTTACTAAAAGGATACAAGGCCTAAACAACATATCCTACATGTACCAACTCAAAACCATGTCACTATACTTTGTATCCTACAGACTGCTAAGAGGTGACCGGTGTCTGGCATACAAGGCATCCGCTGACCCACTACTGATGGATTTATTGAATATCAGCAAGTCAGATATCATCAGGAATACCTGCTCTAGGACTCTAAATCTCTTCTGTAACATCAACAGAATGGTTTGGAGGGGCAGGTATATCTTGCAGAGGATACTGTGCTTGTGGACTCCCCATCCACATAAAACAAAATTCATCCCTGTCCATGTTCAAGCACATCTTAGACATATGGATGGGAAACAGAATATTTACCCCAGGACAGAGGCAGCTCCTAAATGCTTTATCCGATGCATGGGTCCATTCAAATTATCTATGGTATGAGAACAGTTTTTCTCATTAGGATTAATTTATAATTATCGGCTGTGAGGTGAGTAAGGGCAATTTATAACCAAATGAGAAAGGTTATTTTGAAAACAAAAAGGGAAATTGGTTAGGCTTAAAATGCCTCACAAGGGCAGATAGCCTAGTACTTACCTATGAACCTATGGATATTGCTATTACGTCCTGGTTCTCCTCCTTTGACCAGTGGAATATATGAGATACATTTTGTTACTAAAAATAAAATAAGCATATGGCATACACCCAAACAGAAAGACAGCTGTGATATATAGATAGATAGATAGATAGATAGATAGATAGATAGATAGATAGAGAGATAGTGGGATAGCTACATGGATATGTGTGTATAAAATATGTGCATACAAATGCACTTTATTTCATTATTTTTATTGCATATTTCTAAATTGTGTAACTTGACTCAAAGGATAACAATAAAACCTTCTAAAGGACAGATGAGTCTCACAATAAAACAATAAAATCCTGTTATAGAAGGAGTTCTTGGCTTATAGTATAATGAAAAATCTTTTTCAGAGATGGATGGTTCTAAAATATAATGCAATTATGCAGAAGTAATAGGAAGGAGGGACTGAACTGAAAGTGTAACAATGGAGGAGAGGAATGCACTCAACTTATACAGCATTAGAACAACTCAGTGTTCAGTGTTGGGACCAGTTTTGTTTACCATGTTTGTGTTAGATATGACACTATGGTTTGACAGCATGCTCAGCATGTCTCCTGATGACATCAAAAAGGGTGAGTTGGTCACTGATGGAGAGATAATTTTCCGGGATAATATAATATATATATAATATATATATACATATATAGGTTCATAGGTTCATACTAGGCTATCTGCCCTAGGGCATTTATAAGCCTAGCCAGAGTGTGTTTGGCTTTCGCCACCAATTTTAAATTAATTTTGCTATTCCCTTTTTCGAGGTTAGTATACTGTGCCTCTGTCTAACAGTGACACAGAAGTAATACCCAGGGTAAACCTACGATCTCCCATCCACTCATCAAGATTCCTCTTGAAGAGAGTCAATGAGGGACTCTGCCTAACCTGGACTGGGATTTTATTCCAGAGTGAAGGGAGCCTCTGGGTTATGAATCTGTCCCTCCAGCATGTCCTATTTATTTCAGTGCTGAGGTTCAAGTCTCTCGAGCACGTAGCTCGATGGGATTTGGATTTTCTGAGGTGCAGCATGTCCATTAATTCCGGGTTGGACATGGCTTTATACGTCAGGCACAGATCACCTCTGAGCAGGCAGTATGCCACTGACTAGAACTGGAGTTTCTTTAACCGGGCAGCATATGGCATCTGTTTGAGCCCTTTGATCCTCTTGGTGAGGTACTTTTGGGGTCTTTCCAGTTGCTGCAGGTGTCTGGCAAGGTACATCCCAAAAGGGGCATTGTACTCATTTATGGGCCTGATGAGGGATGAGTAAAGAGGCATGATGACCTCCCCTGATCTAGATGTGAATTCCTTCATGATTAGGTGGGCTATATAAAATGTTTTTCTAACCACTTTGGCCACGTGGTTGTCAAATGAGAGACTGCTATCAACTTGGGTCCCCAGGTCCCTAATTACTTCTTCTGTACTTAATGGATTACCACCTATGTGGTAATTTGTGGGCACTTTGTTTTGCCAAAGGGGATAACTATACACTTTTTGGCGTTTAGCTTGAGGCCATGGCTCTGGCACCAGTTGTCTGTTTCTATGAGGCCCTTTTGGAGGATGCTTGTGTCGGCTGGAGAGTCGATTATGGTGCCCAGTTTGCAGTCATCTGCGAACTTGGTCAGCCACAGTCCTTCCGTGTTGGCCTGTATCTCTGAGAAATATATACCGAACAAGAGAGGTCCCAGGACTGAGCCTTGTGGGACGCCACTTGTAACTGGTTTGGAGTCTGACATGGCTCCAGCAATTCTAACCATGTGGGTTCTGTCCTTGAGCCAGTTTGCAACCCATCAAGTGACATAGGGGTTTATATTTAAGCTGGTGAGCTTATCTATAATGCCCGAGTGGGGTATTGTATCGAAGGCTTTTTCGCGAGGTCCAGGTAAGGTTGTGTGGACCACCTTCCTCTCGTCAATGGCCTTGGTGACCGTTTCAAAGAAATCAACCAGGTTTAAAAGGCAGGATCTGCCCCTAACAAAGCCAAACTGGGTAGGATCCAGTGTCTTTAGGTCCCCGATATCTTTATTTATGAGGTCCATGATGATCCTTTCCATAGCTTTGCAGACCAAGCTAGTCAGGCTTATGGGGTGATAGTCTCATTCATATATATATATATATATATATATATATATATATATATATATATATATATATTTTTATTTTTTTTTGCCCTCCCCACACAGCTTAGAGACAGTGAGGAGATCTAAGAACACTGGGGCTGTGTCATAGTGCTGTTGATAAAGATTTTTGGTTATGACTTAAATTTTCCTCTTTCCCTAATGCACTTACACTGCCTGAGGATGAACTTGTAATGGGAGTGCTGACATATTGTCCCATCTCTGCAGTTGCTCAGTAAATGCCCTGCCTCCCCTTGAACAATGCCCCTGAGTGTTTTCATCCTCTGCTGGAGATCAACTGTTAGGTGCATCCAAGCTTACACCCCCATGATGGGCACACCCATCTTTGTGCAGCCTGGCCTCAGATGCCTGAGATGTTAATAGAATCTGGGCTGCCTAGACCATAGTCAGGGCTTTAGTCCTCTATGGCACAGAGCTGACAGCATTTCTCTACCAAAATATTGTGCAACTTATAAGGAGTAGATAGGTGTCAGCAGATATTTTATACAAAGATGTATAAGGTTATGCACTCTGATTGAAAAGATTGAGGAGAAATGTATCATCTTGGAGGGGTAACTCTAATGTGGAGAAAGGACAGGAAGGATTTGGATGTGATAAGCACTCCTACGGAGAAGCAGCAATGGAGTGTGGTGGAACCTAACAGGATGCTGGCTTGCACAGATAGATTAATAGATTCCTGAGATGATAGGTACAAGGTCATGAAGCCACTGACTCCATTCTTAAGGTAACTTTGCAATACCACAAAAAGGAAAGGTAGTCTGATAGCTACCAAGAGAATATAGAATTTTTAGAGAACTAAAATGGTATTCATTGTGCATAATAACCATTTTGCTGTAATAGATAAAACATTTCATTTATGTGTTTATACTTTGAACAATAGACAGATAAAATCTGGTTTCTTTGTTGTAGTATAAAAACTACATAAATAAAATAAATTGTGCATTTACATTCAGTAAATACAACAGTAGTGAGGATGTAACAATTCCTTAAATTTATTTTAAAGGCGAGAAAAAAACTGTTTGTAGAGATGCACTTCAATAATATCTGTGATAAGGCTGTGGCTTTAAAAACTACAAATCTTTGAATTTTAGGTTTGTTCATACATGTGATTTTTCCAGGGTGCATAATTTGCATTTCTAGTAATTAAACAATTTGTTGTAGGAAAATGTCACAGGACATCATCAGACAAAAGCAAGCAAACATACAATTGAACAAATAACTAAGTGTGTGTGTGTGTGTGTGTGTGTGTGTGTGTGTGTGTGTGTGTGTGTGTGTGTGTGTGTGTGTGTGTGTGTGTGTGAGCCTTCATCCATCCATGCTTATGAGTCTCATATGGCTCCTATAAGGACCCCTGTGAACATCTGCTGCCATCCATGGAGTTTACTAGGCAAGCAGGGAATGGAAGTGAATTACCAGATCTTTCTTCTGAATGTCATACAAATAGCAGACACACTTAGGGACAATTTAGATTTGCCAATCCATCTACTCCATGTCTTTGGGAAGAAACAGGAATACCTGGAGGAAGCCCACAGGAATACAAGGTGGACATGCAAACTCTGTAAGAAGGCACACCATCTAAGAACTGAACCAGAAAACCTCTTTCTGTGAGGTGACAGTGTTACTCACTGTACCACTGTGCTGCCCCTGAGTTAACCTTACATAGCAGTAAATCCCCTTTGTATTTTAATCTTTCATTTAGACATTAATTCATTAGCTCTGTCATACATCAGTGATGTAAGTGTATAATGGATAAATCATAAACCTCAATATAGTATGGTGTATAACTTTTAAATATCCTTATACTTGAAGGCAACATCTACAAAATATTAATACATTCTATAGGATCACAGGAAGTTACTAGACTAATGGCCCTGGGGCCCTTACAAGCTTAGCCAAGAGTTTATCCCCAAAAAGAAACTCAGTCAGCACCTGTCACCCACGTTAGTGAGGACACAGGTGGAACCCTTAGTACAAATTTGTGGTTTCCCATCCACTCATCAAGGTCGCGCTTGAAGAGGGTCAGCGAGGTACTCTCTTCAATTGCAACATTCTAAGCAAACAAGGAAGCACAGTGAAGAGGTTTCCATTAAAATCATCCAAAAAGACACTCTAATGATTTTTATGTGCTTAAAATAGCTCTTTGAAGACTACCCTTACCAAGATTTTCACACATTGTGGTGAAAAAAAAGAAAGAAAATAAAATATTAACCTAAATATAGAACTTTAAAGATCCATTAATCAGAGATTTGTATAATTCATTTATTTTGTAACTAAAGTAGAAAAGAAAAATATACATTTCTTTTAGCTTTTTCTGTTATTAGTGTTTAAAATGCATTCCACAACCTTTTTCTAAAATAACAAAGAAATCTTTAACTCTGTACTATATGACTTGTTATTTTCAGGACTAGGAAACAATATAACATTTGCATAAATAATAATTTCAGCAAATGTATCTTAAGCAATTACATTTAATACCCCCCCCCCCAGAATGATACAGTGTTTGATGTTAACATTTATTATCCTAGTTTCCTTATCAAATAAAGTATCCCATCATGAGGGATGGGGGGTGGCAAGACCTCAGTTCAGCAGATAGATCAAAGTACCTGTGCAAGAAAACTGAAAACTGTTAAAATGTAGAAAAGCACTGGAATATAAGCTGACATGGAAATATGAAGTTTTGAGCCAGTCAAGTCTGTTTGAGGAGGAGTAAACAGCCACTGATCTAGAACGTGGTTCTTTAGTCATGTATATAGAGCCAGAAACCTCTGTGAGAAAGCACTGAGTCAGTCGTTACAAAAATAATGTACAAGGACTATGTAGAAAATACCCTTTTTATTTTAGCATCACAGAATCCACGGTGAGATTGATTTAGATGTAAGTAGCTTGAGCAATATGTGTATAGCAAATTACATGCGTGGTGAACGTGAAAGGTGAAAGGAGAGCCTGGGACTATTAGGGCCTGTTAATAAGCTACCAAGATCACCTGTGTAAGTCTTGAAAGTCAGAGCACTAAATTACTTACATACAGTCTAGATGAGTCTCTTTCCTGCTCTCTCGGCTGTCCTTATGTAGTACAGCAGCTAAAAGCTAATTGTAAGCTATTGGAAGTTGGTGCAGAGGGTTACACTGATGAGCTGCGTTGATGCAGGGTTTGATTCTCTCTGCCCTCTTTTGTGCATTGGTTGGGGGTTGGCATAATGGTTAATGTGTTTACCTCACTTTGATTCTCATTAAATGAAACTTTCTAGACTAAAAATGGTCCACATGGACAGTATCTTAGTTCTCACATATGAACGTATGACTGAATGGGAAGCAGAGGTAAGAGTAGCTTCTATAGCAGTGCTGTGAGCTGAATAAGATATCAACGGCCATTGATCAAAGCTAGGACATATGGAAAACAATTACTATGTCAGTATCATGCTACCACTTTTTAACATTATCTTTGACAAGTAAGGTATATGTATGGTGCTATTATTTGTGGTCTCATTCCCTCCAGTAGAGCTCTTTTGATTGTGTACCTTTAACTCCTGGTGGGCGTGGCTTCAGCATTTAAAAATTGAAGTTATCACCTTACATTTTTAACAAATACCCATGGACAGAGGTCATATATCAATACAATTGTGTTTGCTATCATGTATGCTTCAAGATAAAATTTTCAGATACCTTGTATGTAACATGGTTTTGGAATTATTAATGCAAATATGAACAGGCAATATTTGACGCCTAGAGGAGCAGTAGGAGGTAACTGCAGAAATGCCTGGAGATGTCACTCGGCTGTAATGAGTTAAGTTGTAAGTATCTATGAGGTCTGTAGTTTAGCACTACCCTGAATATTCAAATGTAGAAAAGATGCAAGCAGACAACTCCATGAGGCTAAAATAAAAAGGTTCTAGTCATTGTTAGTCTCCTCCACTGGCCTTATAACAGTAGTGAATGTCTTAGAGAGCATTAAAATACTCACAGATCTGTTTCAACCCCTGCTGACACTTCAGCCATTTGGCACACATAAGCAACAATGCAAAGTGGATATAATGCAACAACCCTCCACTCTGTCAGTACATCTACAAACTTATCATCTCACAAACGGCTTTTTATGGAGTTAAATGAATAACAATAATCATGGTCAGTGAAAAAAAAGACAGTTCAGAAAACAGGTTGTAGGAGCTATCTAAAAATGATTTGTCTTCCAGATCTTAAGGCAACACCCAAGTCAATGTAATTTTTGAAACATCAAATCCAGCTTCGCATAAGGAAGATCACAGTCATTAGCTCTGACCCACAGAATTAGCCTAAGGGTAATCTTTCAAACAAGTGAATCGAGTCATTTGATTTCTATGTTCCTGAGGTGCTTTTGGAAACTGTCTAGAAAAAAAGTTTCACAGGTAGTTTAAGATATGCAGTATGGGTAACAGAGGTCTATTCAAACCAACTGTTTGCCAAGAGAAAAGGACAACTTTAAGAACAGTGAGTACAAACCTCAGTTATGATATTTTGCTTAACTGTATGTGGCAAAAGGGATGCAACATTTAGTTTCATGACACTTGAAGAAGCACAGGTAATTTTTTCTAGATTACTTGTAACAAACTGCATCAGTGAAACACCTGTGACAGGGCAAGTTCACTCAGTAATGAACTCAAGTAAACAGTGTGAGCAAGGCTTACTCCGAGAAGAGTTGCCAAGTGAGGAACAGTTACCAACTATTCCTTTGGCAGAAGTGACAAAAACAGTTGCCAGACAAAAAAGGGGTCCTCTTGGCTGCTGTGAATCATAATCATCAGTAATGTTTGGTTGCCTCCCAGAATTCAGGGTTATCATTTAGGGGCTGAAGCCCCTTTAATCCTCTGACCAAAAGCCAGAATAGGAGTAGCATGTTGACTGTCAACAGCCCCGATTTTTCTTAAGAGGAGTAGCTTGAGAGAATATGATGGGCTGTATGCAGGAGGACAGTGTCTCAACTTATGATACAGCCATAGACACCTCCATACAGAAAGATGACTATCAAAAAGTGGTTGAAATCACCATGTCATCAGACATACTGGATTAACTGTAAATATTTATTACGGCTAATTGAGATTTTTGTTTAGTCTGCAGCTGCTTAGTTATTTTTTAACAGGTTGGATGAGCCCTGGTATATTCAGTGGCTAACCCTACAGGCTAGTACAAATATAACACACACACACATATATATATATATATATATATGTTTGTAAATGTGAATTATAACACAAACATGTATAGCTATAGGAATATGTTTACATGTGTTTAGATTAACTAAAAGAAGGCAAATGTGTCAGAGTCATACTAACATTGATACATTTGTAAGTGTGAAATATTTTTAAACATCGTTATTAAATTCTCACATTTTAAATGACAAATGTGCACATACATTAACAGAAAAGAAAACAAACCACAGTAACATTTTTTCATTATTTTATCCATTATGCATGTTTTTTTCTTTTTAAGTTATCATTCATTCCGACATTACATAAACTGCTCAATTTCTGCCTTCCCTTAAATCTCAATCCTTTTCAACATTATTCTGCATATATTGCTTCCACAAATTGTATTTATTTCTATGTACTCTGCTCTTTCCCTTTTCTAAAGATCCCACCTCCAGTTCTTTTATTTCCTTTACAATATTTGATAGTTCAATTGCACTTGGTTTACATTTTGATTTTGATTTTCTAGTAATTGCTTTTTGGCAGCCAATAGCAGAGGCAATCACCACTCTTCCTCATTCTCTGAATGAATAATCAAATGAAAAGCTCTCTACCTTTCCAAATGACCATGTTAATTATCTACAGCCCAGCATATCACACAAAACAATCAGCTTTCCATTCAATCAGACCTCCACATCTATAAAGAAGACACTTCCTCACATCAACTGTGTCCATTAGGTTCATTTACAGAAACCAAACGCTTCTCCAAAATATCCATTAAACAAACAAAATCACTTCTTCCTAAACTCAACAAGTCAGGAGCCAGATACAGCAAACTACATAAAAAATAGCAAAACGCCTTCTTACTAGTATCTTTAACCTGTCACTCTCTTCTTCTAATCTACCACATGCTTTCAAACACTCAGTCATAACCTATTCTTAAAAATCAGCCCACCTAAATGATTGGATATCTATCTCAAACCCCTGCCCAATTACAAAAAAAAAAAAAATAATAATTGAAATACTTCTCTGTATGCAGCTACTAAGCAACATCAGTAACTATGGCCTCCTATGCAATACACAGCATGTACTCCATAATGGCATTAGTACATTTACTGCCCTAACAATAGTCACTAATGACATCTAGTTTAACCTAAATAAAAGTTTAGTCACAGCAGGAGTCTTTGTGAATATGACTAAGGTGCTTGAAACAGTTAACCATAGCTTACTTATCAATAAACTCAGAATGCCCAGCTTTAGTGATAATACAATTCACTTGTTTCAGAGCTATTTGACAAACAGAACCTACCAAGTGTACAGTAATGACTTTTTTCCAGTGTTGACGCACTCACCCTTGGTATCTGTGCTATGCCCATATTTGTTAATTATCTATCACTAGAATTTCCAAAATGTAACATAATCATGTAGTCTGATGGTATTCTACTAATACTGTGAAGTTTAAGCCACTTCTGACCTGAAAAACAAGTTAAAAGCAACTTTTCTCAGCGATGTACCTGAACCTCCTCTTACAAACTGCTAATTAATCTCAAGAGGTGTAATGTAATGATCTTCTTAACAATTAGGAAACGGGCTACTATACCTGCAATATGACTACGGGATTACAAAGGGAATACCGTCTCCAACATATAGGAGGGTTGGCATAATGGTTGCAGTCTTAACTTCACAGATACAAGGTAGAGAGTTTGATTCTGACATCTGGATATTGGCTAGGCTTGTAATAGTCTGTAGACTGACAGCTTAGTATTTACCTATGACCCAGCATCACTGAACAAAGATATTGTGGCTTTGCAGGCCCTTACTTTTAATAAACAAACTGACAATATAATCAATAAAGTACTGGCCCAATTAAAACTTTGTTACAAATTCACTCATCTGCTGTCTCCAGTCACTCATCTAGCAATAGCCAAAAACATGCTACTTTCCAAGCTGGAAAATGGCCTCCCATTTCTGGTGCTCCATTCAGTGTACAATACACAAACAATGCAGGTTACAGAGAACAAAATATGTAAATTTATCTTTTTAGCACACCCTATGATGCATCATTGAAAGTTACTTAAAAGTGCTAATTGGTTATCTCTTCCTAATAGGGCATCATATTTGCTAAGTTCTCTTGTCTTTAAGATATTAAATGAGAGTTACTGCTTTTCCTTTAAAACGAAAATTACCAATACAAGATATCAGTTGCCAACTCAAAAGCTCTTAAGCCAGTGGTCCATAAATGGCTCATCCATCATTTAAAACTATGATAGGTGAAAAGATCTTCTGAAGATTAGGACTAGCTACCTGGAATCACTTACCTAATATATATATATATATATATATATATATATATATATATATATATATATATATATATATATATATATATATATATATATATATATAGATCTACCTGAAATGATCGACAAGCTAAAAGCATGACAACAAAAACACCGACATGAAAAGAACGACAGTTGAAATACCCGATAGTTTAAATGCCCGACAAACCATAATCCTGAAACTCAACAAAACAAATCAGTTTCCGAAAAACACACACACACAACACAAGCACACCAAAAACCTTACAAACCTACACTAAACCTTACACACACAACTATCTATGCACTAACCTTAACCCAAACCCTAACCCTAAAGTCCGTCACTATCGCACACTTACCTTACCCGCACCCTAACCCTAAAGTCTGTCACTATCGCACACTTACCTTACCCGCACCCTAACCCTAAAGTCCGTCACTATTGCATACTTACACAGTCGCACTCTTTTTGCATGTCTGTGTTTTCAGTGTTGGGATTCTGGACTGTTGATCATTTACGTTGTCGGTCTTCTGGTGTCGGGCTTCTCGTTGTCGACGTTTTCAGCTTTCATTCTTTTCAGGTAGATCTATATATATATATATATATATATATATATATATATATATATATATATATAGATATATATGCACATATATATATATATATACATACATACACACACATATATATAAAGCAAATATTAAGCAATTTAAGGATGCCTTAAAAGAACACCTACAGGAAGAATCTAGACAGAATTGCTACTGAGACAATGCCTGATTTCTCTTATTACAAAACAAATGCAACATTAGATAACTCAATTATGCTACAGCATTATTTCCTTTAACAATCCTGAGATTGTCACATATTATACAAATGAATTACTGTTACTAACCTGTGATATTTTACTGTATGTTCTCTGATTTTACAGCTGCATCATTCTTGTGAAATTGTGCTAATACACTGTTTTATCTATACTGAAATGTTAAATTATCAGTAATTGTTTGTGTCAACTTACTTTAATGTTATTGTTTAAAATACTATATGTTCTGTTCATTGAGCTTGGTTCGTGGCTGGAAGGGGTCAGATCACTAGTCCACCTACCTGAGTAAGAAATTGTAAGTAAGTAAGTAAATAAGTAAATAAAACTTAGCAAGGCCTTACTGTGTCTGGTTAATTCAGATCCTAAGGCCTAGCTCAAGAGAATCATTTCCTTAATTGCAACCATTTGCTACCCCAACATTTCTGATAAAGTATTCTGTAGGGAAATGTTAAACTCTTCCAACCCATTACAAATCATGCTCCCAATTAACTCTCTCTTTCCCACCACATCTCCAGCATTTGCTGTGTTCTTGAAGAAAATTCCCTGGAGTCTTCTTGGTATAAAAATACCTGTGCAAAAACTTCAAAGCAAAAATCCTAAAATGTCTGGTTTTGGTTGCATACTTGAGTCTCTTTTCCTAATGTTAACACAAACATATGTAACTATTAAATGTGCATGTGTACATTCATATTAAACAAAAGAAGGCAAAGCGTTGACAAAATGGTTCCCGATCCTTAAGGGCAGAAAGTAAAATAGGAGAGTAATTACCTGTTCCAGGAGAAAGTGTGTGGAAGTGAATCAACAGTTGATAGTTCTACAGGCAAAAATCACCACTTTCAGAAAGACTTAATTGACATATACTACAGTAAAATCAACAACTTTAGATTTTTTGGTTTATTGCGGAAACAATTGTTACACATGTCTGGTGCTTTCCTGAGGTAATGTGATGAAAGTTTCAACAATCAGTCAAGAAGTTTAGAGACATTTTCGTTTTGATACTGTTTTTGGATCCTTCACAACTGACCACCAGCTACTCCTAGTGGCTTTCCTTGATCTATGGGTTTACTAAACCCTTCCTTCTCTCCTAGACTTACATAACAAGGAGATTGTGGTATTCTAAGGCAGAGTCATACTACTACCAAGGGAGTGTTTTACTTATTACTCCCCAGTACTGCACCTGCAAGGGCTGACACCAACAGAATGTCCCATTCACCATTAGACATTTTCATTTGGTTGTTTTCCTGGTCTCCACCAGGGAAATCAGTCCACATGACTATGACTCAAGTATGAGTGCCTCCTTCCCTCCCCCAAGGACAGATGCATTTATATTCCCTGACTGCAGCTCTAAGTGCCAAAGTTGCTATTCAAACTTGGGTTGCATGGGTGATAGTCAGGGCTTTATCCCTCAATGCCACTGGACAGGCCCCAAGAAGTTTAATGTTGCTGAATTTCTGTGGAATGTCTGTCCCATAGGCCTACCACCAAACACTTTTGGGATTTTAGTACATGATATTCTTTTCTCAGGCCAACTGAACATAAAATGTATGAAAATGGAGTAAATGCAGAACTTCATTTTGGCCTAGTAATTTCAAGGACCTGGCAGAGTACTACAGGACTTATTAGTAGAAGCAAAAGGTGGGTAAGCAGGATATAAAACCAATGTGTAATATGATGTGATGGCCTCATCACTATGTTATTTATATAACACCTACTCACACTACTTTCTGTTACACTCTGTAAGGGGTCTATTTCTTTCTTAATACCCTAAACATTACTTTCTTGATACTAGTACACAAGGGATATGAGGAGTTAAGGAGGGTACCTGATCCCCCTTAGAAGGCATAACTAAAAATATAACTGCTATAGACTAACAAATGGCTCACTATTGAAATGTCAGCACTCACAATGCTGAGTGCTGACATGACAACAACAACAACCAAAAAATACTGAAAACACAGGAGAAGAGCAAGTCTCAAAAGATCGCTCTTCGCCTTAAAAGTTCTTTTTTTGGAGGGGGCAAGTGGCAGGTTCCCTCCCTGCACCACCTCATGGGGGGGTGAAACCCCCCAAACATATATACCAACACTGAGATTGCCATACCTCAGAGAAAAGGGAATATTCCAAGAAATTGCATTGGATTTGGTATTGGTAAGTCCGATCTTTCAGCCATTTAGTCTCCATATTTCAGGATGCACTCTAGTGGGTCCCAACATTTCAAATGGTTACCCTAGCAAACTGTTGTAGTGTGCTCATGTTTAAGTAATTGTTATTTCCCTGAAATGCTAATTCCACCTAAAACGCAGCTTTTCAGCGCTTCTGTGGATCCCTAGTGATATCTGCATTGCTTACTGTACTTATTTCCTTGTTTCACTTGAAAGAAAGTTACTGTTTGTCGTTTTTGCATTTAAGTTACCTGTAACACATTGCATTTAAGTTACCTGGCACTTGCTCACTAAAGCAATTATATAAGTCAGCACTAAAATATTAAAAGCACTACATCCTCACAAACTCCCCTTGAGTACCTTGTTCCCCATTGGCCCTTTTTTTCAATTATAAAGGAATTCCCAATACTATTCTAGCATGTCCAAAGGTCAGTTGTCAATCTCCTCTCCGGTCCAGCTGGTGAATCTGGGAATCTTGAGGCAATGTTACAACTGCCTCATGTACACAGACAACCCTCTCCTCCTCCCAACAAATTCCAACACATGTGAGAGATGCAACCATATAGCCATAGTGGAGGCTAAGCTCTCTCAACTCAGCACTGGCGAAACCAGTCAGGAGGAGAAGGAAACCACACTCACTACAATTCCAGTCTCACACAGACCTACCACAACAGCAAACCAAACACATAAACACACAAAAACATACTCAGAAGCTCTAAATAAAAATCTGCCTAAGCAGCAGAGACCTCCAAAGCAGACACCCAAGCAACCGCTACCCCAAAACAAAACACATGCAACACATAGCTCACAAAGCCAGTGTGCCAAACAGTCACAGCCCTTAAGGCTAAACAACACACCTGATACACTTGTAATAGGTGACTCTATCATCAGGCACACTGACGTCATGCTCACCAGGCTGAACAAGGAGAAGGTCACGGTGAGCTGCCTGTCGGGCGCTGGGATCCGCCAAATAACACAAGCACTCAGGTCACTCCAAGGCAAGTACAAATATGACTCAGTCATTGTCCATGCTGGTGTGAATGACCTGAGATGTACCTCCCTGGACTACATGAAAAGAGACATAGAGGAGCTCTCTGAGCATATAGCCCAGGCCGGTATGACCCTGACCTTGAGTAGCATCTTACCCTCACCAAGAATGATGCCACAATAGGAAGACAAGATGATCAATTTCAACAATTGGCTTAAGTATTGGTGTCATTCAAAGGGGATCCAATGCCTGTCAGCCTGGGATGACATGCTCGACAAGCCACGATGCTTCGCTAGGGACGGCTTGCATCTGTCACCCCTGGGCTTTCAGATATTGGGAAAGGCTCTTGCTACCCCCATAGTGCCTTTTTTAGGCAAGGCTCAAAAGACAAACCCACCTCCATAGGTATCACAAGGGTTAAGAAACTAAGAGTAATGCTACTCAATGCCAGAAGTCCAAACCTTAAGATGCACGCACTCGAAACTCTCCTTAGCATGGAGAACATCGATATCTGTTTAGTAACAGAAACCTGGTTCAAGGCTCCTGAGAGCACCCCAGCACTTCCAGGTTATACCTCATACCATGCTTTTCGGCCCCAAAACTTGGACCGAACCATAAAAGGAGGGGAGTATCAATATTCGTCAAAGATACCCACACCTCCAGGTTGGCGGCACAGCATGAAGCATCAGAGACTATCCATGTGCAACTAACAGTGGGTAAAACTGCCTTCCAGTTTATAGCCTGCTACAAGCCACCCTCCCAAACCCAGGAACCCCACTCGGCCTTCCTGAGAACACTGGAAAATATGAAGGTCTCTCCAAACACCATTATATTGGGCGACTTCAACTACCCAAACATAGACTGGGAGCATTACTCTAGCTCCAACACCGTAGCCCAAAGGTTCCTAGAATTTATAAACTCAAATGCTATGGAACAACTTGTTACCACTCCCACAAAAGGGGAAAACATACTGGACCTGATCATCACCAACATGGGGACTCTATGCTCCAGACCAGAAGTGTATCCCTCACTGGTAAGATCAGACCATAAACTAATCTCACTGGATATTCACATCCCGACTCCACCCCCTGCCCTGAAAACCACAGTGAAAAACTTCTCTAAAGCAAATTTCACACTCCTCAAAACCGAGGTGAAATCCTTCAAAGCCCCCGGGCCTGTGGAAAATACAGCCCAGACTGCAGAATCCTTTATAAACGCATTCTATGAACACCTTCAGGAATGCATGGATCATGCAATCCCAAATAAAACCAAGACCCAATCCTCCAAAGGCAGACATCCTGTCTGGTGGACCCCAGCCATAAACAAACTATACAATATAAGGAGGAAGCTACTACATGATAGAGCAAAATCCCAAAAAGGGAAGGCATCTCTGATTAGTATTAGCAAAAAACTACGGGCACACATAAAATCATCTAAGGCCAGCTTCAAGAGAAAAATTGCACAGGACACTAAGGATAATCACAAGGCTTTCTTTAGTTATGTTAGGAACCTGGGTGGGAATTCCCAGATATGCTCAGAATTAGTCCAAAATGACAAAAAATACACCGAAACCACAGACATTGCCAACATCCTAGCTGACAGGTTCAGTGCAAACTTCTCCCCCCCCTCCCCACCAAAAGGGCAAATATCTATCCCAGCAGAGTGCTGCCCCCCTGACATCTCAGATGATCAGGTAAGAGCTGCCCTCTCCAAAGCAAAAAACACAGCATCAATGGGACCAGATGGTGTCCCGGGCTGCGTCCTACATGAACTCCAAGAAGAGCTAAACCCAAACATAAAACTACTGTTCAATCTCAGCCTTACTACAGGATATGTACCCAAAGAGTGGCGTACAGCAACAGTGGTCCCTCTCCACAAAGGTGGTGCCTCAACGGATCCTGGAAACTATCGCCCCATAAGCCTGACTAGCTTAGTCTGCAAAGCTATGGAAAGGATCATCATGGACCTCATAAATAAAGATATTGAGGACCTACAGACACTGGATCCTACCCAGTTCGGCTTTGTTAAGGGCAGATCCTCCCTCTTAAACCTGGTTGATTTCTTTGAAACAGTCACCAAGGCCATTGATGAGGGGAAGGTGGTCCACACAGCCTACCTGGACCTCGCAAAAACCTTCGATACAATACCCCACTCGGGCATTATAGATAAGCTCACCAGCTTAAATATAAACCCCTATGTCACTAGATGGGTTGCAAACTGGCTCAAGGACAGAACCCACATGGTTAGAATTGCTGGAGCCATGTCAGACTCCAAACCAGTTACAAGTGGCATCCCACAAGGCTCAGTCCTGGGACCTCTCTTGTTCGTTATATATTTCTCAGAGGTACAGGCCAACATGGAAGGACTGTGGCTGACCAAGTTCGCAGATGACTGCAAACTGGGCGCCATAATCAACTCTCCAGCCGACACAAGCATCCTCCAAAAGGGCCTCATAGAAACAGACAACTGGTGCCAGAGCCATGGCCTCAAGCTAAACACCAAAAAGTGTATAGTCATCCCCTTTGGCAAAAACAAAGTGCCCGCAAATTACCACATAGGTGGTAATCCATTAAGTACAGAAGAAGTAATTAGGGACCTGGGGACCCAAGTTGATAGCAATCTCTCATTTGACAACCACATGGCCAAAGTGGTTAGAAAAACATTTTATATAGCCCACCTAATCATGAAGGGATTCACATCTAGATCAGGGGAGGTCATCGTGCCTCTTTACTCATCCCTCATCAGGCCCATAATTGAGTACAATGCCCCTTTTGGGATGCACCTTACCAGACACCTGCAGCAACTGGAAAGACCCCAAAAGTACCTCACCAAGAGGATCAAAGGGCTCAAACAGATGCCATATGCTGCTCGGTTAAAGAAACTCCAGCTCTACTCAGTGGCATACCGCCTGCTCAGAGGCGATCTGTTCCTGACGTATAAAGCCATGTCCAACCCGGAATTAATGGACATGCTGCACCTCAGAAAATCCAAATCCCATCGAGCTACGTGCTCGAGAGACTTGAACCTCAGCACTGAAATAAATAGGACATGCTGGAGGAACAGATTCATAACCCAGAGGCTCCCTTCACTCTGGAATAAAATCCCAGTCCAGGTTAGGCAGAGTCCCTCATTGACTCTCTTCAAGAGGAATCTTGATGAGTGGATGGGAGATCGTAGGTTTACCCCGGGTATCACTTCTGTGTCACTGTTAGACAGAGGCACAGTATACTAACCTCGAAAAAGGGCATAGCAAAATTAATTTAAAATGGGTGGCGAAAGCCAAACACACTCTGGCTAGGCTTATAAATGCCCTAGGGCAGATAGCCTAGTATGACCCTATGAACCTATGAATATTTGTACTTGTTTGCTATGCCATCACTTTAAATTATACTTTCACCAGCCAGACCTCCCAACAGTTCCGAATTACTCGGTTTTTACCGAGTTTTGGGGTCCAATGAAGGGGTGCCACGATTCCCGAGTGGCACCCCTTAATTTCCGATTTTTCTTTGCATTTTTAAAATTTTCACGCTGTCGGAGCTGACATCAGCACGTGCGCAATGACTTCAGCTCTGCCAGGCTACCAGCCAGTCGGAATTGAGCTCAAGGAGCTCACATCATCATTTCCGGCTGGCTGAAACAGCGGGAATTCGAGCCGGGATTAATGGCAGCAGCCAGGCAGCAACAGTAGGAGGGGGCAGCAACACTAGGAGGAAGCTGAGCAGTTCGCCTGAAACGGCGGGAATTCGAGCTGGGATTAATGGCGGCGGCCGGACAGCCAGGATTAATGGCAGCAACATGCCAGGAGGAAGTTGAGCAGTTCGCCGGCCAGGATTAATGGAGCAAGCTGGCGGGCCGAACGAACAGAAGAAGAGCTTGTAGTTCGCCAAGCCGAACAGAGGAATAACTACTCAGGCAGGTAAGGAACTGATGTGTGTGTGTGTGTTGTGTGTGTGTGTGTGTGTGTGTGTGTGTGTGTGTGTGTGTGTGTGTGTGTGTGTGTGTGTGTGTGTGTGTGTGTGTATGTGTGTGTGTGCACGCACACATGGATGCATGCATGCTTGTGCCATGATTCTCAGGCTGCCAATCTGAATTGTTGCAGATTCATTTAGATGTTTGTTGAGATCTTGCTCTATGGAGACTGCCTGCACTGTGTGCTAAGGAGAGCAGAATCATGTTACATTTCCTACACAGACAATTCAAGGACTGGCAATTGTGACCAAATGTAGATTCATTTTAAAGGGCTGTCTCGTGTGACCTGACAGACCAGATGACCAGGGCAGCTGGCAACCCCTGTAGTGGGTTGATTTGTTGTACTACAGCCACCCTGAATATCTGTAGGCAATGGTAGCAGCAGTGAGACATGGATGGCTAGAATGGTATAGTTAGGTTTGCCATTTGTGCAACACATCCTACTTTTTCTACACTTTTTCCTTTTATTTTTCAGCAAATTATCAGCTAATAAGAGACAGTATAAGTAATAGAAAGTGGAAAGAGTTTTTAACAAAACACTAAAATTGTGACTCTAGGTTGTGCTGCAGTGGAAAGATTAATAGCTATCTGTTACTTATGATCCATGTTTTTATGTGTTTTTATGTTTTCATAACTGACAGTCCTGCATGTTATTGAGTGGTATGGTGAGATATGACATGGTGGGAGACAAGAACATGTATTGCCAATGTGAGTTTACATCACAGTATACCCAAGATATTGATTGCTGTTTGCTAGTGATTATGAAAATAAACAATATCTCCATATATACTTACTTCAAAAACAAGTGACTTCAAAGTGTTACATGACATCAGATGAAACCTTAGATGTTGTTGAAGAAAACTTGTCTCTGATAGCTGCACTGTATATTCACTGTTATTTTTATTGCCAATTGTACAATTAAGCATGTTTCATATTTCTGTAAATATCCCAATAAACATAAATTTATAAATTAATTTCTTGTTATCATGTGAAAGCTTATGTCTGATTAACAGAAGTGTTCTAATAGTATAATGTCTAGGTTGTATAGTTTAAGATATGAAAAGTAGTTTGTGAAAGTTTAGCAGAAATATAACTTGGGCTTGTGTGCAATATATCATACTGTTTATGGAAAGACTATGAATGTACAATTACCATTGTAGAGAATACTTCTTACTGATAACATTGCTATTTTTGCAGTTTTAGTAGTTTTCCCTGTTCACAAAATATTTCTGTTTATCTCATGCATTTTAAGTTTATTTTGTCAGGTAATGCTCAGGAATGCTAGCTGTTTGTAGGCATGCTAGAGGCATGACATTCCACAATACATAGGTGGTAAGCAATTAATTACCGCAACAAAGTGCTGATCTTTATGCTTAATATTCAACAATAATTCAGGAATGTGCAAATTAACTGATAATGCGGTCTTTCTTCATTATGGATAATGTGTCTTTGATTTGCAATTCTGGGCATTGCAGAAACAGGGACTTTTTACTGCAGCCCTTGCCAAGTCTATTTTCATTGTGAGACAGAATAGCCAGGTAATGGGACATTGGAATGGCTGAAGGGGTGCTATATGTTGGTCGTCTGTCCTTCAGTTTGCATTTGAACGTTGGTATCCCACAATTCCACAGGCGTGGGTGGGGTTACATAATTATGTATGCAAATTTTATGTTAATCAGCATACAGATTTGTACCTATTTTTCATGTGCCTTGTCCAGATTTTTGATGTTTCCAGGTTGAGAGGTATGTCACCAGCCAAAGTTTCCTTGGTGCTGTTAACTCTTATTGAAGAATCATTTCAGAGGGTAGCCATACACATAAGAAAATTCTAATGTTGAATAAAAAAAACAAAAAAAAAAAACAAAAAAAAATCTAAAAAAAGAACTGTTATTTCTGCTGAAACTGTAGCTTATTGAGAAGTTAGGGAAGCCAAGTTCCTACACTAATTGCCAGCGTACAGTAATAAAGCCTTGACTATAATGCAGGTGGCCTGGATTTGATTAATATCTGGGGCACATGAGGTGCTGTCAAGGGAGGGCAGGCATGCCCATCCGGGGAGGTTAAGGGAGGAAGTGCATGCACAGGCCATATAAAGCAATTATATTTCCCTGTCAGAGGCCAGGGAAACAATCATGAAGTACTTCCTGGTGGTGGGTGGGGTGGCTTGCCTACATCAGCTTCTTGCAGACTTGAGGGATTTACTGGGGGATATGCAGGGGAAGATAGGAAACCACTCCTGGCAGTAGTATGACAGTGACAGGAGTTCCTCTCTGGTCCCAACCCTTCTTGGACTATGTCTGGCAGAGGCCAAGAGGGGTAGGTAGACCCAGCAACTGGGTACAAGCATTGTGGTTCCCTGATGGTCAGCTATTGCAGAAAAAATGAGCTCCAAAAAGGCAAGTGGTCTTTAGGTAGTATCAGCATTTATGTTTTTGTGTTTCTAGAAATCAAGGGAAGACTTTTGCTCAGTCCTGCAAGCACTAGTTATGACAGGCTCATTTTAGCAGTAGTGTTAAGACTACCCTAAAGTGATGGTGCTGTTCTCCATGGACAGAAAGAAAGAAAAAAAAAAGAAAAAGATAGTAGCAGGCATTTTACTGGGGATTTTCAGTAGAACAGAGTTTCCTGAGAAGGCAGTAACAGAACAGAGGTGAAGATTTCATGCCTGAGTTACTTACTTATTGGTGGAATGACATGAAGTTCATAGACTCATATGAAGTTACTAGGCTAATGGCCCTAAGACCTTAACAAACCTTGCCATGTAATACCCTTATTCCCTAGTTGACCATGGTTAGATGGTCATTGCTAGCAGAGCAAATCAGTGATTAGCACTGGCTGCCCCTGTCCATGAGGGACATGGGTACCACCCCTGGGGTGAATTTGTGGTCTCCCATCATCCAATTGTCAAGGTTGCACTTAAATAGGGTCATTGAGGAGCTCTGCTTCATGTGAAGTGGGAATTCATTCCAGAGGAGTGGTAATCCCTGAGAGACATATCTGTCTCTCCAACATGTTCTGTTTATGTCACAGGCTAGGTTGAGATCCCTGGAGTAAGTGACTCTTATTCCATTTGATTTGCGGACATGCAGCATTTCCATTAGGGCAGGGTCAGAGATCGCTCTGTAGGCTAGGTACAGGTCACCTCTCAGCAGCCTGTAGGATACAGAGTACAGAGACGGGACCTTCAGTCTGTGTAGGTCATGTTTTGGAGGCCGTCAATTTTCTTGGTTAGAAACCTCTGAGATCTCTCCAGTTGTTGCAGGTGTCTGATGAGGTACATGCACAAGGGAGCATTGTACTTAATTAGTGGTCTAATGAGAGCTGAGTGTAATAGAGATATAACAGCCTTTGTCTTGGACGCAATGCCCTTATTTATGAAATGTGCAAAATAGAAGGCTTTCCTTACCATTGTGGGGACATGCTGATCAAAGTTTAAATTGCTGTCAACCTATGTTCCTAAGTCTCTCACTACTATGTTTGAGCTTATGGGGATGCTAGCTATAATGTAATTTGCAGGGGCCACATCTTTGCCAAAGGGGATAATGATGCACTTTTTTGGATTTAGTTTTAGACTGTGACTCTGGCACCAGTCATTAGTCTGCATTAGCCCCTTTTGTAATATATTAACATTGTTTGGGAGACTCAGTGATTGCACCTAGTTTGCAGTCATCTACAAACTTGGTAAGCTACAGGACATCTACTTTCACCTGGATGTCTGAGAAGTAGATTCCAAATGGTAGAGAGGCTAGCACAGATTCCTGTGGTACACCAGTGATAACTGGTCTACTGGTGGAGGTGGAATCCACAGCTTTGACAGCAGGGGTTCTGTCGGTGTGCCAGTTTCTACCCATCTAGTTATATATGGGTTATTTTTACCCATCTAGTGATGTATGGGTTAATCCCCAGCTGGGAGAGTTTCACAATGATACTTGAGTGGTGGATTGTCTTGAAGGCTTTGGCTAAGTCAAGATAGGTGGTATGTACTGCTTTGCCCTCATCCAGGGCTTTAGTGAGATTCTGGAAGAAGTCCACCAGATTTAATATGCAAGACCTGCCCTTAATAAAGCCAAACTGGGTCGGGTCAAGAGTTTGGAGGTCACCTAAGTCCTTGTTGATAAGGTCCATCATGATTCTTTCCATGGCCTTTCAGATAAAGCTGGTTAGGTTTATGGGTCTATAGTTCCTAGAGTCAGTTGGACCCCCTTTCTGTAAGGTGATTACTGTGGCTGTTCTCCACTCTGCTGGAACAAAGCCAGTGCTCATGCTATGGCTGAAGAGACTGCCAAATAGTTCCACTAGGTCTCATTTTAGATTGTTTAGTAAACAGCCTGGGATGCTATCTGGTCCCATGGAGGCTGTATTTTTGGCCTTGGAGAGGGTGGATATTACATGCTGTTTGGAGATGCTAGGTAGTGGACTAGTGACATGGATACTTTGGGGTGGGTCTGGTGGGGACAGGGGGGTGAAATGTGTGCCAAATTTGTCTGCCAGTAGGTTGGCAATTTCTTCAGGTTTAGTGTGAGTAGTACTGTCCACAGTCAGTCCAGCACATAGCTGGGTATTCCCTTTAAGATTTTGGACATAGCAAACAAAAGTTTTATGATTGTCTTTAGCTAGAGATGGTAATTTAGCCTTGTAGCTACCTTTAGAGGACTTTAAAAGATAGCTGATTTGCTTGTTCAAGCTATGGAGGGTATTCTTCCTCTGGTGAGTAAGTTCCCTTTTGTTCTTGGATAACAATTTTTTCTTTTTATTATATATTATACTTGTGGTCCACCAGGGTGGCCTGTTTCTTTGGGAGGACCTGGTTTTGATCCTGACAGGTGCAGCCGAGTCTATACAGTTGTTTAAATGTCTATACAGGACATTTGTGTACTCCTCTGCATAGGAGTCATTGTTGGCTATGTTAGCAGGAGTTTGAAACTTCTTATACCGTCGCTTAGTATGTTAAAGTATGCTTTGGAGAAATTTTTCAGTTTGTTTGCTCCTATGGGGGGTGTTCAGTCTGATCATTTCTTCAAATGAGACAGATTTATGGTTTGACCTCATCAGGCAGGGCAACACACAGGGGGTAGTGCAGTCACCCCTCCAGGTTAATGAGTACCAGGTCCCTGACATTCAAGCCCCTTGCAGGGGTGCAGACTATCTGCTCCAGAGCATTTGAATTAAAGTACAGGAACCTCAGGGTGATCACATTTCTGCTTGTATATGTTGTCCAATCTATGGAAGGATAGTTTAAAATCTCCCATGACCAAAGTGTTTGGCTGTATAGGGAGTGATTTAGCAAGTCCAGGTAGTCAGTGTGTTTCTATTGGTTTATGGTGGGAGACCTGTAGCTAGTAATGATGTGGTAGGGTGTTCTACCTATATTTAATTGTACCTGGAGTAGTTCTAGAGAGTTGTAATGTTTAACCAGTCTTGAGGTGTATTTGGATTTAATGAAGATGGATACACCTCCTCTTTTAGTTCTTTTACCTCATTTTGGGTTCTGAACATGTGGAAGGCATTGTAGCCTTGTATGGCCTGGGTGCTCTTTGTGCCCTTGAACCAAGTTTCAGTGACTGCACAGACATCAGCATCTTCTAATGTGAGGAGTGTTTCCAGAGAATGCAATTGTCTCTTGAGGCTCCTAGCATTAAACAGCATAACCTCAAGTTTGTCTTGAGTGGATTTGTTTACATTGAGAATTTTTGTTTTGACATTGCCTAAAAAAGGCACTATGGTGGAGGCAAGCATTTTTGCCAGTATCTGAAAGCCTAGAGATGACAGCTGAAGACAAATACTGGATCATCTTGGATTGACACCTGAAGCTATGCCAGTTGTTGAAGTCAATCATTTTTTGTCTGCATTTTGGCATCATCCTGGGTGAAGGTAAAATGCTACTTATTGCTAGGGGCATACCTGCCTGGGACACATAATTTGAGAGTTCAGTCATGTCTCTCTTTATATAGTCCAGAGAATTACATCTCAAGTTATTCGCTCAAACATGTGCTATGATAGAGTCATAATGGTAACTGTCATTGAGTGACTTGATTGCGTGCATGATTTGATGGATCCTGGCACCCAACAGGCAGCTAATCATGACTTCCTCCTTGTCTAGCGTGGTGAGGGGGACATCTGTGTATCTCACTATGGAATTGCTTATTACCAGACATTAGGTTTTGAGGTATTTTGTCTTAGGGGCTTATTTGTTGAGACACTTGTATGTGTTGCTATGCGAAATGGGGTCTGTACATGTTCCAGTATGTGTGATCTGTTTGTACTTGGCAGTTCTCTGGTCATTTAGTAGGTTCTTAGTGAGTACCTTCGCATAGGTGGGTCTATGTGACTTGACTTTGTCTTGTGTGAGAGGAGATGTGCATGCGTGCTGATAACCTATTTGTTTTGTTTATTGTTACATGAGAGGATTGATTCCAGCTTCATGGTATAGCTACATCTCTCACATACTGTATTTGTTTGCTTTAGGAGCAAGTGGTTGTCAGTATACATGAGGCAATAACTACATTGCCCTAGGATGCCCATGTCAATCAGGTTAGCTGGAAAAATGTTTGGAAACTGGCTGTCTATTGTAGCTGGATAAACTGTAAGTCATCCCTTTCAACCTCTTAGAGCAAGAAATCTGGATAAAGCTGTGACGATAAGAGGTATTGCCAGCCATGCCAGGAGAAATAGGGCAGTGGATGTATAACTTATACCAGCACAGGTAGCTGGAATTTTGTAAGTAATTATATGTCATTTGTATATCCAACTGATTTGTACTGATGCTTGGGATGAAAATGTATTTGTGAGGTTTGCTTGTGTTAAAATGTATCAACAGTGTACACTGCTGAAAGAAAAATAAATCTACGTGTATTATTGTAACTGAATTAAATGTATACATTGTAAGCATATACTAGAAGGGAAGGGGTTAATCCACCTAACTTTGGAAAATATTCTTAAAATTAAATTACTTTATGGGTTAAGACATAAAGATGTTATCTCACAGTTTTGAAGGGAGTCAAAGATGCAATGTCTGCACTAGGGAATAGGTTGTAGCTCCTGTAGGAAGAGTGGAATGGTTTTATGGTTTTATGGCTTCCAGCAGCTGGACCACATCTGAGGAATGCTCTATCCGTGAGTATGGTAACACATAGATGTTAAACCCTGACAGTTTTTGGCAGTAGGAGTTGCATGGGAACCAGAAATCAGATGACCAGATGTATGTGATGTCATTCTATACAGAAATAATGTTTTAATATTAGAGGAGACTGAAGTCTCAGCAGCATTCTGTGTATTCTCTCTTGGATCTGACAGAAAGGTCCACTCACCCATCTTGCCTTGCTGTATTCAGTAAGTAGGAACAGTAATTATTTTAGTCAATCAGGAATAGATAGTGAGACTAGCTAAATACTGTTTTCCTATGACTGTGTGAAACTTTCCATCGGTTTTATTTTTAATATTCCCTGTGTCTGAAATGCTGGTGTTTACTGTAAATAGATATTTAGTATTTTCATGTTCTTTTGTTATTTATTATTAACTATATTTAAACTTTTCATTGCAGCTGGTCCTTTTCAGAAAGTATTTAATTTTTGAGAGTATTTGCATATATTTATTTGGTGATAACTCTGGCCACTCCTGAAAGCCTTGCTATTTGGTTAACATTACCATTTGTATTAATATTAACTCACTCAGTATAATTGTTTATTCTTTTAAGAGCCTTGTATTAACTGACTGGTGGCAGTGAAACTATCTTATAGTCTGGGCAAGGTTGGTAGAGCGGGTAATCTATGGAAGCCTTCGCCAGGTGTGTGTGTGTGTGTGTGTGTGTGTGTGTGTGTGTGTGTGTGTGTGTGTGTGTGTGTGTGTGTGTGTGAAAATTAAATCTCAAAGAGCGTGTGTGTCAGCTACTTGGGGCAGGGACACAAAGCAGTAGTTTTACAGAGAAGGTGCTGGAGGACTTGGCTTTGACACTTGGCTAAGGACCTAACCCTACAGCTGTACCAGTGGGGAGTCTTATTGGGAGCCTGGAGGGAGACAGATAGAGAGATCCAGACCCTGGACTGAGTGTGTTCGATGTGTACTCTTAAGGGACATTGTGCTTGATGCAGAGAGGTCTGCATCTGGAAATACTGAGTGCATCCATTTGTATTTCCCTATAGTGCCTTTTTTAGGCAAGGCTCAAAAGACAAAACCACCACCGTAACCAGGGCTAGTGTTAGCGTTTTGGGGGCCCCCAGCAAGTGTCATTTTGGGGGCCCTACCTAGGAGGGTGTAAGGTGTGGCCATGCCCCCTTCCCTTTACTTCAATCCTCAAAGTTTTCTAGAAAACCAAATTGTCTGAGGGGCAGATTACAATATCAAGCATGGTCTGAAACTGTTTCAAAGCTCATACCCCCAACCACCAACCTCTCAGCACGTAAGACATAAGGGTCTATATTACGTGATCGAATAGTGAAATGTTCGAACATGTAATAATCGACCCCAAAATGTCGAACTGTCGGAATGTCGAACGGTTCAATGGAGATCTCCGTACAGTGCAGACATGGAAGTTTTCAATTGTCTGCACTGTAATGCGATCTCGGAGTTGGTATATTTAAGTAGAGGGGGTGTGGGGGGGCACAGCCCCCCCCCATGTGAGGGGTGCAGAGGGCTTGCCCCCCTTCTTAGAGCATTTTTATGGTTTGTTTGGGTGTTTTTATAGGGTTTTTTTTTGCTGTTCAACATTATGGCATTTCAACATTTAGGGGTCGATTATTACATGTTCGAACATTTCACTGTTCGATCACGTAATACAGACACAGACATAAGATTAGGGCTTTAAAAAACTGGGCTTTTCAGCTAATAAAGATGTTAGAACAGATTTTGCAGTAGCATGCATTGCAAGAACCCACATCTTTTTGAGGGTAACAGACCAAAAATACTAGGTAAACATCATTCTCACAGGCCCTACCCCCACCTAATGTTTCAGCTCATTTCTAGACAAAGCCAAAAATAATCACAGAACAAAGGCATAACATCAGAGATAGATTTAAACATTGCTATTATAAACTTACAAAGGTACTAGAATTGCAGAGCATGCATTAGTATGAATTAAAACATCAGTACATTCTACAGAATTCTCACAGCCCCATACCTCCCAATGTTTCAGCATAATAATTCCAGATAAAGCCAAAATTAATTGCAGAGCAGAAATACAATGTTAGCAGTAGTGTTAAGCATTTTGTTTTAAGCATTGTTTTAAACTTATAAAGATAATATAACAAGTTTTCCATCAGCGTGCAGTACAATAATTCCTGTACTCTACATTCTCACAGCCCCTACCCGCAACCCTTCAGCACAAGAACTCTAGACAAAGCACGGAAGCATAAGACAAAAGCTAAACATCAGGGAAAACCTTTAAAAATGCTTATAAAAATGACTGAATGGGTTTTCCCATAATGTGGTTATTATTTTGCTTCAATCTCAAAGTTTTGCTAGAAAACCAAATTGTTTTGAGGGACAGACCACAAATATCAAGCAACAGTCCCACAGCTTTCACAATGCCCATATCCCCACCACCAACCTCTTAGCACAGTAATTCTGGATGAAGCAAAAAGAAATAAGACAAAAAAGAACAAGACAAAGGCATAACATTAGGGATTTAAAACACTTGGCTTATGAACCAATAAAGATGCTAGTATAAACAGATTTTGCAGTGGCATGCAGTGTTTGAACCAACATATTTTTTTTATGCGAAACCAACCAAACATACCAAACATTAGAACACCATGTGACATGTTCACAACCCCTACCATCCTCCTAACCTCTGAGCACAGCAATTCTAGTTAAAGCCAAAAATAATTGCAGAACAAAGGCAGAACATCAGGGATAGTTTAAAACATAGCTATTATAAATGCAGAAAATTTTGTAGAACAGGGTTTGCATTAAAATTATATTTATGCATTCTGTAACATTCTTTCAACACAATTCTGGACAAAGCAAAAAAAAAAAGGTAGGGCAAAGGCATAATAACATCAGGCATTTAAAACTTATCTAATAAACTTATAAAGATGTTAGAACAGGTCTTTCATTGCATGGACTCAAATTTTTCATGAGAGAAAGCAGAAAATCCCAAGCAGACATGAGGACATTCTACAACATTCTCACAGCCCATACTCCCCTCCCAACCTCTCAGCACAACAATTCTGAACAAAGCAGAAAATCATAGACCAAAGGCATAGCACACGAGATAGTTGTAAATACTGATGTTACAAATTTAAAGAAGGAATACTAGAATAACAGGGTTTGCAATAGTCTACATTAAATCATCATCTACATTTTCTTAGTAACTATCGCCCCACTACCAACCTATCAGCATACATCTGGACAAAGCAAAAGTAAATAAATAAAACATATGACTATTCTTATGCAGAACTGAGTAAAAAAACTACAATCTGGACATTAATTATCACAGACAAGACCCCCTCTTATCTCTTAGCACAAGAATTCTGGACAAAGCTAAAATAAAACTATTTAAACCAACCCCCCTCTCCACCCCCACTCCCCAATCCTCCAAGAATTCTGGGGACAAATATTACAATCCTCATCTCCCTGTGCCCCTCTCCCAAAGAAAAAAGTAAAAAAAAAAAAAAAAAAAATCAGCAACTTACCTTTTTCTGTAGTGGAAGGCTGCAACTAATCCTCTACTCAAACCAAATTAAAGATTGACCTCTGACTGCTACCACAGAGACCATTTCAGCATTTTTAAATTTGTCCTTAAAAGGACAATTTTCCAGAGCTTTTAAAAATTGCCCTTACAAGGGCAGTTGAAAATGCAGCTCTTTGGCTTGTCCGAATGTTCTAAAGTCCTTGTCCTCCTCACACCACCAGTAATCCAATAAAAGATCTCCCAAAAATCCAAGTAGTATAGCAAACCTTTCTCTTGAAAAACAAGAGAAAGGCATGCTTGCTACACATATGCCATTTTAAAGGCAACTGACACAGGAAGTGTGTTGCAAAAACCACTTCCTTGAAGAGAAAAAAAAAAAACCTTCAACTTACTTCTTTGGTTGCTGCAACCAGTCAGGTCCTTGCTTTACTGAAGTGAACCTGATGGAGTGCAGCTTTCAGCTGACATCACATCTTACAGGAATGCAGTTTTAATGGTCCCGCAAATTCTGCAATGCTGCCGGAATTACGAGTCTGCGAGAACCGGGCAAAGATGAAGGAGAAACTCGCGGCCGCTTGTGTGCAAGTTGGCTGCACATTGTTAGTGGGGGCCCTTGTGTGCGGGGAGATAACTAGGGCCCCCCCCGCTGCCATGGGTTTGGCATGTGCCTAACGCCAGCTATGACCGTAACAGATGTAAGCTTGCAAAATCTGAAGGTAATGCTGCTCAATGCTAGAAGTCTAAACCTCAAAATCCACTCTCTCGAGGCACTCCTAAAAATGGAGAACATTGATATCTGTGCAGTAACTGAGACCTGGTTCAAGGCTCTAGAGAGCACCCCTGCAATACCAGGCTATAACTCTTACCACACTTTTCGGTCACCAAACCAGGGCCGAAGCACTAAAGGCAGAGGAGTGTCCATATTCACCAAGGATATTCACACCTCCAGTCTAGTTGCCCAACACAATGCATCTGAAATTCTACAGGTGCAGCTAACACTAGGTAAGACTGCAATCCAAATTGTGGCTTGCTACAGATCCTCCACCATGCCCCAAGATTCTCACTACACCTTTCTAAACATTCTAGATAATATTAAGATACAACCAAACACCTTAATACTGAGTGATTTCAACTACCCTGCCATTAATTGGGAAACCACTCAGGTACCAACACCTTTGCCCAACTGTTCTTGGAATTCATAAATTCCAATGCCCTGGACCAACTAATCCATAGTCCCACCAGGGGCTCAAATATCCTAGACCTGGTCATTACCAACATGGGAGATTGATGCTCCACACCAGTGGTCACCCCTCATTGTTCAAGTCTGACCATAAGCTAATCACCCTTGACGCCCACATCCCACCCCCACCCCCCCAATAGGGAAACCTCTATAGAAAACTTCTCCAAAGCCAACTTCATGCTACTCAAGTCAGAAGTGACAAACTTCATGACACCCATGCAGATGGGAACTGAAAGTTCAACTGCTGAATCCTACACTAAGGCACTGTACGAGCACATCCACTCGTGTATGAATCATGCCATTCCAAACAGTACCAAGACAGTCTCCTCCAAAAAAAGGAACCCAATCTGGTGGTCCCCTGCCATAAACAAATTATACAACAGAAAGAAGAAACTGTTGCAGAAAAGAGGAAAATCCCAGGAGGCAAAAAACTCCCTTAGGAGCCTCAGTAAGAAGCTAAGATTCCTCATAAAATCCTCCAAAGCTAGTTATGAAAATAAAATTGCCAAAGATTCCAAGGACAACTGCAAGGCATTCTATAGTTATGTCAAGAATCTAAATGACAATGCTCAGATCTGCTCTGAGCTACAATAGAATGGCATTAAATATACTGATCCCAAGGATATTGTCAATATCCTGGCAGTTTGATTCTGTGCCAAATTTACCCCCCTCTTACCCCCTAAAGGGCCCATCTCAATACCAAAAGATTGCCAAATTCCGGTACTCATAGGTAAAAAATGCGCTCTCCAAAGCTAAGAATACAGCATCCATGGGACCAGATGACATCCCGGGCTGTGTACTACATGAACTACAAAATGAACTGGCACCTCACCTAAATGTCATGTTTAATCATAGCCTCACCTCAGGCTTCATGCCCAATGAGTGGCGCACAGCTACAGTTATCCCACTCCACAAGGGGGGATCCACCTTGGATCCCAGGAACTATCATCCCATCAGTCTGATGAGCCTGATCTGCAAAGCCATGGAATGCATTATCATGGAACTTATAAACAAAGACATTGGCAACCTTCAAACACTGGACCCACCCAGTTTGGTTTCGTAAAGGGCCAATCTTGTCTCCTCAACCTGATTGACTTCTTTGAATCAGTCTCCAGAGCCGTGGACAAGGGTAAGGTGGTCCACACAGCCTATCTGGACCTCGCCAAGGCCTTCGACACCATCCCCCACTCTGGAATCATAGATAAACTTACTAAGTTGGGCATTAATCCCTACGTCACTCGATGGGTTGCCAACTGGCTTACTTACAGAACCCACATTGTAAAAGTAGCTGACTCAAAATCCAGCTCCAGACAAGTGACAAGTGGAGTACCTCTGGGTTCAGTCCTGGGACCGCTCTTGTTTGGCATCTACTTCTCTGAAGTACAGGCCAGCACTAAGGGACTCTGGCTAACAAAGTACGCAGATGACTGCAAACTGGGAGCCATTAATGAATCCCCAAATTATGTGGATATTCTACAAAAGGGCCTTACAGAAACAGATGCTTGGTGCCAGAGCCATGTGCTCAAGCTCAATGCCAAGAAATGTATAGTTATCCCCTTTGGGAAAAAACATGTACCCATGAATTACCACATAAGTGGCATAGCTACCAAAAGTGTGATAAGGGACTTAGGGACACAGGTGGACAGTGGTCTCACTTTCAATAACCACATAGCCACAACAGTCAGGAAATCCTTCTATGTGGCACACCTCATCACTAAGAGCTTTTCATCCAGAAAAAAGGAGGTCATAGTCCCACTGTACTCATCCCTCATTAGACCCATTATAAATTACAATGTCCCATTTGGTATGTACTTCACAAGATATCTGCAACAACTGGAAAGACCACAGAAATACCTCACTAAAAGAATCACAAGCTTAAAGCAGATGCCCTATGCTGACCGTCTAAAAAAAAATTCCAGCTATACTCTGTTACATATCACCTACTTAGAGGTGATCTCTGCTTAACATACAAGGCCATCTCAAACCCAGTGAGTTGGACATGCTACACTTAAAGAAATCCCAAGCCCTCAAAGCTACATGCTCCAGGAATCTAAATCTGGTCATCACAATGAACGAAACATGCTGGAGGGATAGGTTCCTGACCCAGAGACTCCCTATACTTGGAATAGACCGCCCATACATGTCAAGCTGAGCGCCTCTTTGGCCCTCTTCAAAAGGAACCTTGATGATTGGATGGGAGATAGGAAATTCACCCCAGGGATCATGTCAGTCACCTTGCTAGACAGGGGACCAGGGAAGTAAATATTCTGGGAAGAAATAGCCAGGGAATTGATATGTCAAGGCTTGTATAGGCCCTAGGGCCGATAGCCTAGTACCAACCTATGAACCTATGAACCTATTCCAAGTGAATGTCCAGTATCAGTGGTGAGGATTCAGGCTCCTTGATGACTGGGCCAGCATTGGGATGTCACAAAAGCCATAAATAAAAGTTGGACACAGCCCAAAAATAGGGACAATTTTTAAATATTGCATTTACAAGCTAAGAAAGTTGATAGAATAACAGGTTTTACATTAGCATGAATTTTCTGAATAAACTCATGTCTGTCATTATTTTTTTTAACTTCAATCCTTAATGATTTGTCACTAATTTGCCAGAAAACCACAATTTTATGAAAAACTGACTAAAAATATGAGACAAAAATGTGGACAATCTGCCCAAATCTGTACAATTGAGAGGTAAGTACTAGTTGGGGAGTGGGCAAGTTGGATTAGCTTTTGCTCTAGGATTCATTTGACCAACTAAACAAGGGGCCTTATTTTGTTGAGGATTAGGTGTGAAAGAGTGTGGTGATGCTTCTCAGTGCTCAGCTGAGTTGCCTGCAGTGTAGCTATGCCCAGCTGAGTTGCCTGCAGTACAGCAGGGTAGCTTGGGAAGGTTCAACTGACAAAGATCTAGGGAAAAAATATTTTCTAGGCTTTTAGTACTATACTGGACTCTCTAACTTCTGTTGTGCAGTGTGCATCTACATAGAAATGTGAGGCTTATATACAAGTGCAACTAACAGCTTTAAACTAGTCTGCCAATAGGAAATTGCACAATGATCCTTCCCCCAGCAATCCCCAGTTCAGACAGGGCTGCATCCATACTCATCTGCCACAAGGGTGCAGGGGAGCTATACCTAATGTAAAATGGCTGGATTTGAGCTCAAGTATAAAAAGCAGGCTAGATCCAGCAAGTCTGGATCTAGTCTATGCTATGTAAGCAATATTACAGTGCAAAACAAGTGCAGATAATGAAGCAGGCACAGACAGAAAAAAAAACAGTAAAAAAGGCACCAATTAATTCAGTAAAATGGTTAAATGCAGTAAATCAGCACACTTCTGCCACAAGAGTTCAGAAAAACACCTTCTTAATGTAGAGTAGCTAGTTTGGAGCCCAAGGGTAACAAGACCATGCAAACTACCTACAACAGCCCTACAGTTAATATAATACAGTGCAATTAACTACTTAGAGCACCAGCAGACAGTACAGGTTTTTTTTGAAACTGCTGAAGTACAGTCACAGTATAGAACAGAAGTACAAAAAAAAAATACATAGTGCCCTTTTGGGTGTTTCCCAACTCAGACAGACTAGGCAAACACCTACCACCACCAGAGGAACAATTCCAGTCCTCTTAATGCAAAAGCACAGGAAAGGAGTGTCCAGAGTGAAATGCTACCAGAAAGAAACTTAGAAGATATGAAATGCTACCACAAACAAACTTAAAGATACGGATACAGCAGTGTACTTTAAACAGCTTATGAAAGTGTGATTATTCAATAAAAGTACTTTGCTTTGTATAAATAAGCCATGAGCCAATCAATTGTACAGAATTTATAAACAAAATAAGCTGATTAAGCCCTTCAGCCAGTAAAACTACATGCAGAAATCGCAAATGTTTCACCATCCTAAACAGACCAGGCTACCTCCCAGTGCACAGGATGGAAAATGCACTTACCTCTTGATGTAAAAACAAGTGTTTGCTAGAGTGTAAAAATACTTTATCCAACAGCTATGTAGATAATGAATTCAGATCAAGTAAATCAGTAGAACAGACAATAAGAGGCAAAATGCACTTTTTCAATAGAAGCAAAAGGAAAGGCAAATAAATAATTCAATTGATTAACAGCAGTGTAGAAAGGAAAGAGCTTATTAAACTCAATTTACAGTAGGGGTGGGCAGCTTAAAATCACCAGGCTTAAAAAACAGCTCAACACAGGGGAGGGTTTGTGTGAAACACAAGCATGGAATCTCCAGCAGTGCTTTAGGTTCTGCAGGCTTGAAATCTTTTCAGCAAAAGACAAAGGGCCAGAAATTCACTGTACATTTAAGTATCACTCAAGAGACAATTAACCAATGGAAAAAAAAAAACACGTGGAATGTGCAGCCTAGATAATTTAAGTCTATATCCCACTTTGAACAAAAACACCAGGCTAAGCAGATTTCTTAAAACAGAAAGCAGCCCTATCACAGATAAAATATATAGATTTACTTTCTTCAGGCAGCAGGGAATCCCCAGCAGTGCTTTACTGTAAAGCAGCTAACAGCTATTCCTTTCAATGTAAAAGTAAATGGACTAGCAAGATAGAGTATTTCCACAACCAAAACCATGTCAAGGGTATCTTGATGAAACAGTTTAAAACAGAGTGAGCCAAGTACTGCCTCTCCTACCTCCTGTATACAGGTAAGTGTCTGAAGAGTGCACTGTTTTCATTGCTTGAGCTATAGAGTATGATTGTGTCCTTCACTTTAGACAGTTTCAAGAACTCAGGAGACTTGCACAACATCTGGCACAGCAGCGACAAAAAAAAATTAACAGAAGGTCAAGGACACAAAAGTACAACGTTGGGTAGTAGATGTAAGTGTGTATCCTTATCTGACAAAATATAACAGTGACAGTGACACAATGGGTAGCACACTCACCTTTGATGCAAAAGGCTGTGGGCTCTATTTCCACATGAGGGAGAAGGATTGCTGACCCTGTAGTGCAGCATAAGGGAGTGTTGCCTTCCTGAATGTGTCATCCTTCAGGTGAGATTGAATGGATGTCCCATCTGCCTGAGCTGGTGGTAGCTCAGGTGAATGTAAAAGATCACATGGTATGTATCAGAAAGAGTAGGGGACGTTCTCCAAGACAAGTGAGGCTATAAACTGCTAACAAGCTTTATCATGTAGTCCTTGGTTTGAATCCTTCAGTCTCTATTTACTTACTGTATAACTCTAGGCAAGTCACTTAATTAGACAGTGGTCCTAGACTGCTCATGAAAAGAGGAAGTTGTGTCTAGTAAGTTAACCTGATTAACAAGTGAAAAAAATAATAAACGTTAATTTATCAAGCCCTATATCAATAACAATCCATCTGTGCTTAAAATATATTTAGAAGCTCATAGAATGCTGATGAACAACCTCAACCTTTGGTAATTGTTTTTTTAAGTGAAGCTCATTGGAAAACTTTGGTTGACTGATACAAAACTGTCTTATTAGCTGACAGCCTCATGGATACTACATGTCTGAAAGTTATTGCAAAGTTTAGGGACTGTAGGTGTAACCAAGTATCATATAGATGTATAGACTCAGAAGTTAGTGAACCAGGATCTACATAGGGCCTTAAAAATATTAAATGAAACTGAGTGAGAAGTTACTGGATCTGTTGAAACTGAAAGCAGCTCATGAGTCTAACTGTTTCTGGGCTTCTCTGGTGTTGTTTCTTAAGATAAGGAAAGTAGTATTGCAGTCTACATGGTCTGAATAATACTGAACTGTCATTCAAGGTCAGATGGTTGAACCATGCCTAGGAACGGAGGGAGGAATCCCAGATCAGCAGCATAGTTAAAGTACTTGTCCAAATTATCTTAATTAAGAGTTAATGGCAAGGACCCTTGAGCTCAATGGCAAGTGTCATGTCAAACATTTCTCTCCATTTTGTGTGTTTAAGCTTACAGTTACTCTTGGGACCAAGAAGTACTCCAACCATATTTTTGACATGGGTTCACATCATGTTTAAGGCTGAAAGCTTTGCTCTGGCTTGCATTTTGACACTGCTATTTACAGCTTTTCCTGGCAGAACAACACTGTACATATCTGGGAGGTGCTTTGTTCAAAAGGGCAAGGTGAATGGCAAAAGTATTGTACTTTGGATGCAAAGAAAGCATGTGACCTAGCTGAAGGCCATTCAAATCTGGATGCCTTAACAGCCAAGAGAGATAATAATTTTTCCTTGCACAGCTAGATTTTTTAAAAAATATGTCATTGACTGCAACACTTTTTCTCTCCACTGACAAACCTGCCAAGAAAAAAAAAGACATAATGGTTTTGTTGATGGCTTGTAATTATTTTTCAGAAAGTGAAAGAAGTCTTAGGTGGACCTACTGAACTGACAAGTGAAGAATAAAGACAGTACTTTATGATACAGATAGATGCTTTACTGCTTAGAAAGATAAGTATTCTGTAGTGTACCTCTTTTGTGTGTTTTTTTGACCTGAAAGGAATAATCTGTGGCAGTAGATGTTGTTCTTCTTTCGGATTTTCCCGGTTAGGGGTTGCCACAGCGGACCTACGGTCTGCTAATGATTGGCAGTAGATTTTTTACGGGTGCCGAGGTGCCAGCTCGACGACCAACCTTCAACAAAGGCATGCTCATTCTACGCATGTCTTTAGAATGCCACTCGACCACGGGGAGGACATGCAGACTCCACACAGAAGGCGCTCCAGCCGAGAATTGAACGGGAGAACCTCTTGCTGTGAGGCAACAACCCTACCGCTGCACCACCATGGCTTTTTTAATCTGTGGCGGTAGATAATGAGTGCATATGGGCTTTTTATTAAGTATCAGCCCTAGCTGCACTGTTGGAAGTTTACTGTAGTCACAGATAATAAGACCTTAAAATGACTGTGCAGGACCACTGGACATAATTGTAAGCATATGTAAGTTTTATGTTACAAAACTGTATCATGATAATGTACTTTGAAAAAGGAGGACTTTTTTAAAATACTAACTGGCTGTCATACATACTTATTAAAATCTTTGTTAAAGGAAATATCCACACTGAAAGTAATATATGTGTGTTTGTGTGCATATATATATATATATATATATATATATATATATATATATATATATATATTTATATTTTATGAATCAGAATCATGTTTCTTTCTATGTTTTAACTTCTTAGTTCTCAGATTTTTGTACTCAGAACTGGCCACCATGGAGACTGCCATGCTAATGGATTTTTGTTTTTCAGTGTCTTTTTCTGGTCCCCGGAATACAGTTTGTGTCCTCATAACATGATACATTCCTGACACAATAAAATAACCTTTTCTTTATTTAAATACAACTGCTGTGGAGTGAATCACCAACTTCTTAGAAAACATTTGCAAACACAGTGTTTCATCTTCAGTAAATTATTATTTTTGCTGAATGGGAGCTGCTGAAAGCTTCTCATAATGCATTGAAATATCCTGCAATACAAAGTAGACAAACAGCATGGTTTTATTAAGTTTTCAGACCTGTAGTTTCTAGACCTTCCATATATTGCTGATTAGTTATTAAAGGCTGCCAACAAGTCTAGCATCTCTGATCGTTCATGTGTGACTGACATCTACCACTTTAAAGAACTAGTAATACAGATAAAAGCTGAATTTTATAATAAATTACACTTACTCAGATAAAAGGAACACTTCACTGGTTAATATAAAAACACTTACCAGGTTGTTTATATAGTGTTATAACATCACTCATTCCTGTTCTTTAATTTAAAGAGTTCTCCAAGAACTAACCCCTTTTATAAGTGTTTCACTATAACTGTTAAATTGTGCTCTATAGAACTTTACTGACCTCAGCAAGACACGGTTTCAGATGTAAAACTGTGAGTAGTGAAAATAGTGCAAGCTACAAAAGAGATATTCCTATCATTTGTATGTAGGGTGAGACAAATGCCTGTCAGAAACAATGTGAGACTTGGTCCAGAAAAAACATTGTCAGACCTTATTGATCTATGACAGTGAACAATAAAAATGGAGCGTTTGAAAAGTATTGAAGGGTTTGTGGTACCAAACTGAATCTTCCACTTTCATCTCACATCTGTAAGTCTGCATTTCTGGTTCTAAATCTGCCTTTTATCATGCCCCTAGTTTATCTAATGATGTGTTTTTATTGTGGTTATCCCTACATTCAACCTGTTTCTCCTTTATCACTAAGATATAAAAAGTGTGGAAGTTTTCCTTGTCCTTAATAATACCATTCCTTACTCTCCAATGTATTTATCCATTATCTCACAGATTCTAACATTTTCTCTTTGCAAAATTTCTTTAGCTTTTCATTCACTTCCAGGACTCTATCCTTCCTTGGAAAAAGTATCATAAATTTTAAGAATGCCCCCCTACTACATCCATCCATCCATCCATCCATCCATCCATCCACAACCCCCTTTTCCCATTTTTGCACATGGGGTCGGGGTATCACTTCAACAGTGACAATCATCCAGAGACAAGGTTTATACCACTGGGTGGCTAACCCTGCAACAGTAGTTCTTCCACACCACACACTTGCACCTATGGCTAATTAGAGTGTCCAATCCACCTACTGCATGTCTTTGAAATGTGGGAGGAAACCAGAGGACCTGGAAGAAACCTGTGTGAACACAGGTAGGAAATGCAGACTCCACACAGAAGACACCCCAGCTGATAATCAAACCAGGAAACCTCTTGCTGTGAGGCAACAAAACTATCAGCTGCACCACTGTGCCACTCATAATGCTGTTTTGAATAAATCTATCCACTGATCCACAACCCCCTTTTCCCCATTTTTGCACATGGTGTCAGGGTGTCACTTCAGCAGTGGCAATCATCTAAAGCTAAAGTTCACACCACCAGGTGGCTAGCCCTGTCTTTGTAGTTCTTCCATACCACAAACTTGCATGCACACTCACACCTATGGCCAATTTAGGTGACCAATCCACCTATTGTATGTCTTTGGAATGCAGGAGAAAACTAGAGCACCAGGAGGAAACCAATTTGAACACAGAAAGGACATGCAGACTCTGCACAGAAGACACCCCAGCTGAGAATCAAACCAAGGAACCTCTTGCTGTGAGGCAACAGTGCCATCCGCTGTGCTACTTTGTCACCACTGTTTTGAATAAATCACCCACCTGTTTAGGTTTTTGTATTGTAATATGTTCCTTTCTCTATCACATAACTTGCTGGGACCAGCATCATTTCATGTGATCCATACTGATCCCCGACGACACTTTCTGTCGAAGCAGAAATCAATGAACATACTTAACCAAAAGTGCTGTTCACTGAAGCAGCACTTTCGGATAAGTATGCTTGTTGTGCCGGTCGCACTACGGCGCGGATAAAGGAAAATTCCCTTTTCCCCACTGTAGTGCAACCTCGGAGAGAGAATATTAAAGTAGGGGTGTGTGTGGGGGGCACAGGGGGGCTTGCCCCCCTGCATAAAAGTAGATTTCTTGTTTTTTTTGTAACACACTTTAACGAAAGCGCTTTTTCGGTGAAAGCACTTTTGTTAAAGTGTGTTCAGTTATTGTGGATTCGGGATGTTGAAGTTTCATTCAACAGTCCTAGATCCAGTTTCATACAACTTATCTTACCACCCACTTGGCAGTCTCTAACCTGTCTTTTCTAAGCCAGCCCTTCTTTCTTTATCTTTCCTACAGCAAGCTGTTTTCTGTTGCTTCCTATCTCTTTTGATCTTTTTGTTATTTTCTATCAAAGCACCAAATTACAGTCTGAATCTTCCATCCCCATCTTTGTTAATTTGTTTGTTTGTAGTTGTTACATTTACCGATGCATCTTTTTCTACCAAATGTGGATCACATGTAGTCTAAAACATCCTTAGTTATTTCTTCTAAAAGATGTAATTATGACAGCTTGTATTCTAGACAGGAGGCTGTGAATTCTGGATTATTTGTAATGTTAAAATCGGTAAAGATGCTCTTTACTTGATTCACAGAGACAGGTTGATCAAGGTTATGATTACATTCTGGGCATCTTGGTTAGTAGTGCCAAGTTAAAAATCTGATGAAAAAACGGAGCGTAAAACTGGGTTGCATCACAAGATTTACAGAATAAAGCAAGCTTGTTGTCATGCCAGTCAGTTTTACAATAGTTATGACTTTATGTAAATACTGATCAGATTATTTAAATGCTGAGAAGTCTAGCTTTCACATGAGAGATGTAGAGGCAATTTACCCCCAAATGACAGAAGTATCTGAATATTGTGGATGGAGAGATTTTGTTTGATATTGCTGATTTCACCCTGTATTAGCCAATGGTTTTGACATTTTCTGAGTGTAACAAACACATGGCAAAAAGTCAGAACATCTGATTTCTGCTGAAATATGTAGAATTGAATTCTCTGAGGTGTTCTCCTCCCCTTTTCATTTTTCATCTCCCTTTCTTCTGATGGTTCTGAGAGAATGAGTATTCTTTGATCTTTTTATTATTTTGTGAGTTTATTGTGTTCTTCTGATCTACTGATGAAGTGAAATGTACTTTAAAATAGAAGCCCTCCCATTTAAGTGCACAGAGTTGTTTTGCGACTGTCTACACATCATTGGTAGAAGCAAACATATCGGAAACCTGTTAGAGAAGATTAGTTACTGTTGAAAAAGATATTAAAATAACTTGCGTTTCAAACCAACAGTATCAATGATTAAACATGTGATCAGGGTTCTGAGCATTTCTACATATAGGTTCATAGATTTATAGGTGGGTACTAGGCTAATGGCCCTGGAGCCTTTACAAGCCTAGCCCATAAGATTACCCTGGCATCGTGCCACCTGACTTTAGTTTCCAGTGTCTCTGTCGAGCAGAGCCACTGGAGTGATCCCCAGGGTGAATTTTCCATTTCCCATCCACTCATCAAGATTTCTCTTGAAGAGGGCCAGTGAGGTGCTCTGTTTGACATGTATGGGAAGTCTGTTCCATACCATGGGCAGTCTCTGGGTTATGAACCTGTCCCTCCAGCACGTTCTGTTGATTGTGATAATGAGGTTGAGGTCTCTGGAGTGTGTGGTGCGGAGGGATTGGGATTTCTTTAAATGTAGCAGTTCTAACAGAGCTGGGTCAGACATGGCTTTGTAAGTCAAGCAGAGATCACCTCTAAGTAGGCAATATGAGACAGAGAATAGTTGAAGTTTTTTGACTCTGTTCATACAGGACAAGTGTTTAAGGCCTAAGATCCTCTTTGTGAGGTACTTTTGCAGCCTCTCCAGTTGTTGCAGGTGTCTAGTGAGGTACATGCCAAATGGGACATTGTACTCGATAACTGGCCTAATGAGGGAAGAGTAGAGGGAGACAATGACCTCTTTCTTCCTGGATGCAAAACCCTTAGTAATGAAATGTGCAACACTGAAGGATTTTCTGACCACAGTGGCAGTGTGGTGGTCAAAAGAGAGGTTGCTGTCAACCTGTGTTCCCGGATCTCTTATAACACCTTCTGTGTTCAGTGGACTACCATCGATGTGATAGTTCATGGTAACTGGGGTTTTCCCAAAGGGGATGGCAACACATTCTTTGGCACTGAGCTTAAGGCCATGGTTCTGACACCAGTCGTTGGTCTCAGTGAGGCCTTTCTGTAGGATGTCAACATCACTTGGGGAGTTAATAATGGCTCCCAACTTGCAATCGCCTGCAAACTTTGTCAGCCAGAGTCCCTTCATGTTGACCTGGACTTCTGAGAAGTAGATACCAAACAGGAGAGGACCCAGGACCGATCACTGTGGGACTCCACTTATGACTGGTCGGCAGTCTGACTTGGAGTCAGCTACTTTCACACTGTGGGTTCTATTTGTGAGCCAGTTTTCTACCCACCTAGTGATATAGGGATTGATGCCTAGCTTAGTGAGTTTTTCTATGATTTCTGAGTCAGGAATGGTATCAAAGGCCTTGGCCAGATCAAGGTGGGCTGTATGAACCACCTTGCCTTCATCCACAGCTCTGGTGACTAATTCAAAGAGTCAGCCACGTTGAGCAGGCATGATCTATCCTTCACAAAACTAAACTGTGTGGGATCCAGAGTTTGGAGATTCCCTATATCCTTGTTTATTAGGTCCATGATGATGCGTTCCATAGCTTTGCATATCATACTTGTCAGGCTAATGGGGTGATAGTTCCCAGGGTCTGTAGTCGCTCCTCCTTTGTGGAGAGGGATGACTATAGCAGTGCGCCATTCAGTAGGGACAAAGCCTGAGGTGAGGCTGTGATTGAACAGGGCACACAGGTGAGGTGCCAGTTCACTCTGTAGTTCATGTAGAAC